>NC_138951.1:30760000-31310000 GCF_965226115.1 Aulonocara stuartgranti | reverse complement strand
ATTCATAGCAGACCTGTAACTAATGTTTGAAGTGGATTCAAATAATTATGTACCTATTTCACCAACAAAGGTGTGTTAGGTATTTAATTCAAGTATATGCTTGAAATAATGCATGCTTCTTTGAAAACAGACCTTTAAAAAATGAAAACAAAACAAAAAAAATAAATCATCTTCCAGCTTTTAAAATATTTTTTTCTTTTCTTTTTTAAACTCTTGTTCTTGTTCATTTATACTCTGTAAAGAAAGTCTTGAAATGATCATTTTCTACCTAGAATCACCTTCTGTGCTAATCTGAGTTTTATATTCAGTATCATTTCAGCTTGTGTTGTCCACTGGTATGAGCAGACTGAATGGTCTCTTCATTTCTTTGGAGGACACAAGTGCACTGCATGTGCAGCTGTTTGCTTTTGTCAGTGTGTGAAATTAGATTCTTCTCACTCTTGTAGTGCTTCGTTCCATCAGCCTTTTACCAGTTCAGACCTGTTTTCTTTTCTTTTTTTCCCATGTATATGCCAAAATGGGAAATCACAATGCGCCAATGTGAAGGTTTCCTTGGGGTTATTTGTCTGATATTCCATCTCTGCCATTTTTCTCTGGCCTAAACAAGCTTTTCCAGTCTGTCAGCTTTATTCTGTGGTAACCAGAGAAAACAAGGTCAGTTAAAGAAAGACACCAGACCACATCATGTGAGCTTGAGCTCAGTACAACTTCTGAAAGTGATATTATAAATGGATTTCAGCCCAAATATAGATTGTTTTCACAATTTTCACATTTTGGTTGTAGTTTCTATCATTGATAGAGGCAACCATGGTAGGTTATTAGCTGTTATTCTAGTCACCTTGTTTCTTCTCAATACAACTGGTTTTATGCAGTTTATATTTAAAAAATTATTTTTAATAAACATATTTAAAGGGGTAATTATTTAGTCATTTTCTGTGCCATAGAGGGACAGTAAATTAACTCTCGAGGAAGCTGGAAAATGTCTAAAACTAAAACTTGCTTTGCAGTGGCGTGCTGTCTGGAACCTGCTAGAGTTTCATGCACTGGTCCTTACAGCACTCAAAGCGCAAACAGCAGTGGCACAATGACATAAAGAACATGTTGGATTGAGTTCATTCAATAGTGGACATTGGTTCCACAGAGATGTTTTGCTTTGGCAGCAACTTAAACAATTGAGTTAAACTGGCACAAGTTATTCGTATTCAATAAACCTGTACATTTTGTGTTGACATTAAACTTGTATGTGGATATTTTTCCCTCCATTTTAATTGAATTAATGACAAAAATCACATAGTTGTCACTCCATCCGTCCGCTTGTCCTTTTCAGGGTTGCAACAGCTGGAACTTGGCAACAGTTGTTTGTTCACATGAACACAACAGAATGCATCATTGGTTATAGTGGAGGAAAAGCTGTGAGAAGGATGTGACTTTCAAATGGCTATAATGCCAAGCATGGACAGTCAATGCATGCCTACTTCCCTCATGCAATACTTTGTACTTTGGGACAACTTGGTGCATTAGTTGATTTTTCAATGCCCAGACAAGCACATAGTGACTTTCGTGCAGCCCCTGGTTCCCAGCACCTCTAAGCCTTATAATAAATCCAGCCTCAGCAGTTGTAGTCCAGCTGTTGCATATGAGTTGGGCTATGATCACAGATTGATGTGTGAGCTGATGTGAGCACAGGCTGGGGGCTTCACACAATGTACCACCCAGAATGTCTTGAATTGCCTAATCCTTTCCCACCATTGTGCACATATCTCTATGGCTACAAGTGACAGCTATCATTCTCATTTTTGTTACTTATGCCTTAGTTGAGAGTTTTGGTTCAGTTGCCCTGGTAATGCTGTTTGTGCCCTAGAAAATGCTGGCCTTCTTCAAACACCGCTTGTCTTTTTTTTTTTCTTCTTCAAACGGTTAGAGTGTTGTCTTAATGTGACTTACAAAAGCGTCTTTGATAGCAGTCCTCTCCTGCCAGACTCTGGTCACTTTTTAATGGGGTTTTGACTAACCTTACTGCCAGTGCTGTAGCAGTAGCTACACATCCAAACAAGCTAAAATGCAGCCTGTAGACTTATTAAACCTACTCAGTAACTCTGAGCTCCCTCAACTAAATCATGCTCTTTTAAAGGAAATGTAATTGATTTGTTGACATGTCACAGCTCAAATTAACCATTGAATGAGTGCATTTTATGGTTTGGTATTAGCGTCACTCATATCTTTTACCACATGGATGATGTCAACCAAACAGACGCTTGTCATACTGGAGGACTGATTAGTCACTCCGGTTTTCTTTCTAAAACTGCATCCAAACAGAAAGCAATTCATACTATACTCGAAAGGACCTGGATTGGTGTCGTCATGTAACTATAATAAAAATCAGTGTTTACTTTTAGCATGCTTTTTTCATGCTACAGTTTCAGACAATAAGCTTAGCTTGTGTACAAGTAATCCTTCCATTCCACTAAAACGGCTTGTTTTATTGACAGTGTCTTCCCTGTTAGATAATATTCATTTGGAGTGGCATCTCTGTGCTATGTGGCAGTGATCAAATAAACATAGGCATTACATTTAATAAAGATATATGTAGACTGGAAGTTGGTAATAACCAATGAATTGCAGAGTATGGCAGAAAGCTGCTTTTCAAAGACATGTATTTCCTTGTTGACCTTCTTTGTGAAGTGGATGAATAGTAGCAAATGTTATTTATGAATGCACTTTTTCTTTGTCATAGCTGATGAATAGGTCACATTATATGACCCCCAAAAAGTTGGGATACGGTAAAATGTAAATAAAAAACTGAAAGACGATTTAAAAGTTCCATAAACCCATATTTTATTAACAGTCAAATAAAGAAAATATAGATCTTTAAACTGAAAATGAGTATAGTTCATTTTGAATTTATGGCAGCAACATTCCTAAAATAAGTGGGATGGGGCCGTGTTTACCCCATTTAGCATCTATAAATGTCTGAAAACTCAAAAATTATACTTAAGTACAATAACGAAGGATTTATACTTGTTGCTTCCCACCTGTGCAGTGGAGGTACCAACTTTCATTGCTCTCAGCTTCTTGACTGTTTGAGGCTGACTCATGTCTTGTAACTGCACTGGTCTACTAATTAGGTCTGACAGAGAGCGATGGGAGCCATAATGTGAGAAAAAGAGCAAACAAGGCCATAGCAAACAGACTCACCTTGACCTACAACACAGCAGTTTGATTTTCCCACATACAGCACGGCTTTGTCAGGAGCACAGTATAACCTTTAAATCCTCTTCCTGACTTTGTGAAAGCATGCAACTCGGGGAGATGGCCTTGCTAGCAAGGAGTTAATCATTCTAAGAAATGTCTAAGAAAGCGATGGTTCGTTTGAGTCATTAAACACAGCCAGTCACAGTGGTGGTCTGCCAGTATCTGCCAGAGCCTTTGCACATTGTGTTATGGGAGATTGGCATCCAGGGAAAACACAGATTACTGTAACCTAGCCATTAGCGCCTCTCATCTCACATATGTAATACACAACAGCTGTTCTGGTTAAGCAGCAATAGTGTGAACTGGATGAAGTCTCAATGTTGAATATTGTTAACTTTTCAGACCTTGTTTCCACAATTCAGGGCTCTTTTTTTCCTCTTGTTTTTTGTCAGTTTCAAGAAGCTTTTAGAGCTGTTCACATTTCATCATTATCGTGCATGTGAAGCTAAAGAGTAAAAGCAGCTCAATCACCTCCTTGTGAGCTCCTGGAGCAATGTGCCAGGTTAGGGGAGTGTGGTTAAAGTGTTTCTAATTAAGTGGTTATGTGTATATGTTATCATGTGTCGGATTGTGGTTTGATGTTTTGCTTGTGTGGATGATTATTTTTTCATTTGGTTTGCTAACCCCAGACTTGGGCTATTCCAGATGTTCACCTGAATCAGGTAGAGTATAAAAGGAAGCCAGCTGCTTTTAGTTGGGTTCTTTGGTGTGTGTTGTGGTGGAAAAAGTCTTCCAGTCTCATGCCCTTTGATTTGAATCGACACATGTCTGCCGGTCAAACTAACACAAACTAATTGATCTCCTGTAAAATGTCTACATTTTTGAACTTGGACTTCAATCCATGAAGCAACAGATGTCCATGCTGCTAGAAAGGCAGCAGTACATGTAGGAGGAGATGTAGCACAAGTCACACATCCACTTTTATTAGCGGCACTTTAAGTTTCTCTCATCACAGAAGATGATCCTGCTCATCGTGCCATTGGAGGTCATTGGTGTTGTCACTGAAGCTGCTGCTGCTCTTTGAGCTGCGTTACCAGAACAACCTGCCCCAGACTAATAGAGCCTGTGTGTGTGTACACTGGCTGGCACACACAGGAGGTCACAATGGTGACGAGTTTTGGGTGTGCTAGCGTGGGATCTAGAGGGAACCAGAAAGTGTTCCTCCAGGGATACACATGCACACATGAGCCAAGGGAGGAGGAGTAGGAAAAACAAGGCCAGCACTACACTACATACAAAACTATTGGTCTGTGTTCTAAGCAGTATACTGTTAATCAGACAAATCCAAATATGACGTTTTCACACTGTTTTATCAGAAACCACTGCATCAGCGACAAATATCAGGCCTCTTGGAATAGTTAATGTTCTGGCCAATAAAAGCAACACAAACTTAATAAATACAAAATCCTAAATAAATACTGTAATAAAGACAAAGATTAAAGAAAATAAACAAGGAAAGCTTATGTATTAAGGGGTTAAAAACAGTCTGACATTAACAGAGCAGAAGTTGTGGGTGACTGAAACAGACGCCAGTTTCATGTAAACTGTGACGGTATCACTTTCACTTCTTCATGGGTCCATTGTTGCTTCACTCAGCAAACCATTTCTCTTTTGCTCGGTGGTTTAAATTTTTCCCTTCCTCATCCATGACAGCGAAGATGAAAGTATTTACACCATCAGTGATGCAGGACGTGCTACCAATGAGGGAAATTGTGTTTGTGCATAACAGCTCCCCGATGCCCCTGAAGCGCAGCAACGCAGCGATTTGACGAAGGAGGGATGTTGCAATCAGCTGACAAAACCATAACTGCTGGTGCTAAGTTGAGTTTATGCTGTATAGAGTTTCATGCTGTGTGTATGGAACTCTATATAGCAGATAAACTAAGTGATGGCATCTTTGGCTGGAGTACCAGGTTCAGCAAACAGTGCATGTCAGCACTGAGTGCTCATGCTCTGCTGCAGTGTTTGAACACAGTGTAGGAAATGTGCGCTGACTCCGAGTACGAAGTGTATACTAACAACAAAATACATTGATTAAAATACCTTAAAGCTGTATGACGTTTGAAGTTATATCTAGTTGTACAATTTGGCAACAAGTAGTACTTGAAATAAATCATTGTGTTTCTAAGTGTATTCAAAATAGTTTCCAAAAAGGGAATTGCTTACTTCAAAGCACCTTTGAGCAGACTTTTCCTTTCTCAGAAAACCAAAGAAAAGGAGAAGTGAGAAAAAGAAGTGAATTAAAGGATCCTGGAAATATATTAAGGGATGTGTGTATGGGTTAAAGATATATAATTGAGTCTTAGGGAGAATAAAGGTATAAATAAATATTAAGAAGAGATTTTAAAACAGTTATGTGGGTCCTACTGGATGGGGCTGGAGCCACTACAGGTGGGAATGACAGTAAGCTACTGTTACCGCCCATAATGTTACTCATAGACCAGTGAAGACCCATTCATGAATCCTCAAACTGATCATTTTTGAGTCTGTAGATTTTGATTTTGATCACCAAAAAACAAAAAAACCCAAAACAAGACAGCAAGACTGAATACCCAACCACTCGTGCACATTCATACAGTGTTTTCTTAGCACGTTTATCTAACACACTGTAACACTAATCCAGAATGGAAAAATAGCACGTGCTTTTAATCATTGAAACTGTTCATATTTTAGCAGGAATTCCTAAACTGCATCAAATCTTGGTTAAACAGATGGTTGCCAAGGGGTATTAGGCAGGGTTTGTTCACTACGATAGAAAAGTATGGAATTTGCTAAATAACAATGAAACTCCAATCCAAGACTCCAACTCTGACAGAAGAGAAGTGACAAGGCACTTTATGTTAACTTGTCATGCAGAGTAATTTCTGCTCATTACACTGCACACAGCTGGAGAACAGCCTGGCCTGCCCCAGCAGTCTAATTGCTGTTCTTTATCCTACCAACCAGCTAAATGGGTTCGAATAGTCAGCTTGACGGAACAGAGTTTGAGTTGACCTTTTCCTTAGTGATGTGCAGAAAGCAGAAATGAGTGCTTGTGTTTGTCTGTTTGTATGTGACTATATATAGCCAAAAAGGAAGGAGAGCTGAGAGCTGACTAGTTATGTTATTGAAAGTTGTCCTTAGGAGACTGGACTGCTGGTTCGTTTGTACAAAAAAACAGAATTTAAATGCAGTGAAAGCACTTCCTTCACCCAGCGCTACACTTACTTTCAGAACAGATTATAAATGAATGTTACATGGTCACAAATGTAGAGCTACATCTGAATTAGTATGTTTTATCTACATTCGACGTTTAAACCTCTTCTAAAATGCTTGTGACCGAAATGTAACCCATTCCTAATTCTACCCTTAAGTGATTTGCTGGTGACCTGAGTCCACTTGTCCACTCACAGTAAAGAGTCGTTTAATTATCTAGAGGAATATAATAAGTAAGTATGAAAATTATCAGCTAGGATCCTTACGATTATCAGATCTCTCCAGTTTCAGAGACTTGTAGTATGCATGAATGGTACAGTGGAACTGTGCTGGGAGCAATTCAATTCAATTCAGTTTTATTTACATTTGCAGTAAGGAGCTTTATACTGTAATTTAAAGACCCTACAGTAAACCAGAGAAAACACAGCACAGCACAGGGTCCAACCTAACAGGCACTTGTTGTATCTTTTCTGCACCTGCACCACAAAACACAAAATTAGGACTCTTAAATTGCTCAGCTCACTAAGACTTCAATCACACAACCCCCATACTAGGGAAAAATGCTTATTCAACAACCAGCTGGAGACTGGTTGCTGGCTATCGCTAGCAGTGTAATAGTCCAGAATATGCTATTGATACAATGTCAAGTAAATACAGGGCCAGTAGCACTAATACTGCTACTTTATACTTTTAAAGGCAGCTTATGTAGGGGGAGCAGTGTGTCATGACTTATGATGCAGGTGCATCATCAGTATGCTTAATTTAAATACATTTTAATGAGCACTTCATGACTGTGACGTTTTCTTTCCACTCTTAATTAGTTAACACAACAAACACACCTTTTGAAGGTGCTTTGAAAATCCACCCATCCATCTTCTTCCGCTTATCCAGGGCTGGGTCGCTGGGGCAGCAGCATAAGCAGAGAAGCCCAGATCTCCCACTCCCCAGCCACCTCTTCCAGCTTGTCCAGAAGAACACCAAAGAGTTCTTTTGGGGGTTTTTTTTAGGTTTTTTAAGGTTTTTCCCTTTAAAGGATCCTTCTGTTGTTTTCAATAACTTTTAAATAAACTGACTTTACTTTTAAAACAAAAAGGTTATTATATTCAGACAATTTCATGCTTCATGTTTGAATTATTTTCCCCCAAAATAATTTATTTAGCACATTTTGATGCCTGACTACATTTAAATGTCTGTATATAGGTAGCCAGTTTGCTAAAGTAACAACTGTGATGACCAATAAAACATTAGTTGATGTAAAAAAAAAAACAGCATTTTTATATTAACTAATGCTGAAGAGGCAACTTGAATAATGACTAAAAGGCAATTTTCACCACTATACCTGGATATTCTTTGCCTAAATGCATCACTGTTTGCAATGGTTCCTCTTTGTCGCTCACTGTGTCGGCTCTGCACACCTGAAGCGGAATTTATGGTCCCGGAAATGTGTCCGTCTGCGTACGGAGAGAGGAATTTTCACCCGCTGCAGACATGTTTCCAAAATCCTGACTGCATCGAAGTGATGCATCTGACAAGTGTTGATTGGCTGACAAGTGGGCGTTGTCTGTAACATCTTTTAAAATTATTTCAGAGAAAGCATACGGTTTGATATCTTCAAGATAAAAATACATAAGAAGTAAAAACATTTAAATGAAATCTCTTTTTTGCACGTTAATCAAGAAAATATTTTGGACCTAAGCTTTATTTTTAATGTGTCACATGTCTCCTTTAAAAAACAGATTATCTTTGGAAAATGTACCCTGCACATGATGTTTCTAATTTAAAAAATCTTTTTTGATATTAGTTTAGTATTGGGTTGAGTGTGCTTTTGACAAATTGGCAGCCCTGGTTTTTCCCAGCATTTCTGTCAAAAGAGTAACAAGGGAGGGAGTACAACATATTACACAATATTTATTTCTCCATGTTTGAGAAAATATGGCCTTGCATATTTATTTGAATGTGTTCCAGATTACATTCACAGCCATATTGATTAATTGAGCTCTAACTGATGCGTTTTGCTTAAGGCTTGCACTCTAGTTGGTAGATAAATTACAATCCCTTACATGATATAATGCTTGAGATTGCAGAAATGGGACTCTCGCTATCCAAGCACACACCATTATTAACTATATGTGGATGTGCACCAGAGGAGGCTAAATTCTTTCATCGAATGGCCCCCCTTCACAAGAAGAGAGACATTTTCTGTGCTGTTTAAATTGTAATGCTTATTTTAAGGTGTCAGTTTGTGCACTTCTGTCTACTCCTCAGAATAAAACGCTTTGCTAATAGTTTTACTCCTTTTTATCTGCAAAAACCTAAATGCCTAATTCACATGCCTTGTGCCAAGTTTTTTCTTTCAGGCTGCCATATCAAGGTGCACTGAAACAAGTCTGCAAATGGGCCCAGTCAGCGAGCCAGCATGCAGCTGAGCTAACAGCTAACACATTTATCACTCTCGGGGCCTCGGCTTTCACAGGAGGTCACAGAGCAGCCAGGCGCCGATGTGCTCAGTGATGTGTTGGCTATAGACGCTCAGCCAGCCATTCTTAATGGCATCTCTCAGTGACAACGGCGCTGATTATGTGGTCCTTCTACCATCAGGCTGGGGAATGAGTGTTGACAGTCACATTGTGCCATGAATGCAGGTTGACCCTTGAGAGGTCATTGGGGACAGTGGGACTATGATGTCACAGGTCAGCACGTGTTGCACTCCCAACTGTGAGAGAAGGCTGGTCCACTGGCCAGAAGAGCAAAAGGAAAGTTTGCTTTTGGACTGAATGGCAATTAACAGCTCAGACTTTTAATTGTGAAGCTGATTACATGTGTAAACACTGGCTGGGATAGCAACACAAGGGATTTAGTTGGGTTTCTTTCAGTGAATAATTTGTCTGTACAGATAAAACTGTTGGCAGTTTCTACTAGCCCTGTGATCAGAATAATGATTGTGTAATTTATTGCTTTGGGACTTTCTTCTTAATTTTGCATCTCACTGGCCCACTAGGGAATTTAAGGTGTGAAAAGCCTACATTTGCATTTGCAATCCCCCCAACACACATACACACAAACACACACAACTCTCATTGAGCTCCATTAATTACACAGTAGCCTTGCCAGATGGACAGATATCTGGCGGCTATGAGGTTTGGCTGGCACTGCTTGAACTTCATCATTATGTTCGACCTTCTTTTGCAGCGGTTTAATGGTGCTCAACTGGAGAATTAGCCTGACCAGTGGTTTATTTATCATGACAAAATCAGCAGTTGGTGAATAATTAGCATTTAGTTTTACTTTGCATAAAGGCCACTAACAGTGTTTTTACTTCATTTGGCTTTTTTATTGTTACTTTTCTTAAGCTCAGGTGAGAAAATTGGGCTACATTTAAAGACTAACTAGGTTTATACAGTCACAATGGCTAACTGCTTATGCTAGCTCAAACAGGAAAATGCTGTTGCATGAATTGTCTTAGATTAATCGAGGTGTTTTAGAACACATGAATTAAAATGTTATTTTGAAAAGACAGAAAAGTATTTATTTTCAGATTATCCCGTATCTGTTTGCCTATATATTTTTACTTTGTTCTTACACTATTTATGTAAGAGCAAGGTAAAAGTACTTAGAAAAACACTATTCTAAATTGCAGTGCTGTGAGTTAAATACTATTTGTGTAGTATATTTGAAGACGCCAGTATAACAATAAAGGTAATATATGTTTTCTGTAACATTTAGATTTAACATTTAGATTTAATATTTAACATTTAAATTTAACATTTAAAATTGTGTTTTAAATATAAAAAGTTATAAGTAAATATTTTACCAAATTTTGTAAAAAAAAAAGCGACTTGAAAAAATGTTTTTGTTTGGTTTTGAGCTAAATGTGGAAAAGTGTTGCTGTTAATTTCAGCATGTTTCAGTTTACAAAAGGTGTCGTATAGTAATAGTTTATATTTCTCACACATAACTGCTAGTTGCATTAGCATTAGGAAATCAGCGTAGCAAGTCAGAGAAGCCAGACCACAGAAAAACAAGAAAGTATTTTTGCAGTGGCAGTGCAAACAACATATTGTGTATTTGTAGTGTTATGTATTGACATAACACTATGATGGTGTGAAGTAACTTACTTACAGAGTTGCAAAATATTAAGAATTACAGTCGAACTAAGACATGTTACTGATTTTACATTCATACAAATAAGTACATGCGGGTAGAAACTGAATTAAGTACTAATCTAACATGCTAATATGACTTAGATCATGTATAATTTATTCATACTTCCAAATAAGAGCAGTTTCTGCAGATTAAAGTCAAACAATACTCTGGTAAATTCTATGGCTCTATGCCTCAAATGTCCCACAAGCATTTATTAGTTCCCTATTTCCCACAAAACATCATTACTGAAAGTTACAGGATGGAGTTCCTCGGGGCAAATGCAGTGAAACCCGCTTTAGTGGGAAGAACTGGCAACCAAGCATTTCCATGCTGACAAACAGGGGCGGTGGAAAAAACAAAGTGTTGTGCTCCTCTGCTGTTCCCCCGTCCTTTACTCGGTAACCGTAATTATGTCCCCACATCCTGATGTGAAGCAGATATTCACCGGGAGCGTTTAATAGGCTGCATGTGCAAAGAGCAGGAGCAACAGCAGTTCATCCAACGTGCTGAGTGTGCAGGAAATGTCTACCGCAGCTTCTCGTACACTTCACACTGCTGAGATGCCTCTCCTATGGCATGCTTCCTCTGGTAACAGAACTCAATATCAACACTTGGCCTTTGTGTTGGCATGATATGTTTTTTAATAATAGTATTTCTGACCCACTTTCTTTGTGCCATATCTTTTCAGCCTAGGAATCCAAAGGAATTTTCAATCATAGTCTAATTGTTTGATGACTTGTAAACTGTACGCCAACTGTGTATGTGGCACAAACACTAGCCAAACACAGTGGTTGGAAAAGAGGATATCATCCTGTGATTAGGCCTACTTTTTCTGTTTGTAGAGGAAAACTTCCTTGGTAATTACAGAGGTAATACAAGTTTCCTCCCACATGTTAGTATATGATTTAAGGCAACATGTGACTGAAATTTCTTCTGTTGAACTATGAATAGAAATCAATTAGACAATTAGATGGGATGATCTCAATTTTGGGGCTGTCAGTATGACCAGATTGGTAAAGCTCCATGTCACTGAACACAGGCCAGAGAGAAGAAGTCTGTTTGTCACTTTATCCGTTATGTTTTCTTGGTATTCACACAAAATGTTGAACACTGCTGATGTTGCCACTTGAAGACTTCCAGGGTAGTATGTGGCATAGGCAGACTAGCACATGTGACTCCTTACAAAACCACAAACAGGCAGATGTGGTTTCATTTTCCCAGGCTACGCAGTGGCCGAGTATACAGAACTTAGCAGCACTCTGACGCCAGTGTTTGACAGTGTTTCCTGTATTTTAACCTCCTGAGATTCAGCAGGTTGCTGGCAAACCACTCAGGGGTAGGGTCAGAGTTTAACCACATCTTAAATGAGTATAATTTAATTAAATGGAAGATGTTAAGTTTCAAATGAGGTCTGATATGCAATTTGACCTTAGAATTCTTCTCTTATGCAAGTTCCACCCAGGAATGCTCCATAAGTAAAGATAAGATAAAGGGGTAGATGGAAATGTAGCCTTGACCCCAACAGATGAAACACATGTGTCTTTCACGCCTATTTAAAGGGTAAAAAGACTGAAGCTGCTTCAGTCGAAGTTCTTCCCTGTCCACCTACAAAATCTGAAAGATTGTGTCTTCTTCCCTAATTTCCATGCCAGGCATGTCCTCAATTCAGCTTGTGAATAAGGCACATTACTTTCCAGCTGAACAGAGGGTAGTGTTACCCCAAAGATTAGCTCTCTTTCTGTCCACCTCCTAGAAAGTGCTTTTTGACTTTAGTGCTGCTCTTCTGGCGTCCATGCATCCCCACAGGAAACTCTCTCTTCCTGTTGCAGTAGATGGACAAGCAACAAAAGCACAATAAAAACACACACAAGTCTTAAGACAAATCTAAAAACGTTTGATGAAAAAAAAAATTGTTAATTAAGCAGCTGGTAAAATGCACTTTACAGTTTGTTTGTTTTTCACACAGTGGCTTGTCCCCAGTGCCTGTCCCCCTTCTCTCCATCCACAAACCTTCTCCGTGTTCTTCCTCTGTTCCTTCTACCTGGCAACTCTATATTCAACATCATTTTCCCCATATAATCACTCTCCCTCTTCTTCTTCCTCAGCCTTGCCTCTCAAACTGTTTAACCTGAGCTGTCCCTCTGATGTACTGATCTCTAATCTCGTCGATTCTGGTCACACCCAATGAAAATCTTAACACCTCCAGTTCGATCTCTCATCTTTTTTGCATAAAATGCAGAAGGTATGATCTGTGTGCACCTTTCTCCATTCCTGTACATCACCTTGTCCCTCCCTCTTCTTAAAGTATGTGTTTATCCAAGCTATTTGCAACTTTTTAGCAGAATCCATTACTATCTTTCTGTGTGCATTTCTCTACTTATCACCATATCTACCCACCACGTCCTGAAAATTTCTGTAACCTTCACCTACAAGTCCATTGAAAATGCTTCAAACACTAATTTCTCCCCTCTGGAGCAGCTCTCTGGCACTTCATCTAACTTAAGCAGCTATCAGGGGAGAGTTTGCCTTGCATGGTAGCTCTGATGACCTCTGTATGTGAGTGAGGCTTCTTAAAGACTCAACACTTCTGTGCGATAACATGAAGACAACACATATGAGTAGGGATGGGTATTGATAAAATTTTCACGATTCCGATTCCATTTTCGATTCTGTTTAACGATTCGATTCTTTATCAATTCTCTTATCGATTCTTTTTAAAAAGGAGAACACTAAGTTCGATTAGCTTAGAACTTTGTTTTATATCTTCTCTTTGAACAAGATAGAAATTTAGGAGTAACATGGCCTTACAAACCCAACAGTGAGATCTTAAGAGATCCAGCCTATGGCTCTTCAATGAGGTGTCAAAGGGTCCCCAGGAAAAAAAATTGTAAATGTAAAATAATAAAATAAATATTCTTCTGTAGCAATAACAAAGTATAACATAAATTATTCTGTAGCAATTACACAAGAATATCCAGTAATGTCCCTGCCTACAATTAAACACATTCACTTACCAAAAATCGGGGGCATCTGCTGTGGCAAATGGGTGCAAGCCTTTTACCACAAACTCAGTCACTGCTCGGTGACATTCGTCTATCCTGGCCTGAAAGGAGACGCTACCGGTAGACTGCATCGAGAACTGCCAGCATCTGAGCCAGCCAGACTCTGTCTGTCTCTCTCATCATGGTCACCTAAATGCACAGTAATGGCAGGTTTTGTAATAAGGCAGATCGCGCTAACATAATATGCACTGTTAGTTGATTATTTACCTGCGGCATTAACGGGAGAGGACGTACAAACGTTACCGCTGCTGCTGGGTTGAGATTCACGAGTCCGGAGCGGAATTAAAAACACGACATTCATTTAAGGTTATCGCGTGTTTTGTGAGCAAATGCTTTTGCATATTCATAGTGTTTCCTCCCTTAAATGAAATATCCACTTTGCAAGTATTGCAAGTTGCCCTGTTGTCATCCGTTCTCGTAAAGTATAACCAAACTTTTGAGCGTTTGAGCCGCTTACGCGCTGTGTAAATGACGCTCCGCAATGTGGTGACATCCTTCAGGGCGACTGGAATCGATAAGGGAATCGTTTACAAAAATGGCAAACAATTCCAAGGAATTGAAACAGTGGGAACTGGTTCTCAACAAGAACCGGTTTTCGATACCCATCTCTACATATGAGGACATTTCATGCTTCACAAACTTAAAGATTACCTTTAAATACTAGAAAGTGCCTACAATGCAGTATGTATTTCATCTGAAATATTTACGGATTAAACATCGACATGGTTTACTCACTGGACTGTCTCGCTGGTAGATAAAGAAGAGAAAAAGAAGCCTTAGGACATTCTGCATGCAGAGGCATATCCTTTTCTTTTTTCTGTCCAGCCTTACTTCAGCTGCTAATGGATTTAGCACTTGCAGTCTGTCTGGGGATTTAAAAGCACCTGGAAATGCCATAAAGCAGCTTTTCAATATGGTTGTTCTTTACAGTTCACCAAAGACGTGTCTAAGAGTTCTATTAAGCTCTTCAACATCTAGTGTGTAATTTGACAGTTGTTATCCTGATGTGGGTATGTTATGAATAACCTGTTATTGGTTTCAAATATACACATAAAACATTTTTGACTTCATTTGAAAAACTTATGGACAAAATGCAAAATGTAATTTTATTTCTACAGCACATTCAAAAGCAACAAGGTTAACCAAAGCGCTTCAGGAGTTAGTTTAAGACAAACAGGATAAAATCATAGATCAATAAAATAAATGCAATCAAATTAAACATAAAAACAAATAAATACAATACATTTGAACAAAAACAACCTCAAACGAAAAGACCACAAAAAGCAAAAACGCTGATGGGACTCACGCTGTGTAGATAAAAGACTATATAGACTGCAGTACAATACAAAACAACCAGTTATTCCAATGTCTAGGCTGCAACTGTGAAAGCCTGATCCCCCTCTATGCTTGAAACCAACACTAAGAGCATCTGGCTGGATAATCTAAGTGCTCTTTTGCACTTATAAAAGTCGTGCAGTTTGCTAAAATAGCCACTTTTAAGTAAATTTAAAAAAAGAGCCAGTGCAAACCTGCTAAAACCAGAGTGATGTGGTCATGCTGGCTAAAAGACATGCAGCGGCATTTTGGATTAACAAGTAATGAGGACATGAGTGTTCAAGACCCAAACACAGAGACCTGCAGTAGTATAATGAAGACATCAGTGAGGTTTTGGAGAAAGACATGACTTTGCTTTTGTAGTTTGATGTAACTAATGTAACTAGCACTTTATATAGCCTCTGTAGAAATTATCCACACCCTCACTTACCTTAACTGCACTACTGTATAGCCCTGTGTAAACAATCATTCTGTACATACGATAATTTTTAACCCTACAACTGTTTACAACTTGCATAGTTCCCATTTCTGTATAGCTGTATATCTCAGATTCCTGTAAAGTTATTTATTTCATATTCTGTATAGTTTTTCATATTTATATCCTGTCCATATCCTGTACATAGCTTGTACTCACTACAGCCTGTACATACTTATAGTTATAGAATATTCACAACATACTTCATACCGTGTACATTATAACATAATAGACCCATTTCTGTAATATACTTACATATCTATATTATTGCTAATATATATTGTAATATATCTATATCACTAAGCACTTCTGGATGGATGCAAACTGCATTTCGTTGCCCTGTACCTGTGCATGTGCAATGACAATAAAGTTGAATTCTATTCTATTCTATTCTATTCTATTCTATTCTATAAGCTGGTCAATTCAATTTTCAGTGCAGTTCAATTTATTAGATTATGAAAATTCTGTTTTTATTTCCATTATTTAGACAGTGTCTCAACTTCTATATATATCTGGGTGTCATTTTGTTCTTTTATTTAAATTTGACACTGAATCACTCTGAATATAAATACAGCCCATTGATACTCTTATCTGAGGATCTTGCAGCTAAGAGTATCGACTGAAAGCCTGATGTGAAATGAAATTAATAGGGGCTCTATATTAGTTCTGTATCTGCTTCCACTCATGAAGTGAAATATTAGGAAAGCTGTCAAGACTCGAGTCATTTTCACTGAAATCCTAATTACTGTGATGATAGAGTGGCCTCGTGGATGGCGGAGACACCCCTGTTTGATGGCATCTCTAACTCCTTGGAATGATTTCCCAGAGGAACACTCTGATTAAGTAAGATGTAGTAACAGCCCACCCGTTAAGCAGATGTCCATTCACATTAAGGTAATGATCTTGGTGGGCGAATGCTCGGGGTGTGCCGATGCTCCCCGTTTGACATGATGTCTCTGCTTCTACCTTTGAAAGTGATGCTTGCAATCTTATTGCTGTAAGATTGTTGTTGGCCTCCGTTCGGTGACCTTTTGCCATAAAAGAATCAAAATAAAGTCTAGATTGCACCTCTGATGCTGCAGGGCCTAATAGAGGCATTTAAAGGAGAGATTTTAGATGAGATGGTACTCCCTGTAGACAGCTTACTGTTACTTTTTGCTGACACTTGTGCTGGAGTATTACTTTGGCAAATTATTCTCCATCTTTGTCATTTTTATGATAATTGAAGTGGTTTTCATTGCTATCTGCCTCTATGTTACAAGGACACAAAGACACCATTTAAAATGATTGAATGATAACGTTATTCCTAAATCAGACTTTGCATTAGATTGTGCGAACCTGATACAAAAATATGATTTCAGAGATTGATTCTCCAATCAGTGGCTGCTTTGAAAGAGATTTTTAGTGGTGGTCTAGTGCCTGGGCTCCCAGAGTCTTTTAGGCCATAGATCAGAGTGAGGAGAAAGCTACCTTGCATTTCCCTCTTCAAGAACAAGCTTTCAACAGATTACCACAAAGCTCCTATTTCAGCCACTTAACCTCTAAACTCAAATTAAACTTGGCCTGTCCCGAGGTTAAGCCACTTATACCTCTGCTGGCAGGAGACTTTCTTTTTTAGTGTTACGTAAGAGCAGCGAGTATTAGTGAGCTTGCACACATCTGGAGGAAAATAACAGTATTTCCCTTTCTGGTACACTCATATTAATTGGTATTAGCAAACCTCTCAGTTGTTCTTGTCTAACATGCTGTATTTTTAGCAATTTTTAGTAATTGCCCAAGTGCCCATTAACGCAGAGCATTAGTCACCTCGTTAGAGGTCACTAGGATTGACTTGATTAATAAGGACATGAACATTAACAGAATGATTTGTTGGACTAAATAGATAGCACATAGTTTTAGGATTAAAATCAATTACTTGTCATGGTCCGGAGTCTGTGACTCCGTGTTTATGTTTAGTCTATTAGTATTCTGTGGTTTTGGTTACCTTGGGTGTTTGTATTCTTTTGTTCATGTTCCTATGTTCTGTGTCCCCCAGTCTGTGTTAAGTTGGTGTGTTATGTCATTGCGTGTATGTGTTTCCTGTTTTATTGTGAAGGTCTGCGTCTTATGTGAGTGTTTTCAGTTTGCCTCCCTAGTCTCGTCATGATAATCACTCCCAGCTGTGTTCCCCACCTGCGTGTAATCTCCCTGTGTTCTCTGGGTGTATTTAAGTTGTGTCTTCTGTCATGGTAGTTGCTGGTTCGTCTGCGTTATTTTCCTTGCCGCCATTCTGTGTTTATTCCTCCAGCTTCCTGGTCATTCTCCCTGCAAGGTACCCTCGTTAGTGTTCTGGTTTCGTGTTTAGTTTAGTTTTCCCAGTTTAGAGTTATTACCGTTCTGTTTCTCGCCACCCCTTTTGTTGTTCTTATCCGGTTGTAAATAAAGCTCATCCTCCACTTAAGCAGTCTGCATTTTGGGTCCTATTTCATATTCCACACGGCTTGCCCCGGCAAACCGTGATAGTACTAAAGCAACAAGGTTATCTGGAAATATGTATAAAATGTGCATTCAACATATTTTTAGTGACCAACAATATGGAACCAAGTGTGACACTGAAGCTTCGTTTGAACAAAACTTGTTGTTGGGGTAGATGGTATTTCAAGTAACATGAAACCTACAACGCACCTTTAATCTGTGTGTTTTAAATACTGAGCTGAGAAGTTTTTAGCTTGAAATTTCTTGCCTTCTTAAAGCTTTTATGCTAGCTTAGCACAAGCAACCAGGAGGGACAGCTAGCTCAGCTCCATCGAACATAAAAAGGAAAAAAATGCAATACCATCACATATGAGCATGTTGCTTTAGTTTAATCCTTTCTCAAACAAAACTATTAAATCACTGTTAGTGGTTTTAATAGGCGTTGTATGGTGAAATGTTTTAAACCTAGCTTAAATTTAGCATTAATGTTAATGTGCAAAGTCAAAATATAAAATATATAAGGAAACAAAAATATCTATATGATATGTTTAAAGTGGCATCATTCTCACTCCCAATTTGTCACATAGGGATGCTTGTTCAGGATATGTGTCACATACACCATAATATATTGTAATTGTCGCATTCAGTGTAACCATCATTTTTAGTTATGTCTTCTTCTTTTTTTATGGAAAACTTTTTCCAGTTCCAAAATCATTAAAACACCTTGATGCATAATTGAAACAACATGAATTACGCTATCCAACACCAGTGGAAAAAGGAAAGCATTTTGTTTTCCCGATTAAAATTTCCTCATCCTACCTTTTGTGAACTTGAAGCTGGATAGAAATGAGAACGTGAGAATGAATTTCCACAGGCACAAAGTAGAATGTAAATCAAACACTGTAAATCATGACGGGAGCAAGGAGAACAGTGTATAAAAGTGAGAGGAATGCCAAGATTCCTTCTATCCCTTAGGTCACTTTGGGTTTTTAGATTAGAACTCTTAGCTGTCTTGTATTTCACTGGACTACTGGCAAAAAAATTCCCAATGCAAGCTCGAGCCACGAGCAATATTCTAGTTTGAAAACCAGAAAGCATGTCACTCAGCACATTATAATTTACAGACAAATGAAGTAACACATTCTCTGTAAGTAAACAGCTTGGATAACTTAAATATGGCTGAAGCGGCATAATATATTTTTGCATTTCCCACTGACTTTATAAAACATAGATGTAGCCACCATGAAAACACCCACTGACTTTTGGCTATTAATGTGTTCGTTTTCTGGAGCCAGAAGTGACGAGAATCTGTACCACATAGCAGGCCATACTATTTGTCAGCTAATTCCAAAACAACACAAACACAGCTGAGAGGTCCAATTCAGTGTGTCCAGTTAATTTCAGTTATAATCAGCTACTTCTCTCACCTACCAAAAGGCCATACTTGATCATTGAGTTTTGTATCTAACCACAACACCACTCTTACCCCTGAGCCTAAACGGGAATTTGGTAACCTCACGAATGTTGAGACTGTTTACAAAGCAGCCATTATTCCATGCCTCTTTAGCTTTTAATTTCTCTCTGCAGTGTTGTAGTTTAGGATTTAAGTCCTGCAATGAGAATTAATGGAGTCAGTTATGGGTGAAGCAGACCTGGTGTTAACTTTCCATTTAAGAAGCTTTAAAAGCATTTAGGGTTTTTCTTCATTATTGTGTTCCTTTGTCATATTTTTATCCCCACTATTGTACATTCTGCAGACTTTCCTCTGTTACTGTGTTTTTATGCTTGCACATTATTTGCTGGTAGATGCAGAGCCAGTTCTAAACACACCAGCACATTGTCTCATCTTATTTGTCCCTCAGCTGGGCTTTTGTTCCAAAATGGTTTTAGCTTTTCACTGTTTGTTACTGGAACCCTTCCTGAACAATTGCACACCTGCAGTCCAGATAAGCGAAGTAGCCATTAGTACAGGCGGTGCTGTCATCAGTGATAATGGTGACTATTTCCACAGACTCTCACAGCCGGAGTTGATGATGAACCAAGCCCATTATAGTGGTCATATGTGACTCTGATGACGCATTCATCCTTTTATTGATTCTGACATTTATTAATTAGACATTTCAGATAAGTGATTCCTGAAGATTAATGACTGCCTTTAACATCCCAGTGTGAAGTTGTAAGATGGAGCCCTTCAAATAAATCACAGGCATTTAATTCAGTGTCACATTAGATGGATAGTAGCTTTGTGAAGCATGGCAGCCTAAAGACAACAGCCTCCCTAGGCTCAGCAGTGTGCAGACAGCAGGTCACAGGGCTGTGCTCCAACTGATTACCTGAACCACAGGCAGACGACATGATCCCATGCTACTTCTCTTCCCATCTCTCACTTTGACCATGTTTTCCTTCACTCTCTCTCAGAGTATAGATCTGGCTGTACACCCTAGGAGAAGAAGCCAATTAGTTGATAATGATTCTTTGCCTCACCAGCCTGTGAGATGAATAAGGCAAGTGGGCACGGAAAGTGAGTGTGCCCATCTGCCATGGCTTCATCATTCCTAATATGCCATGCGTCTCCCTGGGAGACCAGCAGGGGCTAGTGGAAAGTGAGGAAGCATTTACAACAGTAAACAGGCTGCTGGTTAACTTAAGCATATACTACTGCAGTGAAGCAATTAGATATAAACAAAAAGCACACTTTTACACTTGGCATTAAATACTTCCTGGCTTCTATACAGCAGAAACATACATTCTTGAGTCATTTTCTCCTGCAACAATGATCACCTTAATGATCATCATAAACATACTAAATCTGATTGGACTGCCCTAGCCTTTATTTAAAAATAAATAAATAAATAAAGTGAAAGTTAAGATCACACCTGGTCTTTTGTTTCAAAAACAGGGTGTTTGTCTATTTTTAATATTGCATTTGTTTCCTGGATCCTAAGGGTGCATGGTGGTGCAGTGGAAGGCAATGTCACCTAAAAGCTAGACTTTATGGACAGAAGTACGGTGCCACCCACATATTACATCTTTACTGTACAGGTACTGCTTCACCACAGAAACCCAAATCATGAAGCTCCCAACACCCAATTTTTATGCTGATGTTAATGCCAGGTGAGGTTTAGAATTCTGCAGTAACCGGGTCAGACATTTCACAAGCTGGCTTGTTGCAACACTGCCCTTCCATGAGTTTTTGAGAGTAACCCATTCTCTCTCCAATGTTTGTAAAGGCATATTGCATGCATTTAAATATATCAGTCAAGGTCTTAAATTTTTGTCACTTTTACACTTAACTTTATAAAGTGTTATCTTTTTTGTCTTCTAGACCTGGGCACAAACTTGCATGCTCTCAGCTTGATGCCTGTACAAATGGGATTTTACCAGTGCACAAGAGAGTTGTCTCCCTTTACCTTTGGTGACAGTTCAGAGTACCCAGCCTTCTCAGAGTCACTGGGTTTCACTAAAACCTGAAGGGACACCAATGGCAGGAACAGGCTGATCTTAACCTGACACTCTATGTTGCAGATTGATGATTGATTTTGTGAATGTATCATCTGGGCACAGGTGAAGAAATGATTTGCGCTGTCAACTGATCAGGTGAGAGGGAACAATGCTCGACAGGCCTGCTACACCTGAAAGTATAGCGAAGGTGCACTGAGAGTGCCTGGCACAGGCCCCAAACTCCCACCTCCAGCAGAACTTCAACAGCTTTCCCAGAGAGGCTGGAGATACTGAGTCTGAATGAACCATTTTCCATTCTTCCATTGTATGGTGCTTTCGAAGGCGGTAACCTCCAAACCAGATGAACGGGCCAATTGAAAAGAGCCAGTTGACGTGGTTTAGGCATCTGACAAGGATGCCTAAGGTATTCCAGGTATGTCCGAGGGTAGACCCAGAACATGCTGGAGAGATATCTCTTGGCTGTCAGTTCTAATTTTAATACACTGTAGGTGGCTTGGGCTTAGGCTACTCTGCAATGGACAATTCAAAGTAGAGGAGGATGTATGGATCTGGAAATAACCTTTATCTTCAGAGTGCCATGATATGCAGAAAGAAAGGAATCAAATGCAGGCACCAAAAAATAGACTGACGAAAACATAAAGTGAACCTTTAGTTTTGGTTGAAGGCACGATCCAGAACTCAAAAATCCAAATGAAAGAAACAGCAAATTAGAAGCTTTAATTAAAAGCAAATACAAGAATATGACACAACAACGACAAAGAAAGAGTCAATAAAATCACAAGGGCTGATGAGAGGAATGGGAACAAGTGAATAAATAATCAGGTTCAAACAATCAAGGGATGATGAGACAAAGGAAGTAAAACTTGGAAAAATAATGGGGGCAACTATGCTAAGTAAACCGTGGCTAAATTCAAATGAAAATTAATTCAAACCAAGAGCTAAATACTCAAAATTCACTGTGACAATAAATAACCTAAGACTACAAAGAGACATCAAAGTCTAGTAAACTCAAAACTCTGCAGACCCAGGACCATGACACAGAGGTCTTATAGAGCTCTTGCTTTGGTTTATCACAGCCCTTCTGCCAAAATAATGATCAATAAATATTAAAGAGAAGAAATGATCAGATTCATTTTAGTGAACTTTCCCAGTCTGATAAATGCGAAAAGATTATTAAATGATGCTATCAAGATGCATTCATAAAGCAACCACTACAAGCACTTTGAGCTGAAAGAAGATATAATGCTTGTGAAATGTTGGATACCTTTAGGACCTTTGTAATGTGCCTTTATCTAAAACTATTGAGATTTCCTGGAAACCATTGAAGGTATGAAAAGCCTGAATGTAATATTATCTAACTGTAATGACCTCACTCCATCTCGCAGTCAGTTTTTCCTTCCACGCTGTCCCTTGGTCTCTTGTGTGGTTGGTGTGCAGTGTGCCCAGAGGGCCGGGCGGGAGTGATATCAAACCACTTTGGAAGTGTGAGTTTGCATGTGTGTGTGCACCTGGAGCTCCTCTCCCCACAGGGAGAGGGTTTATTTCCACCAGATTAATCTGGGGCAGACTTGGGGAACTGTGTGCTTAAACAGACATCTGGCTACAGTGTCTGGAGTATGTTCGATTTCAGATTACATTCAGTGCTCTTCTTAAAGAGAGCTTATGGTAATTGTGTGGGCATCCACACTATTGAGTTCCTGTTTCTCTCTAAACTTTATTCTTCATGTTGCTCCGCGTTTTTCGGCACTTAACTACTCCCTCAGTTTTCAGCCGATTTTCTTCGTTCAAACTCTAAACTGTTCTGCTATTTCTCCTAATTCCAGCTATATCTTTTGGTGTTTATTACTATTATACGTTTTAAAATATTACATTTTTTTCCTTTTTTTTGTCCCATTGAAATGAATGGGAAACTTCCACAATTCTGCTAAAACTTGCTTGTTTTTCAAACTTAACTACTTCCTCATACTTTCACCTAGAAACTCCATTCAAACTTTAAAATGTTCTCAAATGATTGGGCTATTCCTGTATGATTCAGCTTTTTCAGATCTTCTACCGTTTTAATCTTATCCCTCTTTAAGTTTTCAGTTGCAAAATTGTGATTTTTCAGAAAATATATGCGTTGCTATGGTTGCTATGCAATTAACTCAGAGTGTGTGCTGGTCCTTTTTCAGTTTTCTCTTCATGTCTGAACAACTTCTTGCTACTCACTCAATTTTCACTCAACCTCCTCAAATTATACATCAAAACGTAGGTATTTCTGCTGGCTTTCAGAAAATGTCACTGTCACTGTTGTGGAAGTTACAGATTTTTATCAAATCGCCTCAGAGCAACACAAAGTTTTAAAACTCTCCATAGAAAGTCAATGGAGAGTTTGTTTAAAACCAGCGCTGGATTTCTATAATGAGAGGCATTTTCAAATCGTCATATCTCCGTAACAAAGCAAAGTTAAGACATGAGGCTTGTGCCAATACATCTTCAGACACTGCTGTATGTATTGGTTTTTACAGCAGTTTTTACAGTCATCTTACCATTGAGCCATAAATTATGTTTGTTTGAGGGGTGGAAATCTGTCCTCCTCTCAGTTTTCAAACTCCAAAAATGAAGCCGTTTCTTCTCTTGTCATAACTCCGCGACGGAGGTACATAGCGCTATGAAAATCGCAGTGAAAGTTCACCAAAGTCTGCTGATTCACCCAGTGCAAGAATTATGCGTCTATGTCACCTAGTTTTTGAGTTACACGACGTTTTGTAACTCCAAAAAACGGCGTTTTTCGCCTCTTACCGCGATCTAATTCTGACTGCTCATCACCCTGTTTTCCAGGCACCCACTCTCTTTGCCAGTGGCGCAGTTGGTAATGACACGGGTCTGAAGCCCAAAGGTCGTGGGTTCAATTACACCTTGTCCATATGTTTTTTTCACTACAAATTAATACACTATCGCAGACATATTGATCATTTATTACAATTCTGCAAACTTTTATGATTATACCAGCTTTTCTAATATGGACCTCAGATTCTTGTTAACAGTCCATGGCAGAAATACATACAAGTACACAGCCTGATGAAGCAGACAGAAGCAGTACCTCTGATTGGTGGACTGAAATTGAGCAGAACCAGGTTGTTCTGCCTCTTTTCACCAGAAAGTTCAGTGTTTTCTCAGCCTCTTCTGCTGTTTTTAATAAGACTTTTCAGCTTTTTCACCTTTTTCAGGTATATGAGAACCAGTTTGGCTCAGTGAGATGAGTATGAGATGAAATTCTGCTGATTTACCTCTTTTCTGCCAAATCTTCAACCATTTTACCTCTTATCAGCATAATTCTCAGCAGCTTCTGCTCTTTTCAGCAGAATTCTGCTCATTCACCTCTTTTCAGCAAAAATTCTGCTGATTGAACTCTTTTCAGCAGAAAGAACAGAATTTTCACCTCTTTTCAGCCCAAATTCTGCTTATTCATCTCTGCTGCAAAAATTTTCAGCCTTTTCACCTCTTATCAGCATAAATCTCAGCTGTTTTAAGAAAAAACCTCCTTTGAGCAGAAATTCTGCTGATTCATCTCTTTTCAGCGCAACTTTCTGCTTCTTTACCTCTTTTCAGCAGAAATTCTGCTGATTCACCTCTTCTGCAAAATTTTCAGCCTTTTCACCTCTTATCAGCACAATTCTCAGCAGCTTCTGCTCATTTCAGCAAAATTGTCAGATTCCCCACCAATTCTTTGTGCGAATGAGTTTGGCGCAGTAAGATGAGTAGCTGCCTTGAGACCTGAAAGGCCAGGTCAGGGGCAATGTTTTTTTCAACTTTATACTTTTTCAGCTTTTTTCAGCAGAAATCTTCAGCGTTAAGGCATCCACACAGCATTTTCGCAGGAAATGCAAATTTTTTCTAGTTATAGTACACGTTGTTTTATTGGTGGCCAGCCCTGGGTTGTTGTACTGAGATGAAGAAGGGACAGATGAATTGAAGGTAAAGTAGAAGATATTGTGGGTGAATGGAGGTGGCCAAAAATTTTACAAAATCTCTCCTACCTTTAAGAAGAAGATGTGGAGAGAGATACTCTTACAATTGCTCCAGTTATGCACCAATCAAAGTCACTCACATTCATACAAGTGATTAATGACCCTGAATTGGTTCATCCCTGTCTAAGCCTGGGACGGGCTGAGTCAGTGACGCGTAGTGAGTATTATTTTTCACCAGGATATATTAGCTGTGTTATTACAAGGGCATGCCTTTTTGACTTTCTCTGTTTGACCCGCAGGGGAAATAAGTGAAAAACAACAAATGGGGCAAAAGAAATCCGAACCACCACCACCCTGTTTCCTCCAGCAGCATTACTCCACCCTAAGCACATCCATGCATACTGATTTATCTCTTGTTAAAATGAAGAAGAATTACTTCACATACAGAATGCTGTCATGAGCAGTTAAGCAAATAATTTTTTTTTTTTTTTTTTGCTGTAACAGTAATCAGTAATAACGAGACAGGATTTTTGGCTTCCACCAGGCTGACAATACAATTTGTCAGCATGTTAATGAGGGTGCTGTCAGCGGAAGACAGAGCATGCAAGTCAAATGCAGTGGCAAGTGGCATACAGAGGAACTCTTTGTCTGCTGCATGTACAGTGCATGATACTGTATCAGCCACTGTGTGTTGTTCATTTGACCTCCTGGAATGTCCAGGAAAATCTCCATCTCCTCCATAGCTGCTGTGTTTCTTTCTGATGCATGTACAATCCTGTTCATCTCATATATGCTGTAGGCATGCAGAAATAGGGTTCAGTACAGGTGATACAGAATTCTCCAATGATGTATTTTTACTCTGTAAGATTTGCACATGTAAAAGAGGACTGAAGACATAGAAACAGACTTTCTATTAATTTGCCTTTTTCAGCATTGTTAATGTTTGTGACTCTTATTTGCATTTAACTTGGTACATGTAGTTTGTTAACCTCTTCACACTCACTGTGTCCCTATAGTGAACTAATTAGGGGCAGAAAATTTGGTTAGATTGCATTCAGTCCACACGAAAAAGAATACGTTTGTGAATCAAATCAAGCAATTTCTCTTACATCTATTTCAGACAAATTGTTACAAATTTTGGAAAAAATCAGTTTAATGGAGTATATCGGATTATTTTAGATGTATTTCTCTGTCTTAGAAAATCTAACATTGTCATGTTCACAATAAAGCAATGACTTGGACATTTTCTGACATTTCTTGGATTTATAAAATACCCCATAGTACTATGAAGCATTTTACTGTTACCTTGACTCGCCATCAGGAGTAGGCTGCTCTTTGCCTCACCTGCCTGCCCTTCTGCCATCCTGCAAACTTGGCCAGCCTCTGCTTCTATTCGTTGCAAGTAAGCTCCCACTAATTTTCTTTTCATCCCTGGTCCATCTTCTTCTCCGTTAACCTCTTTTCTTCTGTGTTGCTGACCCATTGCCTCTGTGACTCTCAGCACCAAACCCAGTGTAGCTCCTGATTGTTTTCAACTACAACCAGTTGCCAGTGTTTCCCCCGATTCTCCACGCAACTCCTATTATGCTCCTTGTGGTTGTCCAGGGTTTTCCACAAGACATTTACTATAACCAAACATATTCATTCATTCATTCCACTAGTCTGTCTTGGAATAAGACTTGAAAACACACCCTCTGAGGCATTAAAATGCCTTTCTTACAGATTGTGTAAATCAAGAGAAAAAGTTGTTTTCTGTTGCAACAGTAATTGAGTTCAAATGTTAAAATCATTTTTATGAGCACATTAAGATGTCAGAAAGCACACTTGATCCATTATTTAATGCCTAAATATTTATCTCAGCCCTAGTGTTTACATGTTTGAGTTCCCAGTAACATCACATAAAGTTTTAATCAATGAAATGTGCTTGAGAGAGTCTTAATTGCATCCATAAGCAACACAGGGTTTTGAAATTATTTAAAATGTGGTCACAACAAACATTTCTGGTTACACCCACGTGTAAAACCTTCACATCAGAGCATAAATCCTCAATGGCCACACATTTCTACACAGTCTGAGATCTTCTTGTTGCAGTTTTTCACTTCTGCAGTACAGAGGTGACGAACAGCTTTGTTGCTGTCTGTGCCTTTACAGTAGGTATTCAGGTGCTTCATATAAAAATGTAAATAATTTGAAGTCTGCTTGCAGTCTGAGTCCCATTGACCAATCATCTTTGAGCTTTGGGTAGGTTCCTCTTATTTTATTTCCTGCCCTCATCTCACTCTGTCGCTGTGCTGACACATCAACCCAGAGCAGAGACAGCAAGTTGTTTTAAAATGTTTATTAATTAAACTTAAAAGCGTGACAAGGACAAAGGGCAACAAAGCACAGAACTTGAAGTGGTGAGCCCTGGGTAACATGGCTAGGTGGAAGTGGATCTAAAAAAAAGGGGGAATTGGGCCAAAGTTGCAGACTAGAAGGGCCAGTTAAGCAGTCAGACAGAGGAGAGAACACAATGGAGAGGAGCTCTGAAGTTGGCAAGTATATTATATAACACTTCTTACTTGCAGGAGGAGAAAGGGAGCGATGAGAGGGGAGTAACACAAACCCAGAGTGAGCTGTGGAAAGGCTGACCTGAGATCCAGAGGTTCATGATGGTATGTGGCGGCAGGAGGGTAGGCAGGTGATGCACTGAGTGATTTCCAAGATGGAGGCTTGGTATCCTGAGTTCCAGAAAGAAGCTTAAGCTGGAGGTTTATGACAAGGTGAGTTCAGGAACTGTGGCATAAGAAAGCAATGTTAGCATGGCAGTGACAAACTGGCAGTGAATGAATGTCAGCGTGAGGCTTAAATCACTCTGGCTTAACTGCCCAGGGGCGGATACCAGCTAGACTCAGGAAGAACTGATGGAAAATTCCAGCCACACACCCCGGACCATGACAACTAGTGCAAGGCACACGAAGTTCTGGGCAAGAAAAAGGTTACCCTGATAGGTGAAGGTAATACTGAAAGCTACATCATTATAGAATAGCTTATGAATCTGTCATTTTCACTTGTGTGCACTAGACAAAGAAAGAAGGATGTAACCAGGGATTAAAGTGGACCCAGCATCCTTTCAGCACCTTCAGTTAACGAGCAGTTAAATCAGAAAGTTAAATTAATGCATATTACTTTTGAATTGGCACATTTCTTATGTGCTGTCACTTTCAGTGATGCGTGGAGATATTTGGTTTTTAATATGAAAATCACGATATTGCATAGTCTATTTATACTATTAACACATCCTTCTTTTAGGTTCTCCTAAAGAATTCCTGCTGGAGTCCTTTTAAAATATAATTTTGAAAGCCCTGGTAGAACATCCTACATTCTGAAATTCAGGGAATTCTGGGTTTAGCTACCCTGGAAAAAAAATAGCTTCATTTAGCTTCTAATAAGCTTTGATTCTCAATACTTGCAATGAATGAACAATCGCATGCTTATAGTGCATGTCATATCATATGCAGCATGGGAATTCTAAGAAAAAGCCCTTCATCAGTTCCTTCCTTATCAGTTATGAAGGGCTTTTCTTTTTTGTGCATGTACTTTGCCTCTGGGTTGAACGAGTCATTACAGAACTATTTGTATTTCTGAATGGAGGATGCAAAATTAATGTAATGCCTTTTTACCAACCAGTGTGCCTCTCTGTAGCCACAAGCAAAGAACAGTGACACTGTTATATCCTCTGGTTTTAAGATGGGAGACAGGGAGTGGTGTCTGTGAGAGTCAGAGGTTTTGAACTCAGTGAATGTACTTTTGTGACAGCTCTTCACAAAAGAGCCACACATCATGTCAAACAAGTCTGTGTACAATGAAAGAGCATTATGCTGTGATGTATAGAGTTGTACCATCTGGATTCCTGGCAAGTGACAGAAAGACGCTTTGGAAGCAGAGACTTGAGGCTTTGTTTGGATTTTCTGTCACTTGCATTAAGAATGAGGCCTGATTTATGTGGTCCGTACCCACTGGAGATAATGGCACATATGAAAATACAACGACTGCACACACAGTCACAGATATCTAGGCAGCGCCAGATACAGAGATGAATCATCTCCTTCAGTTTGCAGGTGTTGCATTGTGGAGCCAAAATAAAATCAGGTCAGCTTTTAACTTCCCGAACAAAGTAGGAGAGAAGTTTGAGGAAAGTGGCTCTATGGGAGGCAAAAAGTAAACTGCTGGACTGTTTGCAATGTACGACGGGCACGTGAAAAAATTAGCACAGTGCCTCCTAGCCTGATGATAGCTGGTATTTAAGTGCCATTCCACAGTAATGGCATAACAGGAAGACGTGACATCTTAATAGACTAAGCTTTACAGTAGATCCAGGCCGAGTATTGTTGTGGTTCTCATTAGGCTCATGTGTGACAGCTGACAGGTATTCAGAACGTCTTTGGAGCAACGCCAGACAGGAAGTTGGAATAATAGCAATGCCGCAGCTATATGCAACCACTCCAACCAGCAGTGGACTGTCCAAGACGCCCTAGGTCTGTGTGTGCGTCACAGTTGAGCTCTTGCCTGCCAAGTTGGCCAACAAAAGTACATCAATGGGAAGCTTTGTGTGTTAAATTGTTGCCAAGGGATAGAACATCAAACTGGGTGTGCTCCATTCACTTGATTTTATCACCCGTCATCCAAAAAATAAATCTTTCTAGAGCAGATAAGTGTGTTGCTGTTGAAGAAAAATCTGCATCAAATCATGCAGAAGCTTAGCCAAATGCAATCTCTATCTTATATACCACATTAGAGTACAGAGTCCTGTCTCTGTTCTTTCTACAGTCTCAAAGTTGCTGCATATTAAAATATTCTATTTCATTTTGACCATTGACCATTAAAAAAATAGAGGGATAATAGACTCAGACCAGTAAATCATTAGTATTGTGATGAGATAAATTGCTGGTTTACACATCACCTAAACCTAAACCAAGGCGCAAAATAACTGCCCATGAACTGAGAAAAGTCAAGCGTGCAGCTGCCAAGATGGCACTTGCCACCAGTTTGGCCATATTTCAGAGCTGCAACATCACTGGAGTGCCCAAAAGCACAAGGTGTGCAATACTCAGAGACATGGCCAAGGTAAGAAAGGCTGAAAGACGACCACCACTGAACAAGACACACAAGCTGAAACGTCAAGACTGGGCCAAGAAATATCTCAAGACTGGTTTTTCTAAGGTTTTATGGACTGATGAAATGAGAGTGAGTCTTGATGGGCCAGATGGATGGGCCCGTGGCTGGATTGGTAAAGGGCAGAGAGCTCCAGTCCGACTCAGACGCCAGCAAGGTGGAGGTGGAGTACTGGTTTGGGCTGGTATCATCAAAGATGAGCTTGTGGGGCCTTTTCGGGTTGAGGATGGAGTCAAGCTCAACTCCCAGTCCTACTGCCAGTTTCTGGAAGACACCTTCTTCAAGCAGTGGTACAGGAAGAAGTCTGCATCCTTCAAGAAAAACATGACTTTCATGCAGGACAATGCTCCATCACACGCGTCCAAGTACTCCACAGCATGGCTGGCAAGAAAGGGTATAAAAGAAGAAAAACTAATGACATGGCCTCCTTGTTCACCTGATCTGAACCCCATTGAGAACCTGTGGTCCATCATCAAATGTGAGATGGTGAACAGATCAAAACACTGACAGAATCCATGGATGGCAGGCTTTTGAAAGTCCTTGCAAAGAAAGGTGGCTATATTGGTCACTGATTTGTTTTTGTTTTGTTTTTGAATGTCAGAAATGTATATTTGTGAATGTGGAGATGTTATATTGGTTTCACTGGTAAAAATAAATAATTGAAATGGGTATATATTTGAGGTTTATAAAGAAAGAGAAGTAATATATTAAAATGCCCCCAGCATCGAACATCAGCATGGAAGAGAGGAAGGCACTCACATCACTTAGTAATGACAACACCTTTATCATCCTTCCAAGTGGTCTGGTCTGTCGTGCGTATTTTACAGTGGTGCCGAAACCCAGAATGGGGCACGGCCGACCCAGTACTGGGCAAGCCAGGGGAAGAGCTGGCCCAAATGGTGGTCGAGATGGCGGCCACGTATACGTGAGGGATCTCACCTGCCGGAGACGGAGGTCGAAGCATACGAGAGTCCTGCTAAGCCTGAGGTCAGCGTGCCGGCCAGACTGGTGTTCTGGGAGTCCATCCTACCTCATAAACCGTCCTATCTGTTGTTTCTGCACATACGCTGGACTTGCACACAATACAAAACCCAAATTTACTTCATTTTTTAACCCATTGTGAATATTTGTTATGGTTAGGGTTGGGTTTAGTCAGAAGTCACCATCAAATTATAATATGGGTAGGACGATTTGTAGAACGGTTTCTCAGAACACCGGCCTCACCTCCACCAGAGGCTGGTGCGCTGTGTGGTCCTGCGCTCCGGCTGCCTGTCAAGCCACGTGTGAGTCTTGGCTAGGGATCCTCATCCTAAATCCTATCACTATGTCCAAGTTGTCTCTTTTTATTGAATCGATATTATATTGATCAGCTAGACATTATGACCATCCTCTTTAATGTTGGTCCTTTGCATCACCCAGCATGGTCTCTGTGAATAAATGAAAAAGATCCCGTGGTATCTGGTACCAATACGTTCTCAGCAAGTTATGGAAGGTGATTCAGACTTGTTCCACAACTTCTTTCCCTAGTCAGTCCTTGTACTGCTAATGATAGTTAATGGCCGCTGGTGACTTTAGCTTACAATCAGGAAATCAGAATTGGATTCAACTTCCTAAGACCCATTAATTAATTTTTGTCTACTGTTAGGGACAAGGGAGGTTAAGTGGTACGTTTCTGCAGCTATTTATGGTATTATTCTATTGCTGAAACAGTCTTTATCATTTCATTTTCAATCATACTGAAACTGAGTTGAATTTTTATTTATGTACAATGAAACATGAAAACAGCACATTTCTGCCCAGGCCACCAAACCAATGGTGGAGGGTACATTAGAATTTGTTTGATGATCAGAAACATTTAACTGTACCTGAGGTGACTGTGGTTGTGATTTGGTGCTATATAAATAAAATTGTGTGTGACAAATATCTGAAAAACTAAGAAATTGTGAAGGAGAGGTGAAAACTTTTTCATGGCACTGAATGTGTAGCCTCTTTGTTTTGTGGCAGTGGGCATCCTTCTCATGGCCAGTGAACCATGCCAGGGTGCCTGACCTATGACAAAGTCTGTCAGGGGTACTTCAAACAGGACATCCTGCTATTCAGAGCTGCTGTCACAGTTGGGAAGGTGGTACTGCTGCAAAGAACGTCCTGACCAGGGTTATATCTGGGAACAGGAAGAAGGTCATTTCTAACCCTGGACCAGAAATGCATCACACATGTTTTTGAGAAAAAGTAAGAGTTAGTTCCATAAATATCATAACAAGAGAATGTGGACAGCATCAGGTCATCTTTTTCTCTCTTGAAACTTTGACAGTCTGAAAATATTTTCTAAAACTTTTCTAAATAACCTTTTTATTGAGGGGGCCTTGTTTGGTGCATCAAATGTGTAAAAAAAAATACTTATTTTTCTATTGAGGTTTTGCAAATGTGACCATGTGACTTCGACTTGTATCTCATTTTGGATATGTGACAATCACATTGAATAATTAGTCACACAGACCTAGAGACTGGTGCGTTGATAGTCTAATGTACCAGTCTATAGACCTGTGTGGCTAGTGAAGGAAAAATGAGTATTCTCAAAATAGCTGGGAGCGGTTCTTGGAAGTTGGTGGGAATCACTGAGAAAATGATTGCAAAAGTCCCAGTCTTCTAGGCCAAGAGAGTGGTCCATGACCCAGTGGCTATGATCTGTCACAAGGGCAAATTGTGTATTTTTGCACTAGTTAGATAGGATTTTGCTGCAGTGGTATTTGAATGGAAATGAAGGATTTGTCTATAAACACTTTCCAGCTACTCTAGGTAGTGCAACTGTGAAAAGTGCATTGCAAACCAGAAAAGAAGGTCTGCCATCATACTAAAAGCCGTGCCCTTTGAAACATTTTTGCAGTGGCATAAATTTACTTTGAAGGTGAATCCTCCTTTTATTTCTAGTTTTACTTCTGTTGAGGTGTAGTTAGTAGTATTTGCAGACAAACATTAAAACTAAAAGCTACCATGGCAATCTGCTAGCAACCAAAGCAATCACTAGAAGGCTTTTAGTGGAGCACCCTCTTTGCAGCCAGTCACATGCAGCTAGAACAAGTACCCTCAAGAAACCACAACCAGCCAGTGAGGAACCAGTGGTGGTCTATCATGTCCAATATAAACGTGACGTCACATCAAAAACCTCAGTAGCATCCTGTGGGAAAATGGCCATCTGTGTTCGAGGGTTGAGTCAGACATGGCTCCGTATATGGATCTGAACGTGGCTTAATGATGCAGTGCTCACAGTGCTCGCCGGCTGGTCCAGATGGGCGTAGACACGATTGAGCAGGTAGATGATGGGGCAGGGCTGGTAAGAAAACTGAAAGGGATCCTGATGTGGCCTGACTATAGGTTGGAGCTGGCACAGGATGAGTCTTTCCAGGGTCTTCATGACATAGGATGTCAGTGCCACTGGCCTCTAATCCTGGGGGCCACTGGGACGTAGCGTCTTTGGTGCAGGAACAAGGCATGACATCTTCCACAGCACTGGGACCCTCTGCAGACTCAGACGTATCAATAACAGTTTATGAAAGACTCCACAAAGCTGGGGGGCACAAGCCTTGAGGAAGCGGGGACTCACCCCATCTGGTCCAGCGGACTTGCCTAAGTGGAGTCTCCTCATTTGTCTCTGAACCTGGTCGTGAGTGAAAGCGATGGGTGGGGGAGGGGTGTCAGGACTTCTACAAGAGGCAACGGTGCGATGTGGTGCAAAAGCGCTGTGGCTGTGGGTTGCAGGCTAACTGCAGGTAAGGCTGTAGGGGGGGTGAGCATTCACTGCAGTGTTGAAACTGTTGAAAAACACACCCAACTTATTAGCTCTGTCCTCACCGCAGTTTTAAACTCCAGAACTGACAGACTAGGCAGGTGCACCAGCCAAGCCATCAGTTGAGACCAGTCAAGGAGACACCTTTAGGGAGGTAGGAGAGACAAACAGTTGTGATCTTTATCATTTGATTGAAAATATTCTCATTGTTAACAACCTATTTGAAAGAAAAGTAATCCCATGTACTAGAAGCTTCTGTTTTATTTTCATTATTACTACAGTGGTGTGTCCGTTACTGGTCACGACACAACCACATTGGACTGTGGTTATATTGACTACACATTTTAGGTCCAGACTGAATTCCACCCAAGTCTGCTTTTCTTGTAGGGTGAAATTTGATGGAGAAGGGTAAACAGCACATTATAATATGACTCCTTTGCTTCATATATTTGGTCAATAGATCCTGTACTCCATTGTCCCTGTGTGTGTTTACGTTAGTGTGCCTCCTGGGTAACTATGTGTACACGCTGACAAATGTATTTGTTTCCTTTTAAACCCACTTACTCTCTCTTTCTCTCAAGTAGCCTCTATTCTCATCAAACACCAAAAGGGCTGAACTCATGAGGGAAAATTACTTGTGGGTATCATCATTTTCATGACAACTTGATAGACTGGTGCTACATAATTAGAGGCTCCCATCATCTCATGTCTCTTTCTACACTGCCGGAAGAACTGAAATACCTGTAGGTAGTACATAGCAGCTGTGGCAGAGAGCTACATCATGTATATTTCATTCCTGTTAACACCACCTGTAAGTTAATTATTGCCATTTTTACAAACGGATCATTTAATGTTATTTATATTGTGTTATTTATATTGTGTAATTTGATAGTATAGCGAAACAATGAACATCAGCATAAAAACAAAAATAGAAGAAAAGCAGACAAAAGTTAATGACACTCCCATTTGCATCTCAGAGGGAAAAGGTAAAGGGAAAATGTAAGCTTTTTCAATATAAAGTTTTAAGTCTAACTTTTAAAGGATGGGGTCCACACAAGAGGAGCCTGATACCTGAAGTCTGTCTACAATTCTACTTTTGGAAACTGTAGGAACCACAAGTCAGCACAGTCTAAATTTCAAGTGCTTATGGTCATAAAATGATCGGTCTTTAAAATATGTTAGGGCCTGATCATCCATAACTTTCTATGTGAGGAGAAGGCTTTAAGTTTAAAACTGGATTTAACAGGGGAGGAGCTAATATAAGAGATATCTCTCTCTAGTCCCTGTTAACTCTGATCAAGGTAATTAGAACAGTACATGGCTTTTGTATTCTATTTTTCTATTCTTCCAGAGCACTCAGTACGACATGCCTTGTTCATCTGTTTACATAAGCACCTTTTTTCACCTATTAGCTTTTTTATCTAATATTCATATTCTGATAAACACATCAGAGACCAACTTGTCACATGTCACATTAATTTGGGAGTGTAGCTCAAGCTGACTGTGTGGTAGACTTCACCTCATATACTGTAAAATTTTCAAACTTTTTATGACCTGTTGAAATTGGCAGTGTTTAAAATAAACTAATAAAAAAAAAATAATAATCGATTAACTGAATAAAAAATGACCACCTGTAGCTCAGAGCTTTTCATGTGATTTTCTCATTTGGTTAGGTTTAGGCTAATATTTGAAGATCACCTTATACCTCAAACCACTCTTGCATGATGGGCTGCTAACACTTGTGGTAGTAGATTTTCATGACTGTCTGATCATCTGCACTCTTCTCTCATGACATGCTAGCTTTACCTGGTGGTTTTGACCTGGAACTAATTTTTGTGGTTTTACACAAGACTTAGTTTGGCTTTGCTTTGGCTTTCTCCTACAGGGAGTGCAGAATTATTAGGCAAGTTGTATTTTTGAGGAATAATTTCATTGTTGAACAACAACCATGTTCTCAGTGAACCCAAAAAACTCATTAATATCAAAGCTGAATGTTTTTGGAAGTAGTTTTTAGTTTGTTTTTAGTTTTAGCTATTTTAGGGGGATATCTGTGTGTGCAGGTGACTATAACTGTGCATAATTATTAGGCAACTTAACAAAAAACAAATATATACCCATTTCAATTATTTATTTTTACCAGTGAAACAATATAACATCTCCACATTCACAAATATACATTTCTGACATTCAAAAACAAAACAAAAACAAATCAGCGACCAATATAGCCACCTTTCTTTGCAAGGACACTCAAAAGCCTGCCATCCATGGATTCTGTCAGTGTTTTGATCTGTTCACCATCAACATTGCGTGCAGCAGCAACCACAGCCTCCCAGACACTGTTCAGAGAGGTGTACTGTTTTCCCTCCTTGTAAATCTCACATTTGATGATGGACCACAGGTTCTCAATGGGGTTCAGATCAGGTGAACAAGGTGGCCATGTCATTAGTTTTTCTTCTTTTATACCCTTTCTTGCCAGCCACGCTGTGGAGTACTTGGACGCGTGTGATGGAGCATTGTCCTGCATGAAAGTCATGTTTTTCTTGAAGGATGCAGACTTCTTCCTGTACCACTGCTTGAAGAAGGTGTCTTCCAGAAACTGGCAGTAGGACTGGGAGTTGAGCTTGACTCCATCCTCAACCCGAAAAGGCCCCACAAGCTCATCTTTGATGATACCAGCCCAAACCAGTACTCCACCTCCACCTTGCTGGCGTCTGAGTCGGACTGGAGCTCTCTGCCCTTTACCAATCCAGCCACGGGCCCATCCATCTGGCCCATCAAGACTCACTCTCATTTCATCAGTCTATAAAACCTTAGAAAAATCAGTCTTGAGATATTTCTTGGCCCAGTCTTGACGTTTCAGCTTGTGTGTCTTGTTCAGTGGTGGTCGTCTTTCAGCCTTTCTTACCTTGGCCATGTCTCTGAGTATTGCACACCTTGTGCTTTTGGGCACTCCAGTGATGTTGCAGCTCTGAAATATGGCCAAACTGGTGGCAAGTGGCATCTTGGCAGCTGCACGCTTGACTTTTCTCAGTTCATGGGCAGTTATTTTGCGCCTTGGTTTTTCCACACGCTTCTTGCGACCCTGTTGACTATTTTGAATGAAACGCTTGATTGTTCGATGATCACGCTTCAGAAGCTTTGCAATTTTGAGACTGCTGCATCCCTCTGCAAGATATCTCACTATTTTTGACTTTTCTGAGCCTGTCAAGTCCTTCTTTTGACCCATTTTGCCAAAGGAAAGAACGTTGCCTAATAATTATGCACACCTGATATAGGGTGTTGATGTCATTAGACCACACCCCTTCTCATTACAGAGATGCACATCACCTAATATGCTTAATTGGTAGTAGGCTTTTGAGCCTATACAGCTTGGAGTAAGACAACATGCATGAAGAGGATGATGTGGACAAAATACTCATTTGCCTAATAATTCTGCACTCCCTGTATTATTATTATTATTATTATTATTATTATTATTATTATTATTACAATGAGGCATTTCTGCTAAGTAGCTGACGAATTCCCAAATGTCTTTCACAGCCCTGCTCAGTCTTTGAGAAACACTTATTGGAGGCTTTGGAAAGTCTCACACTACAAATACACTCCATAACATGGTTTTATGGAGTGTGAGTTGAGGTCTGTCACTGTGAAGGCCTCTGCCACCATGTGTCTCGGGTTGCTACAGGAAGTGTGCAGAACTCATTGGCTTGATTTTCCTGCGCACAAATCATCATCCTGTCTCAGAGGAGTTCTTTCCACTATGCCTATCAGCTCTGGAATAAAACTAGGCTCTTCTTTTCTCCCAGTTTCAGTCAGATTACATACTGATTAGTTTTGTACATGTAAGTTCACATACCATAGTTCTTTTTTTCTTTTAACATGTATGCCATCTACGTTAAATGACACGACTCTTTAGGGCTGGGAGGTGTGAGACAGTGCCCAGGATGACACAATGACTGCATCCCATCAGAATGTAAATGCCCTGGCCCAGCTGAGTCCAGCTTACTTCCTGTGGATCAGAGCTTTCTCTCATACACCTCTGAATGGGCCTGGTGTGACAGCACTGAATTGAGTTCCTGTTTTTGCTCTTCAATCGAAAGCGATCCTCTTGCCAAGGTTCTGCCCACTTTTCAACTTTCTATCTACTAAAACAAACCCAGGACCTCTCAAGAAATGAGAAATGAAAGTTGGCTTCTGGTTTAGAAAAAACCCTGAGCTTAGGGATTTTCCTTACTGAACAGAGAAGGTCTTTTTTTTCTTAACTAAGTCAAGTGTTCTTCTTTCAGTCTCACATTTGGTATTGGCAAAGACAGCTCATAGTTAACATTCTCTTTGCTGATTTGTCAGATTGTACTGAGGGTAACCACCTCCATTCAGATTAACAATTTAACACTAACCGCTTAGGCAAGTAATAAAAGGTGAAATAGTTTGACACCGAGATGTGGGATCTCAGAACGCCTACACTGGAGCAATTTATCATTGTACGTTTTTTTACCTTGTTCATAACTTCCATGTAATCCACATTTCTTTCAGAACACTGTCTGCTAAACATTTTGTGTTCTCAAAGCAATAGCAGATAAGAATTTTCCATTCTGTTAAAGTTTGATGGATATTTACAACACAGTGTTCAGACAGACCTGTATACTCGAAAGAAAATAGATATTTCCATCTGCTGTAATTCATATGTGGTAGTGTAACTCTGTTATGGGACTTTCCTGCCCCTCAATCTCCATACAATAAAAGCAGCAGAAGGGGAGAGCAGCAAAGTCCCTGCACCCATTAGAGCAGACATCAGTAATTACACATACAATCATTTTGAAGTCTGAAATAGAAAGAAACAGGAGCTGAGGTGAAAGTTTGGTTAGTAAGCATCTTTTATGTGAAGCAACTATCAGTAGGCTACAGAACTGTAAAAAGCATGCTCTATGTGAACCACTGACATCAACTGACTTACCAGTATTGGAGCTCTAACTTGAGTTTACCTTTTCTTGAATGTGGCCTTTTATTTGATGTTTCATCAGCTAATTTCATTAAAAAACAAACGTATTTTAGTGATTGTCAGAGAGAAAATGTGTTTCAATAAACTGTAGATTCCCTTTTAACTTTTTACTTTTTCCCATATTTCTGCAAGCTCTTTTATCCCCCTATTTAAAACAAAAGGCTGTTGTTACAGTAGCAGTCCCTAAGATGCTCAAAATACACTTTGCCAAAATTGACTTACTCAATGTAAACTTTGCTTGAACTTTGCTTAAACAGAATAAGAATATTAGATGAACTCTTGCCACGACCACAAATCCTCAGGAATGCATGTCTTTAATTAATTGCACATTACAGTGGCTCTGACTCAGATTTTACAGTCAAGGATATAATGTGTTCCATGACATTGAAGAATGCACTGATTGGTTTCTTTCTGGCTAAGATGAGACGATGGTGGAAATATTTGACTACTAGCTTGGATTGCTTTAACATGCTCTCATTCTGCACTTTTACCTGGCTGTCCTTGTCACCAGTGCTGTATAGGAACAGCTGATGTAGTCTTTGGCAGGCCACACTGCTAAAGGAAATATTCAAAGTAACAGAGAAGTAAAAGCCGATTTGGAAAGCTGGTTTTGCCATAAAGCTATTGGAAGGAATTTTATCTCTGTACTTCCCAAGGAAAGACTTGAACTGATGCAGATTTTTATGTATTTTAGGCCCTGTAATGAACTTTTAGAAAACATTTCTCTTTTTTATTGGTTCTCATCTCTCTATATAATCTCAAATGTTAGCTGTAGAGGTATTTACATGTGCTCCTTTGTTGCATGGAATTTGGTCCTTCACTACTATATTTGGTTGGAAGAATGTGTAACAGTTTGTTTCTCCCCCAAGAAATCTCTATCTCACAAAACTATGCCAATGTTGACAGTGTTGCTGAGTAGAGTAGCAGTATCCCAGTAAGAAAACCTCATAGCAACTTATCAAACAGTGGGGTATATAAAGGAAAAAAGGTTTTCTGAGTCACATGATTGCCATGACAACTCCACGTAGAGCTTCTCTTTGATCTGGTAGAGTTCTCTCCATAATCATTTTTATTCTATGAACAAAACACTTAAAATTTGAAGAGTTAATGTCTCAGCATCACACAGCTGAGACATTATGTTATTTAGGCATCAGTCTACATCATCATCAGATATTGCTGTTTTGACATTCTTAATGCAGTACAATTTCAATATGGAGAAATCATTTTGAGAAACTGAGCATGATTCATTGAGATACAAAATTCAGATGAGCTTTTTGGTGATTAGACTCCAATGACCCATCATAAAACAGAATCCCAGCGGTGATATGAATTAACTAAGGCCCCCCTGAAGTCTAGATGCTGGTGGCGAAAATGAAAATGGAGGCTTGGATGGAGCTCTGAGTGACCTGGTTGAGCCGGAGCTAGGGAGGAGGTGGGATCACAAATGAGAGTCCAAAATAACAAAAGAACAGTGAATTCAGAACAGTCTAGTAGCCAAACAGCCAGGAAAGCAGGCCAAAGAAATGTCACACCATGAAACTCATCAAAACCTTCGTGTCTACACATATGCAAATACTTACAGTTTTACTTGGGAACAGCCCTTTAACAAATGAAACACCGGTGTTGTGTTTATACAGTGATGGACAGATCAGAACTTCCACGACTTGTGTTTAGCCTAGTGGCCATTTCTGTTGGAGACCAGAACTTGAGCTACATGTAACAGATATAATCCAAACTGCAAATTGCAAAACATGAAAATAAAAGGTTCAATGAATTACAGGCCTCTTGACAGGGTCTTATATGAATAGGGAGACAGTCATGTGCATAATCTATTCTCTGTCCTGTCATTAGTAACAACACTGAGACCTTGGTGACAGTTGAATGACTGGTGCCAAAGTGTGACTCATTCTCTGGCAGGCACTCTCTGTCCAGAACAGGACTGCTGATGACCAGCCATGATGGCTAAAGCATTGTGGAGAGAATATGTCTGATTGAGGCCTCTGAATTCTCCCAAAGCTCTAGCTCAGTTGCTATAATGACAACAATAATATAATATAGTTGGAATACATGCAACTGTTTTTACAAAAGCAGACATGTGATTGTCTTGGCAGAAGGGAATAGAGGCTGACATTTAAATAACAAAAAAAACCAACATAAACTAAAAGCAAAATTAGAGTCAGAATGAGCTCAAAATCTTGATGTAAGCTCTTATTCATACATACATTCATGAATGTGTGTACTTATACCTGGCCAAACATTCAGTTTGAGTGTAAACAAAACTATTATCCTTTGCCATCGTCATCGCAGGACACCAACTCTTTATTGCATCTTCTGTTATTGATTCTGACACATGAATTGTTACATTTTATAGTGTTTTCTTTGCAAAAGCTAAATTGCTCCAAACCAATTTAATTTAATAAACTGCTGTTTCTATATCTTTCTCTATCAAGCACATTTAACCACTGTGAGTGCTATCATTGCCTCAACATACAACTGTCAAAAAAAAGTTATCTGAAAAATTCATTCAGAATGCTTAATAGCATTTCTTCTCCCTTTCTGTGGGACCTTCAGAGAGTCTACAAAGCTTAATAATGACTGCCAGAATAATCCCATAGGAACCAGGAATGTCAGTCCCCCAGTTAGATACATATCTAGAATCACAGTTCCAAGTTCTGTTTTCAAAATCTCTAGGAATCATTCCTCCCAAGGATGATCTCAGTGTCCTCAGATGACTTTACGCTTTTTAGTTAATTTAAAATGTCTTAGAACTGCTGTGGTTCAGCGCTCAGCTTGGCAACTATGATTCTCTGGTTTTCCAATTTGGCACGTTGCACGTAGACGTGGCTTCTGAAAACCATGACAGAGGCAGATTTTTATATTCCTGACACAAGAACCCTTCCAGGAGTCCCGTGTGAGGACTTTACACAGCACACAGAAGGCTTTAAAGGCACATTTTGCATGACGTTACTTTGGGCTTTAGTGGTAATGTGATTGACAAATGCGAATTCCACTTGATTCATTGATGTTTTCAGTCTTTTTTAAAGTATGATGCTGTCACAGTTTAACTCTGAGTCGGCTGAGTTACTTTTATACTACATAATCTTTGGGCATGACTGAGTAGAAACATCTGGAAAATGAAAACTGATTTGGGACTTTGTCCATATCCTTGAACTGTCACTAGTCTGTGTATTATATGGCTGGAGTTGGGAAAAGTCCATGTTTTACCTTAAATTAGTGGTCACAGCATTCCTTTTGTTGTTAATTAAACAATAAACACTTGTGACATCACAGATTAAAGGTTTGCTTACTGGCCAACAACGTAATTGACGAACTGGTCATTGCGAAATCAGCCAATTTTTAGACCATTTTGTCTTCAACAATCTCCAGTTTGCATAAAATGGTCCAAAGTTAGAACATATAATGAGTGCTGTGAAATGTTAGTTTCATATATCAGTACTTTTCAGTAGTATTTTAATATATACCATTCAGAGTTTGTCAGTACTTGTCTTTTGCCGTTTTGCAAGTTTTTTATATTTGCTCAAATATGGGATTTTCTTTTCCCACGTTTTAACCCGGCACTACTTTTTGAAACATTAAAGATTGAGATTTTTTTTTTAATTTGAGTTTACTAGAAGTTAGGGGTAACAAAGCTTAAATGTAATAAATTTTACTTTTTATGCAACCTGACGATTCAAATTATTTACTTAGTTATTACCTGCATCTTCTTGACTGCTTTCTGGAGGTCAGGTTCTTTTGTTGTGAAAAGGTTCAAACCTTTCATTGCAAATCTCAGTGAAAGTGCACATAGACAGTTATTCATCTTTTATTTTCTTCTTTTCTTTCTCTATGTGGGGTTTAAAAGGTTTTCCTTGCTGGGAGATAATACTTGAGTAGACTGGCTTAGCTCTCAGAGCTAATCTCTAAGAGCTAACACCAACAGCAGTGTGGATTAAAGTTTTCGTTAATATTGTAATATTTTTTTCTTTTTTCTTTTTTCTTTTTTTTTTTGAAGACTTTTGTAGAAATAAGCTAATTGTCTAATTTTGAGCAATCTAGGATAAGTTTACAATTGGAACCAGTTCTTATTGGCATCAGTATCAACATAAAATGGAAGAGACTGATTTGAGCGGATACACTAGTGTAGTGGTTGGTTAGAGAAAACCATATTCCCACCCACAAAATAAATCAGTTACGTATCAAACAATCTGTCACACTATGGAAATCTATCAGGCAAAAAAAAAAAAAACTTTTTCAATATCAGTATTGTTTTCAGTATAATAGGTCTGTGGATTTCCTATTAGGGAGGGGAAGTATTGCTGTTAAAATATGAATGGATATTATTTTATGTCATATTTGATGTTTTCTGGTCTTTACTGTGAAATGATTGCTCAGTGGCTGTCATTAAGGTACTGATGTGATTACACTAACTTGCCACCACAACTCAGGCATCTTTCTGTTACCTTACTGTGCCACTGTCAGAATCCATTTCTGCTTACAAGGTTTAAGGAGATCAGGATGAAAGCTTTTCTGGTTTTCACTGCTGTCAGCAAACCTGTCATTCCCTGATACTTTGGGTATTTGTTCCTCCCAGTTAATCTGCCAAATGACACATCCTTAAGTTCTTAACAGGGCCAATTAAAAACTGATGCGAGTAAGTCAGTAATATACATCTGAAGTGAAGTGAGTCATGGAATTGACTGATCTGAATTACATGGACTATTTGTTTTACTGGAGACTTTACTAATACCCAAACATGCCTGCCTCTGTTTATTCACACAGTATCAAGAAGCTGAAAAAAGGAAACAAGTGTGACGTTTCCATGGCAACTGTATCTGAAACAAAACTGAAAAGCCTATAGTAATCACAGTTACTGGATACATGAATCATCCTGCTTTGTGAGGGAGCAGAAATTTGCAGCAGGATCCAAACTAAGTGGCTGTTATTGCTCAAAACTGACAAGAGTTTTGATTTCAAATACAGTATGTTCAGGGAAAAAAAGTACTGGAAGTCTGGACAAGTAGATGTCCTTCTGAGGGGGCCGGGGGTGGCCGATGGTGGCCCGAGCAGTTTTTATCACCCTATGGAGAGCTGCACTGAGCTGTTCCCAACCTAGACAGTTATACAGTACATCAGGATGCTGTCTATTTAGCAGCAGTAGAAAGACTGATTTGCAGACACGTAGGTCTTCTTCAGTATTCTGAGGAAATAAAGCCCGTGTTGTACCTTTTTTGTTATAATAGCAGCAGCGTTTGCTATCCATTTAAGGTCCTCACTGATGGCAACTCCGAGAAATTTAAAGCAAACCATTCTCTCTCCTGAAATTCCTCTCTGTTGCCTGAAATTAAATTAAAGATTTCCTTTGTTTTTTGAATGTTCAGGGAGAGGTTGTTATATGAGCACCACGCAGATACGATTTGTACCTCATCTCTATACGTGACCTCATTCCTATTTGAGATGACCATGATTTGAGGTGACCTAGGACTAGTCTTTCAAAGCATTTAGATATTACAGATGTGAGAGTAACAGGCCTGTAGTCATGGAGGGAGCTTGAAAATATCTGAAAAATATAGTGAGCTGGTGTCACAGTCCTGGAGCACCCTACCTGGGATCTCATTCGGGCCAACAGCCTTCCTGGCATTGGCTGCCCTCTGGGCCTGTTTTTAACCTCATCTACCTGGAAAATAAGTTGTTGTTCAGCAGGAGTCACCTGGGAGAAAACAGTTCAGTCAGCTCACAGCAGCAGTATCTGTGTGCACAGCCATCTCATCACCTGTAGCTGAATATACCATTCATCTACAGTTTCACAGCATACATATGTATTCGTATTTTTAAAAACAAGTCATCATTTCACATAGTAGCATTACATTTTTAGAATTTCAATTTAAAAAGGTTTTTGGATGGAAATATTGTAATTCAAAATGTAACAATGTTACAGCAGTGATATGACATTTTATGGGCAATAAATCATTTCAATGCATTAAATATGAATTTAATGTACAAGATATTCCACATGAACAAACAATAATGCATAATAAAATCCAACTAAAAATAGTAGTCTATTGCAATTTTGAGCTTGACTATTTGTATTAATACTATTTATTATTATTTGTTGTTATTTGTCAGTCGTTCACAGACTGAATCTGAAATTTTGCTTAAAACACAAATATCAGCTGCAGTGTTTTTAGAGGAAAATATGGTTTGTGATGGTGAAATACCGCTGCACTCAGAGGCCAATTCATCTCTCCTTATTGCATCATCTTGCAGTCCAGCATTTCAGCATCGTAACAGTTTACTGCGTGCAGCTATCTCGAGTGTTTTTGTGTTTTTTGTTTTGTTCTTCATAAAGGCCTAAGATGGCACCCAAACACATATTTAGGGTTAAAACATTCACGGGGACTCTATGAACTCCTGTCAATTTTGGGGTCAACTGTATATTTAATATTTTATTATATTATTCATATAATATTTCAAACAATACACAATTGATTATGTAAAACTGTTTTTTAATTGTGGAAATTTTCTGAATTTGTATAAATTCACTACTGTCATTTTACAGGTGACAGAATATAACACTTATTTTTTGTTAGTTTATGTGATTGCAGTTTGGGTTTTTTTGTTTGTTTTGTATAAAGACATTGGATTCATTTAAAGGAAATGTATCTTTTCTCATCAACGTTCTGGTCATCATCATTCTCATTGTAAATGGATGAATGGAAACAAATGGATACCTGAAAAATCAGGAGGTAGATATCTGCGTGGATATCTTTACCCAGAGCTATTTATAAAATATTTAACTTTGAACATGCACAATTCAACTTTTTACAATGTGCTGATGCTCCTTAAAGATTCCAGCTTCTAATCCCATGTAGCTCAGTCTAAGAAACTAAAGTTCTTCTTCTGTTTGGCACATTGAGTGTCTGTCTAATGTTAGATCTGCTCTTTGTTTAATGTCACATGTCAGATTTTTTGTCTGAGTTTGAGGGGAAAAGTTTGGGTGCTGGTAATAGGGTGTAATCTCACTCATAGTTCTTGGTTTAGCCATCTCCTCAGGGCTTCACCCAGTGCCCTTAGTTAGTCAACTTGACTTTCATGTAACCCTTTAACACAATGAAAGTGATTCACAGTTGAATATCTGGCTATTAATTTGTAAATTGATTGTAACATTTGTATTGTAACTTGCTCAGGGACACTCACAACACAAAGCTGGACTGTTTGCAAAGTCTACTAGCAGTCTGCCACACTGGAAAGAACAACAACATTAGTTACTTATTTCCCTATTGTATTTGCTGACATTGATGTACAGTTGCAGTACACAACATACAGTTGTAAATACTACTGTATACTGTACTGTTAGTTGGAAACTAGATTAAACTAGACTAATATAACATAGCAGCCCTCAGCAGGGGCCACTCCTGTTTTGTCTTTCTCCATTAGGCGGTTCGTGCATCATTGCAAAGAGTTACAGTAGACTAACAGTCTGTGCTACAAGCTGCAGCTATCAGGGCCACCAGCATCTTCCACTCTCCATCTCTCTTTGTATTCAGATTTGTTTTCCACTCTCAAATGTAAATCCAAACTGGTCTCAAACCTTCCATAAGAAAACCATTTCCAAAAGTTGTTGCAGTGCACAGTTCAAGAAGTCGTTTTAACATTGACATATTATACCAACACCATATTTTTTTCATGGACTAATTGAGAATTTCCTTATTGATTCATACTAATCCTTATTTATTCTATTTTTGTGCCTTGGTAAGAGATAAGATAACTCTTTATTGTCATTGCACAGTCATACAAAGTACAGTAATACAATGAAATTGGAAAACTGTCCTACGTCGGCACTACATATAACACAACACGACACGATATGACACATCACAACGCAACACAAAAAACACAACACAGTATATTAACTTAGTATAAAAAAAGAAGAATAAGTGTATTTGTATTGCACACTGTTATTATTGCACATTAATTATTATTGCACCTTGTTATAAATATAAATATTATTATTGTTATTGTTTAAACATTGTTACCTCCCCCCTAAAAAAGTCCAGGGAGGTAGCCAGTCAGGTGAGCTATTTACATTGATCAGAGTGCTGTACAGGTCCTTCAGGGAGGGAAGAAGATGTCCAATGATTTTTTGGGCCATATTGATGACCCTCTGGAGTGCCTTTCTGTGTGCTGTGGTGCAGCTGGAGAACCACACACCGATGCAATATGTCAGCACACTTTCAATGGAGCAGCGGTAGAAGACGTCAGCAGCTCCTTCTTCAGGTCCATTTTTCTGAGGATTCTCAGAAAGTGGAGAGGCTGTTAGGCCTTCTTTAAGACCGCAGAGGTGTTAGAGCTCCATTGGAGGTCTGTGTCTATGTGCACACCCAGAAACTTGAAACTGGAGACCCTTTCCACGCACTCCCCGTTGATGCTGACAGGCTGCAGCTCGGACTTCCTCCTTCTGAAGTCAACTACCAGTTCTTTTGTCTTGGTGGTATTGAGGTCCAGGTTGTTATCTACACACCAATCTGACAGCCTCTGAACTTCAGCTCTGTACGCAGTCTCATCTCCCCCTGAGATGAGCCCCACCACGGTGGTATCATCTGCAAAATTGATGACTGTGTTGTCTGGGTGGGAACTAACACAGTCATGTGTGTACAGAGTGTACAGTAGGGGACTCAGTACACAGCCTTGTGGAGAGCCGGTGTTAAGGCTGAGGGCTGAGGAAAGATGATGTCATGGTCCTGGGTCGTGTGACCCAGTGTGTTATGCTTAACCTATTTTGATGTTTATTGTTTGCTTAGGTTCTTTAAGGTAGTCCAGTCCTTTTTGTAATTATGTTACCCTTGCATTACGTCTCCCTTGCCCTTCGTGTGGTTATGTCTGTGTGTCTTGTACTGTCAAGTTCATGCTGTCAGTTATGTCACCTCCCCCTGTACTACGTCTCCCCGGTTCATGTCTCATGTTTCCTGTTTTACTTTGAAGGCCTGCATTCACTGTCTGTGTATTCAGCTCACTCCTCCTGTCCTGTCGTTAAGTTCATGTGTGTCAGCTGCGTTCCCATGTGTGGCCACTTCCCCTGATCATCCCTCATGTGTATTTAATCTCTGTGTTTTTTACAGTCTGTGTCGCGTCGTCTGTGTTCCCACCCTCCATGTTTCCATGCCCGGTCTGTTGCATTCTAAGTCATAGCCTTACCTTAGTTCATTCCCAGTTTAGGTTTCTGTTTAGTTATTGCTTTCGTGCTGCCCTTATTCTTGTTTGTTTCTCTTGCGTTACCAGCCACAATAAAAGGCTCGCTTTTGTTTAAAGTTCACTCCCGTCTGCTCACTTGTGTTCGCACCTGGGTCCACCACTCACACCACCGCACGGTCTGTCACAGCGGACCGCGACAGTACGACGCGACCATGCCGGACCCAGCGACACAAGAGCAGGAGATCATTCGGACAGTGGAGTCGCTATGCGGCAAGTGGCTGCAGTGTTCCGGGGAGGAGGAACGGGATGAGCTAGCCCGCCAAGTAGGGGTATGCGTGTCCGTATTCCCCTGGTTGTGGGAGGCGCTGCATCCCCTCATCATAGACTTTCTCGCCTCCACTCTCCAACTCCGCCCGCGACAGCAGCTGTCCTGTGTGCGTGAGCCGTCGCCAGAGCCATGCTGTACCTCTGTTTCCCCGCTGCCTCGTGAGCCAGAAGCGGTCAGAATCGGTACGGTGAGGCTCACCGCCGACACACCCTCGGCTCACGCTCCATCGGCTTCCGCATCCTCGCCATCGCCTGACTGCACTACGTGGCTCAAGGAGATGCCAGCTGCTATTGACTTTGGTGAGGAGGAGCGGCAGCAGGTATTACGGGCGTATCGCGAGGACGAGCTCCGCTGGAAGCCCTGGCTCATCCCTGAGGAGGAGTTTTCGCCAACTGCCCCGCCTCGCACCTGCCGCCCGCCCTCGCCGCCTCGATCGGACTACTCGTCCCCTGCTGCCTTTCTAGCGCGGACGTGGTTGGAGGAGGAGGAGCCGGTCGCCATGGACAGTCAGGTTTTGTCCACAGCCGCTTCAAGGGGAAAGCGGCGTTCTCGCCGCCGTCGCGCACTGCTTCGTCCTGTGTCGCCCACCCCGAAGCATCCCGAGGACGCTGTTGGGGTCTTGGATGTCGATCTCAAGGAGCAGCAGCACGCCGCAGGCACACAGCTAGAGAAGGAGTTCGGGAGGGAGCCGTGGCTCGCTCCTGATCATGACGAGCGCTCTTTCCAGGGAACTCGACTGGCTCTTGGGGGTCCCCGGAGCTGCCAGGGACTTCCACCGCTCACCCCGCCCGCTTCCACGGATAGAAAGAAGCGGCACTCTCGCCGCCGGCGCTCTGAGCCTCAGCCCAAGGAGGTCCCTCAGTTATCGCCATCTGAGGCTTTGACTTCCATCAGCCATCCAGTCGTGAGTACCACTGCCTCAGTTTCTGACATTGTATCTAGCCCCATAGCCAAAGACCTCCAGTCAAAGGAGAGTGTTTCAGGGGCTGCTGTGAATAAAGACTTCTTGTCTGACTGTGACCTGGCTGATTCGGCAGGTTACAGCATTCATGAACCAGTTAACAATCCTAACTGCAATAAAGATGACTGTGTCCTCAGCGTCATGACTTCTGAACCTGAATGTTGTTTTGATGCAAACAATAACTGTATTGCTCTTGAGTTGTTTAACCCTGGTACAGAAAGCTTTGAGCAGACTATTCCTGAACCTGGTACTATGAGCAACAGTTCTAATGTTGCCGTTAATGAAAATGTGTCTGTGCCCGCCGGCACTAACCTAGCACCCAGCTCTACACGGGTTTTTAGCGCAGTACAGGACAGATTGTTTGTAAAGTGCAACGCTGTAATAACCAACCCCCCATTGTTTACAGCCACCAACCATTGTACTTCTGTGTTGTGTCTTCCTACCACGTCAAAGGGGTTTACTGAGTTAACCAGTGATGAGGACGTTAAGTCCCACACGGTGAACCTGCAGTCGGTGGATTTCTCTGGAATAACGTCGGATGCTGGGAGTAATGGTTCAGACCCAAAGTATTCTGTATCATGTGACTTTCGAATTAATGTGTTGAAACCATCAGCGAGCAGCCCTAGTTGTGTGGGTGATCGAGAAGTAACTTCTGTTACCTCTGACAATTTAACAAATGCTACGCCACCTCATGCCAGGTTTGAAACGTTGTGTGAACAAGTTACCGGGTCTGAAGAGAGACTGCCTAGCTTTCCTCAGGAAGCGACTAAAGACTGTTTGTACTGCGCTGAGGTCTCTGGAGAGGTGGGGGCAGCAGCTGTCCAGTCCGCACCCGTCCTAGTTCCGTCCCAGACTCCTCCTATAACGGAGGTGAGTGACTGTGCTTTTTCCTCTCATGAGCCTGTCATAGTGGAGTGTACTGGGTTACCCTTTTATGGGCCCCGCTACGAAGAAACTGGTGCCAAAGACCGCTCTACCATTAACCATGATTTCATAGACATCCATGCTGTGGCCGACCTAACTCTGGATAAGACTAAGGGCCAGTCAGAGTCGTGTTGTGATAATGAAAGGATTGTGTGTAACAGTTTTGATGAAGCGCACAATGAAATCACAAACCATGTTTTTGACTCTGTAGAATTCAGGGCTTCTTCTAGTGCTGCTCCCATAGCCGCACTACATGAAGCCCAGGTTCATGAGACAGCGAAAGGAGTTCACACGTCAGCTGTACAGGCTGCTTCTCAGCCTGCTAGGAATGGCGTGAGCTTTCTCTCCGCCTCAGACTGCCTTCTGCTTCAGCCGTCTCTTCCAGCCGGAGGGCCCGAGGAGCCTGTACAGCCTCACGCCATGTCAGCCGGAGGGCCCGAGGAGCCCGTCCAGCTTCACGCCACGTCAGCTGGAGGGCCCGAGGAGCCCATCCGGCCTCAAGCCACGTCAGCTGGAGGGCCCGAGGAGCCCATCCGGCCTCACGCCACGTCGGCTGGAGGGCCCGAGGAGCCCGTCCAGCAACCTTCCTTGTCAGCTGGGGGTTCAGGAGAACCGCACCAGCCTCATGCCTCGTCAGCTGGAGGGCCCGAGGAGCCCGTCCAGCCTCATGCCACGTCAGCTGGAGGGCCCGAGGAGCCCGTCCAGCACCATGCCACGTCTGCTGGGGGGCCCGAGCCGCCCGTCCAGCACTATGCCACGTCTGCTCGGGGGCCTGAGCCGCCCATCCAGCCATCTTCTGTTTTTGCTACGCCTGGTCCGGCCTCTGCTTCTGCCTGTGCTTCGCCTGGTCCTGCCTCGCCTGGTCCGGCCCCGCCATCGCCTGATCCGGCTTCGGCTTCTGCTTCGCCTGGTCCAGCTTCGGCTTCTGCTCCTGCTTCGCCGTCGCCTGGTCCAACCTCTGCATCAGCTCCTGCTTCGCCGTCGCCTGGTCCAGCCTCTGCCTCAGCTCCTGCTTCGCCGTCGCCTGGTCCGGCCCCCGCATCGCCACCGTCTGGTTCTGCCTTGTCTGGTCCTGCCTCGACAGGTCCTGTGCCCGCCGGGCCTCGGCCAGTGCGCCTGACACTGGAGAGCCACCGCTGCCTTCCGCGCGGTCGGCCCCCTGAGCTGCTTCGCCGTCCCCTTCGCCGCCGCCGTTGCCTTCCGCACGGCTGGCCTCCTGACCGGCTCTGTCGCCTGTGGCGCCCGCCTGGTCAGTCCCCCGACCGTGTGACCCTTGAACTCTTGTGCCCGTGGGCTCCGGGTCGGCCTCCTGAACTGCACCGCCACTGCCTCCCGCATGGACGGCCTCCTGATGGGAGATGGCATGGCCTGTTGGGTTGCCAACCCCCGGGTCGGCTGCCTGAACTCATAAACTATGGGCTAGTTTCCGATTTCCAGCAGTTTAACTATTAGTCTGTCCGGGAGTATCGTATTGAAAGCAGAGCTAAAGTCAACAAAGAGCAGCCTGGCGTAAAGGCCCTGCACTTCCAGGTGAGAGATGGTGGTGTGGAGCGTTGAAGCAATGGCATCTTCAGTTGATCTGGAGCGGGTCGAGTGTGGGTGGCAAGCAGGACATGATGTGACGTCGGACCAGTTTCTCGAAGCACTTCATTATAACAGGTGTTAGAGCAACTGGTCGGTACTCATTGAGGCTGCTAATGTTAGTATGCTTTGGCAATTGTGGCTGACTTTAGGCACGGCGGGATGCAGGACTGGTACAGTGAAGTGTTGAAGATCTTAGTGAAGACCCCAGCCAGCTGGTCTGCACACTCTTTTAGGACCTTTGCGGTTACCCCATCTGGTCCGGCGGCCTTCCTGGGGTCCACTGCCCTCAGTGTGCGCCTCACCTCATATTCCTGCACTATGAGGCTTGGGCTGCTGCTGCTGTCCGATGTTTTTGCTGCTGCTGCCTCCGGTCCCTTCACCTCAAAGCGTGCGAAGTGAAGTGTTGGCTTATTTTCTGTCTGAAACAAGATGTTTTAGCTCCTCACTCATGCGCCCCTTAAACCGACTTTCTTCTGAATGGCTGCTAATTTCTCAAATGTAAGATTTGGACACCATGTGGGTGGGCCTTCTGTGGACAAAGTCAAACCTGTGTGCCTGAAATGACAACATTTGAAATTATACAGAGCCAATAGTAGTAAAAGCTGCCTGGAACATGGTGGTTAGAGCGGTCTGAAGCATGAGCTTTTTAATCGCAGGTATTGCTCACATACACACTGTCCTAATTTTTTTTGTGAAACTTTGGCAATATTTATTAAGTACATCATATACTGTATATGACAGAAAATAAGAACAAATATATAACAGGTCCCCTTTAACATGTCTTTAGTGAGTATGGACCATTAAGAATTTCTCCATATGCACTGTTGTAATGACGTCTCACACTTTACTCTGGTACTACCGGATTTGTCAGCAAATTGCTGGGATTGCAGAGATCAAACCACTGACCTTATGATTAGAAGCTAACCATGGCTACATCCTAAGCCACAGCCAGCCCTTAGGCCTCTGTATCATGTTCCTAAAAAAGTCTTTGCTGACTGTGTACATCGAGACATTAAAGGGAAACATGAACATTATTCATTGGAAACTGTGTTTCTAGCATGTTCATGAATGTCCATACTCACAATTGCCTCTCCTGAGAAACCCTGTGGCTTTCTGTCTACTGCCCTTCTGGGTGGATGTGTGATACACTTCTGTTCACTGCACACAGCAGACTTGCAACTGAGTAAGTTGTACATAGTGACACTTATAAGAGCTTTTTCTCAGAAAACACCTGCAGTGGCTGAAAACATTGAGTACGCCATAATTTATATATTTTTTTGAGAAAGCTGACACTATTTTACTTAATGTTAGAAAATCAAATCATTATCAGTAATAATTTTATTATTGTAGGGTCTACCTTACAATATAAAGTGCCATATGTAATTTTAATTCTCTCTTTCTCTATATATTTTTTTTTTTCAGTCATTTGAAAAAGATTCTATTCACTGGTCACAGTCATGTGAAAAGCTAAGTACAGTGGGGCAAAAAAGTATTTAGTCAGCCACCGATTGTGCAAGTTCCCCCACTTAAAATGATGCCAGAGGTCAGTAATTTGCACCAGAGGTACACTTCAACTGTGAGAGACAGAATGTGAAAAAAAAATCCATGAATTCACATGGTAGGATTTGTAAAGAATTTATTCGTAAATTAGGGTGGAAAATAAGTATTTGGTCACCTCAAACAAGGAAAATCTCTGGCTCTCACAGACCTGTAACGTCTTCTGTAAGAAGCTTTTCTGTCCCCCACTCATTACCTGTATGAATGGCACCTGTTTGAACTCATCATCTGTATAAAAGACACCTGTCCACAGCCTCAAACAGTCAGACTCCAAACTCCGCCATGGCCAAGACCAAAGAGCTTTTGAAGGACACCAGGAAAAGTATTGTAGACCTGCACCAGACTGGGAAGAGTGAATCTACAATAGGCAAGCAGCTTGGTGTGAAAAAATCAACTGTGGGAGCAATCATCAGAAAATGGAAGACATACAAGACCACTGATAATCTCCCTCGATCTGGGGCTCCACGCAAGATCTCATCCCGTGGGGTCAAAATGATCATGAAAACGGTGAGCAAAGATCCCAGAACCACACGGGGGGACCTGGTGAATGACCTGCAGAGAGCTGGGACCAAAGTAACAAAGGTCACCATCAGTAACACACTACAACGGCAGGGAATCAAATCCCGCAGTGCCAGACGTGTTCCGCTGCTGAAGCCAGTGCATGTCCAGGCCCGTCTGAAGTTTGCCAGAGAGCACATGGATGATACAGCAGAGGATTGGGAGAATGTCATGTGGTCAGATGAAACCAAAGTAGAACTTTTTGGTATAAACTCAACTCGTCGTGTTTGGAGGAAGAAGAATACTGAGTTGCATCCCAAGAACACCATACCTACTGTGAAGCATGGGGGTGGAAACATCATGCTATGGGGCTGTTTTTCTGCCAAGGGGACAGGACGACTGATCCGTGTTAAGGACAGAATGAATGGGGCCATGTATCGTGAGATTTTGATCCAAAACCTTCTTCCATCAGTGAGAACTTTGAAGATGAAACGAGGCTGGGTCTTCCAACATGACAATGATCCAAAACACACCGGCCGGGCAACAAAGGAGTGGCTCCGTAAGAAGCATTTGAAAGTCCTGGAGTGGCCTAGCCAGTCTCCAGACCTCAACCCCATAGAAAATCTGTGGCGGGAGTTGAAAGTCCGTGTTGCTCGGCGACAGCCCCAAAACATCACTGCTCTCGAGAAGATCTGCATGGAGGAATGGGCCAAAATATCAGCTACTGTGTGTGCAAACCTCCTCCCCTTTTGTGAGTGTGGACGCTTCATCTCTTTGCTCTTTAATGCTTTGCTTCTTTTATTGATTTTATTGATTTTTATGCTGATTTTTTCCCTTTTTTTCTTATGAGCTTACCTGCAATAGCTTCTGGACACTCATAGATCATTAGGACTAAAGTGTTCTTAACAGAAACAGCAACATTTTTATAGTTACCTTATCCTCAGCGCTCCATGTGTCACGGTGGTTAGAGAGTAGACTCAGGCGCGGAGCTCAGAAATAATGACAGTGCATTTATTTACAGTGCAGCAAGGTGACAACAGTTCAAATGTGCGACAGTGGTGATAGTGCGTCCCTCCTTCCGTGTAAGCCCGTGCGTAGTAATGAGTGCCCGTCTCTCCTCCAGGTGCTTCCCTTGTGTCCGTCAATCCTCCGTCAATCCCTGGGTGAACACACACACACGACAGCAGAATGAGTATGACGATCGGGCAGCACTACAATAACGTTTAGCGACTCAACGACACTACCAGGCTTAATGCAATACTCCAGCGCTGTCTGTCGCTCAGCCACACCATTAAGTAGTCCTGCTGAAGATGGAAGTTGATTGGCAGCAGCTGGTGGCTTGACTGTAGGTGTGGCAGGTCCGGGCGACAGCACCTCCGGGTCGAAGGTAGCCCGTTGCTAGGCTACCCCCCAACACATCACAGCGGAGCCGGAGGGGAAGACAGAGCGACAGGAGAGACACATACACACGCACACAGATATACACATACACACACCGGCAGGTCGACCGGTCAGGGCACCGTCAGATCCTGACACCATGTGTCTGTGGCCTAGACACAGCTGAAGCCTGATTACAGCGTCTGGGCACCGAGCAGCCTCAATAGCCTGGAAAGGGGCTAACCGCTAGGCTAACTAGCAACAAGATGCCTTCCCTCTCCACAGATGAGTACCACAGCCTCCTGCAGAAGATTGCAGTACTGGAGACAAAAATTCATCGCTTAGAAGTAAACGTGGAGGTAAATGGACTGTGTGGAAATGAAACAACCTTGCCTTTGATTCAAAACAATGGCGATGAGCAAGCTAGTACACAGCTAAGGAGCACAGATAACATGACCAAGAAAGTAGACTCTGTGCATTATTATAAATCCTCAAGTGATAATCCCCCCTTGGACTGTCTTGGTGCAAAACCAAGACATAAATCATGTCTCCTGGAAGGGGGAGGACGTACCACAGGCAGGGCACAGCGAGCTGAAATCTCTGAAACCGACTGGCTTTCACTTCCTACGAGACAGAGAAGCTCTTCTACCCCTGTATACGGGAGGAAACAGGACTGGACAACCATGAATAGGAAGAATAACAACAAACCTCCAAAACAACTGAATGTGAAAGTGCAGAACAGATTTGCTCCACTATCAAAGGACCCTGGATCTATATCGGACAACCATCCATCTAAAAGCAGCGAAGTAAGGTCTGAAAATCTGTTGAATAGCAAAAGACCACAGGGAAAGCTAAAGGCTAGGCCTGAAACTCTGATTGTGGGTGACTCTGCCGTAAAGGATGTACAAAGGATGTGCGGTAAGAACACTAAAGTCCTCTGCTTTCCTAAGGATATGGTCAACAACCTGAAGGAGAGAATTCTTCAAATTGCAGATGAATATCCAACTGTGACAAACATTGTTCTGCATACAGGGTCAAACGATGTGTCCAAACAAAAGTCGGAGGTTCTGAAACGGGACTTTACTGGATTATTAAATACTGTAAACTCTCTGAATGCAGCTGTATTCATCAGTGGACCTGTACCGCCGGTCAGAGGAGGAGACGAGAGATTCAGCAGGTTGTTTACACTGAATAAATGGCTTATATCAGCATGTGCTGACCACTCAGTGCATTTTATCGACAACTTTAATATTGTTTGGGAACGCAGGCATCTGTTCAAAGCAAATGGATTTAATTTTAACAAGTCAGGGGTGAAACTGTTCACCTCCAACTTGTTTTATTCCATACGTCATCCATCTGTGCTTGGTGCCAAGGCTGAGATAAACGAGGAGTTATCTCATAAAGAGGAACAAACAGTACTCCAAGAACAGACAAAGCCCAGCAGAAACCTTGAGGAGGAGCTCCATCTGCCCCCACCCGGGAAGAGCCTGTAACGTTGGGTTGTGTTGTGTGGTTGAGAAGAGGCGGCAAAACACCTAGCAGGCTAGGCGGAAGGATACACACCCACACTGGTATCAGTAATCCACGGTGGTTCTTTAATACGCATTCTTCAGCAACCGTATAAAAGCCCAGCTGAACGGCTGCGGCTCAACAACAAAATGCCCAGCGTTCATACAACCCAAGCGTTGCAAACAAAACAAAAAAAAAGGGTCTGGAAAAGAAAACATAAGTCCGTCCCTCGTTAAGCACGAGCGTGAAGGCACGTGTCCTCATAATCCCAGAGTGAGAGAGCGAGAGAGCAGTGGCACACACTGATGACACCATCAACCCTCGACTTGGGTGTCTTAAAGGGACACCAAACCATAACGGCTGTTACATATTCCCCCCCGGTTAAACAAAGGCTGTCCCCAGCCGAACACAGCAAAGGTACAGTTCAAACTTAACCAGCCTCCATACATGGTCAGCAGGATAAGACGTCAAAACCAAAATAGGGGAATGTACAGTCCAAAATTGACAAACTGGCATACATGACAGTGTCCCACATGGTGAATGCCCATTCAAATAAATGTCAAAGAAAGAAAATAAGCTTAGGACAGCCAGGACAATGGCAGAATGAAATTCCCTCTTATTGTTACATTGCGTTTCCACCGTTTTCCCAAAAATTACAACAGTAAGCATGAACATATCACCACAACATGAAAACAGTGCCAACATGAATCGTAGAAAACTCAAACAACGGTCCTGTGACAACAGTAGACCACATGAAACACATCAGAAAGCAAACAAGGTCACTTTATGTTAAATCTGTCAGTATGAAAAGGGTTGGTCCACCTATTGACCGACCAGTCAGCGGTGACCCTAGGAACTCGTCTTGGTCTGAGGTCATAAGAACCTCTAACAGCACACCCATCGGCAGCAGGAGGTGAACTGTTAACCTCTGTCTCCAGAGCAACGTCAGCAGTCTCTTGGAAAGAGTTCTGGTCCACGACAAGCGGGGCAGCGTCAGCACAGTCAAAGCCAGTCTCAGCAGGGGCGTTGCTAAAGACTGCGGGACTTGCGTCAACCGCGTCACAGTCACAGACTGAAAGAGCAGGAGGCAAACTGCTGTCCGGGACACTGAGATCCAAAGCTGCTGTAGCATTTAGCTTCGCACACTGGCTAGACAAAGCTGAGTCCCAGGTATGGAATGGTTGCATGTTCGCAACATGAAAAACTCCCACTCTCTCCCCAGTGTCCACTGTGGTGGGAGAGTAAGATAAGATAAGATAAGATAAGATAGAACTTTATTAATCCCTCGGGTGGGTTCCTCTGGGAAATTCGACTTCCAAAAAGCACAGCAACGACCGAAGTTACAGTTACAGAATTGTTATATATATATATATATATATATATATATATATACACACACACACACACACACATATATAAATACAGAGACAAATATAAATAAAATATACAAAGGGGATAAATAGAATAAATAGGAATAAAAAATAAAAATACAAGTGAATTGCACATTTCAAGTATTGAGGTCTATTGCACTGTTGACTATTTACAAAAAGTATTGCACAAGGTATTGTACAGTGAGGTGAAGAGCTTAGTTGTTCCCCCCTCCTTTGTCCTCCTGTTTCCCCTCCCTCTCCCCTCCAGAGAGGAGTTAAACAGTTTGATGGCGTGTGGGACAAAGGAGTTTTTAAGTCTGTTAGTTCTTGTCTTGGGGAGAAGCAACCTGTCACTGAACAGACTCTTCTGATTGTTTATGGCCGTGTGCAGAGGATGCCCAGCATTGTTCATAATGTCCATCAGTTTCTTTAATGTCCTTTTCTCTGCCACTGTCACCAGAGTGTCCAGCTTCATGCCGACCACAGAGCTAGCCTTCCTGATCAGTTTCTCCAGCCTGGATGAGTCCCTCTTTGCTGTGCTGCTCCCCCAGCACACCACAGCATAGAAAAGTACTCCAGCAACCACCGACTGGTAAAACATCCTCAGGAGCTTCCTGCAGATGTTAAAAGACCTCAGCCTCCTGAGGAAGTACAGTCGGCTTTGGGCTTTTTTATACAGGTGCTCTGTGTTGCATGACCAGTCCAGTTTATTGTCCACCCACAGCCCGAGGTACTTGTACTTGTTGACCACCTCCACCTCCTCCCCCTCTATCTGAACCGGCAGTGGACCTTCTCTGGACCTCCCGAAGTCCACAACCAGTTCCTTAGTCTTTGAGGTGTTGAGTTGCAGGTGGTTTGTGTGACTCCATGCGACAAAGATTCTCATTTTGGCAGCAAAGAAGGCCATCACCAAAAACTGGCTTAAGACAGAAACACCAGACTTCTGTACTCCTCTTCCTGATCATCCCAGATACACCCCATGATGGCCGTGTCATCTGCAAACTTCTGAATATGGCATAATTCAGAGTTGTAGCAGAAGTCAGAGGTGTACAGGGTAACGAGAAGAGGGGACAGCACATCCGACATCCTCTTGGAGATGCGGTAGGGACCCGTGTAAAGCGGGGCCAACTTAGCAGAAAAGTTGGACGATGCGTCTGATTTTGGGTGTGACTTTACCCTGACGAGGTCCCCAACTTCATAAGAAACCGTGCGACGTCTCAGATCATAGTAGCGCTTTTGCCTTTCATGACTCTCTCCGAGCACCAAGCGAGCATGTTCATGAGCATCCTGAAGCGAAGCTCTCAGGTTATCTGAGTGGGGCGTTTCCGGGTCGCTCAGTCCCTCCCAGGAGGGTTGAGTGACAAGGTCCAAGGGCGTGTCCAACTCTCGCCCATACAGCATCATGGACGGGCTCAAGCCTGTGCTCTCGTGAGGCGCAGTGCGCAGTGCAAAACAGATCTGGGGAAGATACTTGTCCCAAGAGGTGTGTTTATCCCCAACATAGGCTCGAATGGCCATTTTCAAAGTGCGATTTACACGCTCAGTTGCATTCGTTTGAGGATGGTATGCAGTTGTTAGTCTGTGTTCAGTTCCAAGAGTCAACAAAACATGCTCAAAGAGTTCACTGACGAAAGGCGTTCCCCTATCAGAAATAAGGTGGGAGGGAGAACCATGTCGGGCAAAAATGTCAGTAATGAACTTGAGCAGTGGCTTCTCTCACAGCACTCACCTCGACCCATTTTGAGAAATAGTCCACAAAAACAAGGATATAAGCATTCCCCCTTTGTGTGCGGGGCAGTGGGCCAACATAGTCCACCCCTGCGTACTCCCATGGTCTTTGTGGCTGGATAGGGACCATAAGGCCTGCTGTTTTTCTTTGACTCGGCTTAGTGGTTTGACACGAACAACATGAGACCACATACTTTTTCACGTCAGAGTTCATGTGTGGCCAGAAGAATCTGAGACGCAAGCGTGCCAGCGTTTTTGCAATGCCCAGGTGTCCAGCTGTGGGATGATCGTGGTAATATTTGAGCAGATAACCACGGAGGGCAGTAGGAGCAAACAGTTTAAGCTGCTTGAGTGGGTGGAGACCACACTTTGTCTTTGGGTCGAGGAAATAGAGGAGACTGTCATGGACAACGTACTGTTCCAGATCTTGATTATTCTCCCCCGTTTGTTGGTCAGTTTCCAGTTGATTGAGCAACGGGCCTGTGACTGGGTCCTCAAGCTGCAGCTGACGAACATGCGGGCGGTCCGAAACAATCACAGAAGGTAGAGCACGAAGGTCCATGCTCCCAATCACGGCATAGGGAGGGAGAAGATCAATGGGGGCATCCACATCTGGTAGAGGATTACGGGAAAGGGCATCGGGCACCTTATTACGTTCTCCAGGTTTGTGGATGATGCTGAAGTCAAAGTCTTGAAGGCGCAGAGACCACCGAGCAAGCCTGCCAGAGGGATTCGGTCGAGAAATCAACCACTTGAGGCTGCTGTGGTCGGTGTAAATGGTTACGTGCAAGCCTTCGACATAGGGTCGGAAATGTTCCAAGGCCCAGATCACGGCCAGACACTCCTTCTCTGGAGTTGAGTAGGGCTTTTCCGATTTGTGCATAGCCCGGCTAGCAAACGCTACAGCAACGTCTTTGTCATCCTCATCTTTTTGCATTAATGCTGCCCCAAGACCAGCATCGCATGCATCAGTGTGAATGAAGAATGGACGCGAAAAATCTGGGAACATGAGGACCGGCGCTGAGGTTATTGAATGTTTCAGAAAGTCCACAGCTGCCTGGCACTTGTCATCCCAGTGAAACTGCACGTCCTTTTTAGTGAGGGCGAAGAGTGGCTCTGCATGGCGGGCATAGTCCTGCACAAAGCGGCAATAGTAGCCAGTCAGGCCAAGGAACTGTCGCACCTGCTTTGTTGTGGTCGGCACTCTGAAGTCAGTCACAGCTCTCACCTTGTCAGGGTCAGGATGAATGCCAGCCGGCGTAACCCGATAACCAAGGAAGGTGAGTTCTGAAAGGCAGAATTGGCATTTGCTCAGCTTTAAAGAGAGGCCAGCAGACTGAAGCCTACCAAGGACCTCTTTTAAGTCAAGCAGGTGTTGCTCAAAGGTCGGTGATGCGACAACAATGTCATCTAGATACACCGCGCAGGACTTATAAATCAGGCCAGCTAGAACATTGTTCATAAGCCGCTGAAAAGTCGCAGGGGCGTTACACAGGCCGAAAGGAAGGACTCTGAACTGAAACAGGCCACAGTGCGTGATAAAAGCAGTCTTTGGTTTAGCTTCTTCAGCAATGGGGACCTGCCAGTAACCTCGAGCGAGGTCTAGTGTTGTGAGAAACTTCCCTCTCGACAGAAAGTCCAGTGATTCATCCACTCGCGGGAGTGGGTAAGAATCCTTCACGGTCAGCTGATTCAGACCACGGAAGTCAACACAGAACCGTGGTTCGCGGGGGGGTTTGTTCACAATGACCACGGGGGCTGCCCATGGTCCTGATGCAGGTTCGATGATGTTATCCTGTAGCATTTTTTTCACTTGCTCTTCTATGATTTGCTTTTTAGCTGGTGAGGTGCGGTATGGTGGCAAGTTAACAGGCTTTGCATCCCCAGTTACAATGACATGTTCTGCCAGAGAAGTGCGACCAAGGTGGCCATCAAACAGGTCATCAAAACTATTTAATAACTCCAACAGTTCTTCCCGTTCCTCAGAATCCAAGTTAGCTTCTCCAGCCTTATCATGGAGCTGCGGGGTGTTCTGCAGGGTCATAGTTCCACACTCAAGATCAGCTTCCACAAAGCCATTTTCACAGAGTTCATCAAGACATGGGGGATTATCATCCATAATTACAGTTCTTGTTGGGACATGTATTGTCAGTGAAGTGCGAGTCATGAAGTCCATCCCAAGAACAAAGGGGGATGACAGGTCCTGCACTATCACAAACCGCTGATAGACTCGCTTGCCCATAAATCCAATGGTCAGCCAGGTTACTCCTAATGGACTGCAGTTGGTGCCATTGGCCAGTCTTATTGGAGGAGAATCCCACGGATTCTCTAATGACTGGTTTCGGTGTCTCTCAGATAATAGGTCTGCATTTACTGCTGAAAGAGATGCCCCTGTATCTAGTGTGGCATCCAGAGCCGCCCCATTAAAGTTCACTTTAACTCTGAGAGGGGTGTTCCACGATGCTTGCGAAGTTCCATCTTCAACGTGATTGAGCACTGGTGGCACACTTTGATTTGACAAAGACGATGAGGGCTGAGTTATTGGTTGGGGGGAGGGTTGCCCCTGTGAAACACTCTCCCCCCCCTGAAGTTTCCCGGCCTCCTGCCCGTTGCTCTCGTCTCCCTGACCCCGCCAGTTTCATCTGGATCCGCAGGCTGAGTTACTGGATGTTGGTCAGGAGACAGCGTTTGGGGAAGCTCCGGAGCCATCCTGGGAGAGTGTGGAGCTCCCTGAAAATCAGTGGAACAGTTAGGGCACGTACGAGAGGTAACACCAGGCATGGCACATTTGAAACAGCGGGGTCCTCCCTCAGTTCTGTTTTTTGGCTGAGCTCGGGAGGGCCGTGAAAGGTTAGTGCCAAGAACAGAATGCAGCTCGTGGGCACGCAGCACTAGATCAATTACTGACTTTACTCTGTACTTCTCCACTGCGTGGTTACAGATGAGCTCAATTTGCTCCAGTTCAGATGGTGGGTTCCTCAGTCTCCTAAATTCACTGAGCATGTGGGCAACAAACGTTGGCAGAGGTTCTTCGGGGTGCTGGAAACAGTCCAGGATGCCTCTCAAAATCTGCTCCTGGTTGTCAGCAGGCAAGAAGACGGTTCTGAAAAGTTCACAAAACTTAGCCCATGTAGATACGTGAGGAATGAGCACATTAGACCACTTTCTTGGTTCCTTAGCTAGGAAGCGTGGCAGCTCTCTGAGGATTTGGGCGTCTGTTAGGTCTAAGGAGGTTTTATAAGCAGCAACAGACTGCAGCCATTCTTCTGGGTGAAGGCTGCCATCATTAGCGAACACCTTGGGCTCCAATTTGGCTTGGTGCAATGCCGCAGCAAGGACTCTGGTTGTATTAATTAGCTCCAGTGAATCTGAGTGGGATTGGGACAAGGCTCTGGCGGGCTGCGTGGGGCCAGGTGTTGAGATAGATTGTTGCGTTTCCCTGGTTGGCAGGCCTGGCACATATGGGGTAGAGGAGGCCTGAGGAAAAGGGTGAGTAATCTGGGCAGCTGGCACTTTTGGGACTGGTCGTTTTTGTTGAGTCCACTGCTCCAGAATATTCCTCTGGAGGTCCAAAGAGTCATGAAGACACTGCTGAAGCATATCAACCTCTGCTTGCAGACTTTGCACTTTATGCCCAAGGTCAGCAGTACTATGTCTGGCAGTAAGTCGGTTGGGGTGTAACATAAAGTCTATATCATCACACATGTCATTCAAGTCAGGATGAGTAGCCATAATACACACTTATCAAAGACCCAAATCTATACAAGGTAGCAGTTAAGCAGAAATCAACTTCAGTTCTGGTCACACAAAAGTATATGAAACATGTGAATTCTGAAGTTTAGCTACACATGTCTTATCTGACTTTGAAACGTGGAGGTGGAAGGAGCAAACACCCTGGATCAAAAGCATTTAGGTGTAAAATAGATCCAAACTTACGAGTAACTGAGTATGAGCAACACCTTTTCAAGTCAGATGCACTTAAAACAGCATTTCAATAAGGACAGTTAAGCCAGTGAGAATCAATAGCAAATCAGTTTGAAATATAGACAGCGTTCTTTTTTTTTTCTTTTTTTTTTTTTAAAATACACTCACTACATCAGTTCGGCGATTTTCCAGAGGACACCAGACTTGTCCAGTCCTGACGCGGTATAGAGGTTTGTCCCGTGGAAAAGTTCCCACTTGCAGAGACCGTACGAACGAAGCAAAGTCTGCAGCGTGAGCTCAGCTGGCGAGGAAGAAAAAAAATCCGGTGCGCTTTACTCCGCTTACATTTACGTCAGAAACTATGAAGAAACGGCATCCATCTCGCGTCCAAGTAGCGTAAATCCACGTTAATCCAAAAATGTCGCAGTAAAGGCGTTCGGCAGATGACGATAATACATCCCGAAAACAGCGCTGCGGCGGCTCCACTCGTTGCCGTAGAAACACACTTCCGTGATCCGGCGAATCGGACGTCCGCGTCGAGGCCAGCCTGGTCTGTCTCCGCGAAGTATGGCAGGCTACTACTAGCTCTACTTTGCCGCTATGTACCTTTCAGTGTATCAATCATCCGCTGCTCGAAGATACTGCATACTGAGGTCCAAGAGAAGATGTTCGGGCGCCATTTTGTAACGTTGACTTGTGTTGTGTGGTTGAGAAGAGGCGGCAAAACACCTAGCAGGCTAGGCGGAAGGATACACACCCACACTGGTATCAGTAATCCACGGTGGTTCTTTAATACGCATTCTTCAGCAACCGTATAAAAGCCCGGCTGAACGGCTGCGGCTCAACAACAAAATGCCCAGCGTTCATACAACCCAAGCGTTGCAAACAAAACAAAAAAAAAGGGTCTGGAAAAGAAAACATAAGTCCGTCCCTCGTTAAGCACGAGCATGAAGGCACGTGTCCTCATAATCCCAGAGCGAGAGAGCGAGAGAGCAGTGGCACACACTGATGACACCATCAACCCTCGACTTGGGTGTCTTAAAGGGACACCACACCATAACGGCTGTTACAAGCCTCAGAAAGGAGAGACATCTAAGGCATCTGAGGAAGAGCCTCAGAAAGGAGAGACATCTAAGGCAAGAAGAGGGGTCCCTATTTGCCTCCAACTCTCTCAACAACACCAACGACCAGGACAAGGGACCACGACCTTCCCCAGTCCCCCAAACCCCTGACAGGCCATCACCCTCCTCCCCCTCCCTTTCTCCCTCCTCCCTACACCTGAAATTCACTGAGGAGATGATGGAGCGGGTCAATGCTGGGCTCAGATCTACCCCCCGTCCCAATCCCTTTTTGTCCCCCATAAACCCCCCACCAGAGCGGCCAAAGGTTCGCCATCGAGCCCCACCCTCAACAGAGCAATCGAAGTCACATTGCCCAGCCTCGCCCCCCTTAGTTCCTCTTCATGCCCTGTCTCCGCAGTCTGATGTGTGATGTGTGAAGGGTCCGGGCTGTGAGGATTATGGCAGTGGTGACTTTTCCCAGGAGAAGCTGGGACCCTGTTTACTAGAAGGTTTTAAAATTTCTGTACTTTTAGGTGACAGGAGACATGTGGCCTGGTCAAAACACAGAGAGCTGCACTCTAAAAGATCTTTAAATATAGTAAACATACCTTGTGTGCCACAGACTGCTCCCAAACACGAGGGACAAGTAATACCTCTAAAACACTTAAGTTGGCTTTATTAAACATTAGATCTCTAGCTGGGAAAACATTTTTAATTAATGATTTAATCACTGAGCACAGCCTTGATTTTATGTTTTTAACTGAAACTTGGTTGGACCAAAGTAACAGTGGAGCTGTTCTCATCGAGACGACCCCTCCTAACTACAGTTTTATCAGTGAGGCCAGGGTGAGCAGGAGAGGAGGGGGGGTTGCTGTCTTATTTAATGAATCATTTCAATGTAAGCAGCTATCTCCTGGAAGTTTTCAGTCTTTTGAATATGTGTCTTTACAGCTGAAGGCCCCATCCAAAGTTGTGTTTCTTAATGTTTACAGGCCTCCCAAATACTGCACAGACTTTTTTAATGACCTCAGTGAACTGCTGTCTGTGATCTGTGTTGATTTTGACTGTGTAATTATTGTTGGGGATTTTAACATTCATGTGGACAACCCTCAGGACAAAGGGACTAAAGACCTGAGTAACACTCTGGGCAACTTTGGGCTGACTCAGCATGTAACAGAGGTCACACATAATAGAGGACACACTCTTGACCTACTGATCTCCAAAGGCCTGAGCATTTCAACGGTTACTGTGTCTGATGTGGGCCTGTCTGATCATTACTGTGTTTTCTTTGAAAGTAAAATCTCAGCCCACACAAATATATCAACAACAGTGATCACAAAACGGTGTATAACTGAACACAGTAGTGCAATTTTTAACCAGGTCTTCCCATTAACACCTGACCTGTCCAGAGGGTCAGTCAATGAGCTCGTCAATAGCTTTAATGCAAAAATGTTAAATGTAATGGATACTATTGCTCCCATTAAGGTGAAGGTTATCTCTGGAAGGAAAAAGTCTCCATGGAGAAACTCCACACTGGTGAAAAATGAAAAAAGAGAGTGTAGGAAAGCTGAGCGCAGATGGAGAAAAACAAACCTCCAGGTTCATTATGACATTTATAAAGAGAAACTTCACAATTATAATTTACAACTGAGGAATGCAAGGAGGTCCTACTTCTCTGACATCATCACTAAAAACAGCCATAATGCTCGGGTCTTATTTTCTACAGTTGACAGGCTAACAAACCCTCCTGTGTCAGTGGCAGCTGAACTTCATTCGACCATGGCCTGCAATGACTTTGCCAAATTCTTCACAGAAAAAATCCAAAAAATTAGACAAGCAATTAGTACATCAACAGCAGATCCAGGATATGTACTGTGTCCACCAAAAAACTGTTTAAACACCATGAAACAGTTTCAACCTATTAACAGCAAAGACCTGGAGGACATCTTAGGTAAACTGAACTCCGCCTCCTGCTGTTTAGATGTCCTGCCAACAAGTTTTTTCAAAAAGGTCTCAAAGACTTTAGAGTCAGACCTGTTACAGATCGTCAACTTTTCGTTATTATCAGGTGTGTTTCCAGAATCACTAAAAACTGCTGTAATCAAACCTATACTGAAAAAGGACAATCTTGACAAGACACAAATGAACAACTACAGGCCGATCTCAAATCTCCCATTTTTAAGTAAGATCATTGAAAAAGCAGTTTCTCAACAGCTCAGTTACTTCTTAAAACAGAATAATTGCTACGATGCCTTCCAGTCAGGTTTTAGACAGAACCACAGCACTGAAACCGCTCTGACCAAAGTGTTTAATGACATATGTCTGAACACAGACAGTGGAAAAATGTCAGTCCTAGTTTTACTGGATCTCAGTGCAGCATTTGATACAGTTGACCACAACATATTACTCAAACGACTGGAGAACTGGACAGGTCTTTCAGGAACTGTACTAAACTGGTTCAAAACATACGTAGAAAACAGGAAATACTTTGTATCAATAGGTAACTTCACATCTGAACAGACAAGTATCACATGTGGAGTTCCCCATGGTTCCATCTTGGGACCCCTTCTGTTTAACATCTACATGCTCCAACTGGCACAGATTATAAACAACAACAAAATAAACTATCACAGCTATGCAGATGACACACAAATATATATCACAATGTCACCAGGAGACCGAGGCCCTGTACAGGCTCTTGGTAAATGCATTGAGGAAATCAATGACTGGTTGTGCCACAATTTTCTCCAGCTAAACAAAAACAAAACTGAGGTAATAGTCTTTGGCGCCAAAGAAAAACGATTACAGGTCACCAGAGAACTTCAATCTATACATCTAAAAACCACAAACCAGGCGAGAAATTTGGGTGTAGTGATGGATGCAGACCTAAACTTAGAAAAACACATTAAGACAATAACAAAGTCAGCTTACTATCACCTCAAGAATATTTCAAGGATAAAAGATCTGATGTCTCAACAGGACCTGGAAAAACTAGTCCATGCATTCATCTTTAGTAGGCTTGATTACTGTAACAGCATCTTTACAGGTCTACCTAAAAAATCAGTCAGACAACTACAGCTCATTCAGAACTCTGCTGCTCGAGTCCTCACTAAGACCAAAAAAGTGGACCACATCAGTCCAGCTCTGAGGTCTTTACACTGGCTGCCTGTCCGTCAGAGGATAGACTTTAAAGTTCTGATGCTGGTCTATAAAGCTCTGAATGGTTTAGGACCAAAATACAACAGTGACCTCCTGACCCAGTATGAACCTTCCAGATCCCTCAGGTCATCTGGATCCGGTCTTTTATCAGTTCCCAGAGTCAGAACCAGACACGGAGAAGCTGCATTCAGCTTTTATGCTCCTTATATCTGGAACAAACTCCCAGAAAGCCTCAGATCACCTGAAACACTCAGTTTATTTAAATCCAGGTTGAAGACTCACCTGTTCTCAGCTGCATTTGAATAAAGCACCAAATCCACACTTTTAAGCTTAAATTTCAAAACTTACATTTAACTACTGATTTTATCTACTGTTCTGATTTTATCTGTTTTGATTTTATATACTGTTTTGTTTGTTTGTTTGTTTGTTAATTAGTTAGTTAGTTTATTTGCTTGTTTTAATCAATTTTAAATCATGCTTTTTATTTGTTCTTGTTTCTAATGTCTCTGTAAAGCACTTTGAATCACCTTGTTGTTGAATTGTGCTATACAAATAAACTTGCCTAAAGACCTATAGTAAACGTTTGACCTCTGTTATTGCCAACAAAGGTTATGTTACAAAGTATTGAGTTGTATTTTTGTTATTGACCAAATACTTTCCACCCTGATTTACGAATAAATTCTTTACAAATCCTACCATGTGGATTCATGGATTTTTTTTTTCACATTCTGTTGCTCACAGTTGAAGTGTACCTCTGGTGCAAATTACTGACCTCTGTCATCATTTTAGGTGGGGGAACTTGCACAATCGGTGGCTGACTAAATACTTTTTTGCCCCACTGTACATCCTTACTGCTTATAAGAGCCGGTCATTAGCAAGTGTGACCATATCAGCACAACCACCTCAAACCAAGGATGGTGATGGAGGGGTGATGATTTTGGTTTGTTTTACAGTTTTAACAGCTAAAGCTTGGTCAAAGATGAGTCATGCACAAGGATGATGATACTAAGCACACCACCAAACCTCAGTGAACTGAAGCGTATTAGAAAGAAGTGTCCTCTTCTTCCACAGCAATGTGGAACACTGGTCACAAATACAAGCTACTGAATCACGGGGTGTATTTAGATTTATAGGACTGAATAGAATCGTGGCAAAACGTTTTTCCACATATCTGTATATTCTTCACATATTGCTAATGATAGTTCAACAAGAAGAGCACCCAAACAAAGACAGGACACCAGTCACATAAAAATGTCAAATTAAAATCTATAAAGCTGGACTTGATGTAATACTTTAACGTCAGAGCTCATTCAACAATTAAAAAAAGACTTGGCAAAAATGGCAAAAGAACACAAAGACTCACATTTACCCATTAAACAGGCTGATGATTCCCAAGACATTTGGGAAAATATTCTGTTGATTAATGAGACAAAAATGTTCTATTTGGTATAAAACTAAAATAGCAATTTCAGTAAAATAACTTCAACAGGATAGATACCTGCTACAGATACTACTGGCTGCCAGCAAGAAAGCAATAACACGCAAATGGCTGAATGAGGAACCACCAACTGTTTCGGACTGGATGGAAATAATACACGAAATGGCTAACCTTCTCTTTGAGACCATCTTCAGAAAAATATGGACAATATTGGAAGAAATGGAAATGTTTTCACAGAGAAATGACTGTAGACTCCAGTGTTATTTCTTTGTAACATTTGTATTAATAAGATATCTTTTTGTGTATATATAACTCGACATGACACAACTTTTTTCTTCTTTTTTTGTCTGGGTTTTTTTGTTTGTTTTGGGTTTTTTTGTTGTTTTGTTTCAATTTATTTATGTTGATCCTGCTTGTGTTACTTCATGTTTAAATGAAAAAAAAACAAACAAACCAATAACTATATAGTTTAAAAAAAATAACTTCATACCAAAATTGTGATGGTCTGATCTGGTCATACTGGAAAACCTTCCATGTTGCCGAATTAAAGCAATCTGCAAAGAAGATTGGGACTAAATTCTTCCACGGTGATGTGAAAGGCTCATTGCCACTTATCACAAACACTTGATTGGAGTTCTTGCTCCTCGGGGTGGCACAAGCAGTTATTAGGTTCAGGAAGCAATTACTTTTTCACAGTACTGTAGTCACTACTAACATAGCAAACCGTGATTGAGCTCTTGATGATCAAGTTTCACTGTGGGCAGTGAAGCTTGATGATTTTGACAAGGAATGAGAAAACAGAACACGTTTTTTTAAACTCTCCTTTATGATAGAGCTCGGTTGGTTGTTGGTTGTGTTAGTGTTGATTTCATGGGAAAGATTTTCATATTGATTATTGTTCCTGTTCTTAAAAGCACTCTGTACACTGAATGCTCTTGGTAATTATTTTAACATTTGCTGCCACATTTTTTAAAGCGGGCTCTACTCTTGAAAGCCTAAGGGTTCATTGAGTTCTGAACAGAACACAAAGCTGCCATTCATTTTGCAGCCCTTTGTATTTCTTTGTCCTCAACAGAGAAATCTTGTTCTCTTATCCCTGGGAGCTTCATTTATTTCCCATTATTTTGCGAGATGGCTATTTGTTCACCAAATATAAGTCCGATGTCCTTGGAGACAAGTGCACAAAAGATCCCTCTTGGTGGTTCGAAGTTAATTCATTACTCTGTAGCCTCCTCCCACCATATGCCTTTAAGCTTTTCATTGCTCACACAAGTAACAATGAAATTACACAGTGGAGGAGAATAACACCTTCAGTGTCTTGTGAGAAACCCAGTAGGATACTTTCAAATGGATAGAAAAGCTCAGCTAAATATATTACATTGTCTCTTTTTTTTTTCTTTTTTTTACCAGAGGTCAGGTAGGGATGACAACAGTACAAGAGGAAGCACACTACTAATCCATACACTAATATATAATATCACTGCTATTATCTAATGCTGATATCAGGAAATCTGAGACCGAGGACTTTATTTTGGTGTGGATGCAGCTGGTGCATTGATCACACTGGCACGCAGTGGACAGTGGTTGTGGCTTTTTCTTTTCTTATTGCCAGCCCACATTTCCAATCATCAGCAACATTCATATAATAAAGCATATATATAATGAAGCATCATTGCTTCATTTTCTTTCTTTTTCTTCTTTTTACTGCTGCCTTTTGAAGTTGCCACAATGGATCATCTGCTTCCATCTCACCCTATCCTTAGCATCCTCTTCTGTCACACCACCCCTGTGCATATCCTCCTTTACTACATCTGTAAATCTTCTGTGTAGCCTTCCTCTTCTTCTCCTGCCTGGCAACTCCATCTTCAACATCCTTTGTCCAGTAAAAACACTATCCCTCCTCTGCACATGTCACGTGTTCAGTCTAACTTTGTCTCCAAACCACTCAACCTCAGCTGTCCTTCTGATATACTCATTCCCGCTCCTAATGAAAATCTTAACATCTTAAATTCTCCCACCGCCAGCTCATCCTCCTGTCTTTTTATTATTGCCAACATCTTCAAACCATACATCAAAGCAGGTCTCACTACCATCTTGTAAGTCTTACTTATGCTGCCACTAATCACCCTTGTCTTCACCCACTCCACTCTGTCTGCACTCTCTTCTTTACTGCTCTTATCCACTCTCTGTCACTTTGGATGGTTGACCCCAAGTATTTAAATTAGTCCATCTTCACTATCTCTACTTCTTGTAGTTTCACTGTTACACCTCCCCCTGCTCCTTACAATGTTGTCTGCTGTCCAGTGCTCCTGGCCTTGCTTTCCTTCCATGTTGTCTCCTGCAGACAATTCACTTCAGTTCATTTTTATGTAACAGCAATCCACAACAAGGCACTTTTTAGTGTTAAGTTCCCTACAACACTGAACAGAGAAAGAAACCCCAGCAATCACACGACTCCCCATGAGCAAGCACTTGGCGAAAAAAGGAAGGAAAAACTCCCTTTTAACAGGAAGAAACCACCTAAAGAATCAGGCTCATGGAGGGGTGGACATTTACCACAACCAGTTGGGGGTGAGGGGAAAAAGAAGAGAGCAGAGTGAGACAGAACAATAGGCAAACTGTGAGAGCGAGAGCCAGAGATTAAAAACTGCTGATGAGTAAGTACAGTCTTCAGCCAACAGTAGTATAGTTCTGTTGTTGGCCAACAGTACCAGAAACAGTTGTTAACCCAAGCCCTGACTGATGAGGTGTGGAAATGTCATAACTGATGTTTTGTTTTATGCTGAATCCCCTTCCTGATGCACCCCTTCAGATTTATCTGGGCTGGCAACTGCATTGCATTGGGAGTACACTGGCATGTGACCCCCAGAGATGACAAGGACTATATTAAATTAACCTTTGTTAGAAGCAAAACCTGCACAACTGAACTGCACAGCATAGTTAAGAGAAGTACTAGAATTAACAGTCAAATATGATAATCTAATACTGTCCATACAACTGAATGTATGCTGAGCTTTAATCATCAGAACATTACTGCCTGTGTGGTGAGAAGTACAGAGAAAGAGTCAGAGAGTAAAAGTACAAACTCAGAAAGCCTGAGAGTTTAAGTTCTTGAATCTTTTGGTAAATGAGATGTGAAGTTGAAATCATAAATACTGCATAATGATTTTCTAAAAAAAAAAAAAAAAAAAAATGGAAGAGCTATTTGCCAGCTATGGCAGAGCGTCTACTTAAAAGCCCTGGGGCTTTCAAGTGTTGTGTGTGGGTGTTTTAGTGCAGCATAGTTCCTTTACTATAGACTGCTGCTGGTGTCTGTGCCTGTGAAAAGTATGATCAATTTAGGCCATTGGGGGATGATAGAAATCCTCTTAGTTTCCAAATTATTTGGCCATTAATCAAAATAATGAACAAATTAAACTTTTGACCTGCTGGTAGTGTTGGATGAGAAATTTGCACTTCACCCAGTCATTACTACATTCATACAATTTTGAGACAGTTTTAAAGTCAAGGTTGAATTACTGAATTTAATTGTCTTTTTTGACCTCAGTAGGAGAAAAATGAGTGAATCACCAGCCTGCTAAGGATTTATCAGCTCGAGCTAAGGACATTTGAGCCAAACTTCCTTGTAGGCATATGTTTGGAAGTGATGATGGAGCAGTGTTGTTGATAAGGATATGGTTTGCTTTTGTCTGCCATCACTTCCAGCGAGCAACTGTTCTGTTTTTTCTGAGTTATGTTAATGGACCCAGAGCCAGATACATTCTGTAGACAGAAAGCATTGTTATTTTAGCCCAGTATTTAACTCGGCATTAGGAAATATCACATTCCAAATGCTACTGTGAAACAAGCTGCAAGCAATGCAAGCTGGTGACACAAACAGCAAACTGCTGATCCAGCCTCAGAATGCCAGTTTCTTGAAATGTGGTTTGATCTCAGCAATCCTGTTAGATGCATCATTTAGCCGCCTGTGTGTACATCCCAGGGTACCTACTTGAGACACATATGTCATTGTTGCCCTGCCTGGGATGTCTCTAATATGCCCTAAAATCATCCAGCTACTGCAGGAATTAGAATAGAATAGAATAGAATAGAATAGAATAGAATAGAATAGAATAGAATAGAATTCAACTTTATTGTCATTGCACATGCAGGGCAACGAAATGCAGTTTGCATCCATCCAGAAGTGCTTTAGCCATGATATAGATATATTACAATATATATTAGCAATAATATAGATATGCAAGTATATTACAGAAATGGGTCTATTACGGTATGAAATATGTACACGGTATGAAGTATGTTGTGAATATGCTTTAACTACAAGTATGTACAGGCTGTAGTGAGTACAAGCTATGTACAGGCTATATAAAGTGCTAGTGGTTGTGGGTGGTGGTTCAGTCCATGTTATTATTGTGTGTTTGAGGGTACAGTTGTCCATTGTGTGTGTGTGTGTGTGTAGGTGGTTGTGGGTGTGTGTATGTCCAGACCATGTGTTAACGTGTGTCAGATGTCAGGAGGCAGAGTTCAGGAGTCTGACAGCTGTGGGGAAGAAGCTGTTCCGGTACCTGGTGGTCTTAGTCCGGAGGCTCCTGTAGAACTCAGGACCTTCTTGCTGTGAGACAATAGTTCTAACCACCATGCTGGGGTATTTAAAAGCAATGTAGCTGCTAAACACTGCATGTTTTTGGGGGTTTTTTAGCAACAAAAAAAAAAGGGGTTCTTGTATAGGACCTTTCTACTCTACTGGAGCACTCAAAGGTCTTTATACAACTTGTCTCGTTCATCCATTTATACAGGCACTTTTTTTCTATGCCCAATGCTTTCTAAGATTCACACTTTGGCATATAGACTGAAGCACCCAGGGATTGAACCACAAGCCACAATTTCATTAGTAAATAACCTGCACCGTATCCTGAGCTAGAGTCGGCCCAAACAGTAAATATTAAAATAGCAACAAGTAAATCGTAAAGTGTGTATCATTATTAAATCAGTTTACCCTTGATATAAATACATTCCTCCCTATATTTTGTTTCATAAGAAAGGAACTCCCAGAAATACGTACTGTAAGCATCAGGGTCAGTCACAAAAATCTTTCCACCTCGTGCATGCAGTCTTGTTACTGCAATCTACACCCTGATGCACTGAGATTCTGTGCCCGCTGCAACACCACATTAGCAAATCTAGCCCTTCGAGTAAAAATTTGGGTGTCCTTCAACTTTTCTCAACCTCTACACAGAAATGTATTGAGGTTTGGTCAGTATTATTCTGCTCTTTGGTTTAGTTTAGGTAATAAAACTACTTGGTTAACAAAAGATCACATTTACAACTCCTGTCAACACTACATCTGTTTACCACTGATATAGCTGTGAACTGCTGAAAAAGAGCTTTGTTTATTTACTGTAGTGGCAAGTCAGGGGAGCTACTGTTTGGCAATGGATGATGTCAGTTCGATTTAGCACCCAACCACAACAGTTCCCTTAATGCGCTCATGTGCAACACATAGGTATTTAATGCTCTTTTGGGGGCTTTCTAATGCATTTCATCGATTTATGCCAACAATTCTAATCTGTCAAACTCTGTCTATAGAAATATTTCTGCTGATTTCCTCGGTTCTGTGCCCCTACTGGCTATCATGATCAGTGTGTTGAAATCAGTGGCCAAAAGTGTTTGGCTTGTCATGCTGTGAAGGAATTTGGTGCAGCTCTCCAGATGGCAGTGGTCACTCTGTCCCTCTTGACCTGAAATAATGAATTTGAGCTGTATTGTGCAGGCATGTTAGTCTGTATGTGCCTGCCCAGCAAAACACCAGTGCCCTGACCAGCAGACCATAGGAGGGAATGTACTGAGGGTCACAGACAGGCCAGTCGGCAATTTCAGGCCATCTACTGCTGACGCGTTGCTCCCCTCCAGCCTCTCCAGTCAACTGTGTGCACAACCCGTCACACTGACCGACCTGCATATTGATGTAGATACAGAGAGCCTGAAGCTGTACACACTGCAGTCCAAAAAAATAGCAATCAGACCAGTTGAATCGCCCTCAGAGGGTCACGTATTGTTGCTTTTGATGAGTTTTCTGTTGCTTGGTTTCTGGCAGAAATCCAGCCTACATTAAATCACACAAGTCTTTTATTCTTCGAACAATGCGTTTGTGGTTTCAGGTCCAGCATGAAAGTGTGTTTGCTCAGCTGTTCTCCACTATCTCCACTTTGACAGAATTCAGAGCTGTGTCCCAGTGCTGAGGAACCATTCATTCGCTGATCTTATAAACTTTTTGACAGCCAAATGTCAGTATTTGGTTACTAACATGATCTATTTTCCAAATGGATTATTTGTATTTGGAAATGATGGATATACTTGCAGAGAAGAAATCTAGCTGCCACACATGAAAAACTGTTTCCTAGAAAGAGTTGATCATTTGGAATTTGGAAAATCCAAGTAATCCATGCATCATCAGGTAGTGTAAGCACCCTAAGACTGCAAATAAACTCCCATCCCACAAAGATTATTGTACTGTGGAGCTGGAGCCTTAGGGAACACTGGAAAAGAAACAATTTTCATATTTCTTTCAGCAATCCAAAAAACCAGAGAGCCCACAGCCACAGTGATTCTTAGGAAATGTATGCACGCTGGTGGGCTGTGTTTCACATCAAGATCTCCGTTCTTTTATACACATATGTGGTGTGATTGAAAAATAAAATCACAACCAAAATTTCAGAAACTAGTAACTTTATGCAAAGTGCTGTTGCTTTTTGCGTTTATTTTAATTACTTCATCTTCAGTTTTTCAGTTGTTTATTTCAATTAGAGAAATCTATTTGACATGTTCTGTCTAATTGCCAACAATTCTGCCCATGAATGAAGAGAATTTTTTCAGATGCTCTTTATCCCAATGTTCGGTGACTGTACATACAATGGATGCTGAAAGATCAATATGCTTGGCTGAGATTGGTTTGAAATTTGAATGACCAAGGGGGGCAAATAAGGAAGTACAGGCTCTGTGAAATGCCACTATTCAGCTTTTTAATCTGAAAATAAAAAGGACCTCCAACTTTGTCTATTACTTTTCTTTTGCTTATACAGTTATGTGAAAAATAAAAATTTTACAGGACAATATGTAGTAATGTTAGAAACTAAGTAGCGCTAGTAACAGTGGTCCAAAGCTCTTCGACAATGTCGTGAAAGAGAGCTAGAAGAAAACCATTACTTCCAATTTTGCTGCTGCTACAGGTGATTCTCAAAGCTACTGAATTTCAGTGTGTACTTAGTTGTTCACAGGCCTAAAGAGTCCTTTGAAAGCTTTCTATGTTACACTACTGCAGCTGCAATAGCAGTATGTGGTCATACTATTCAGCACAACAAATTGGCTCCTCGTGCTGCAGTAGGGCATTCTGTTAAAGCTGTTTTAGCCTGTATAGTGTTACTGCACAGTGTAAGCTGCTTTACAACCCACTACTATCCCAGTTTTTCATTTGATGTTGTGTCTGAATTAATTAGTTTCATGTAAGTCATTAATGCCTGCACTGTTTTACGCTGGAGGTTTTGCTATACGCTCCTTGTTGCCATCTTATTCCATGTCTTCACAAGGCAGAGCACAGACCACAGAGCAATGCTGGTAAATTTAAATTACAGCAGCTAGAGAGATTTTATTTTACTATGTAGAAGTATCATAGATATTACCATGAGATTTTGTACTAACCCTGTTAGTCTTCTGAGGTTGAATGATGCTGACTTTGCTGTACCCAGAATTCAGTCAACATTTCTGACATATCGTGCCCATCTTAAAATTTAATGTCCTTTGAATCTGAATTTAAATGACTGGGACTAACATCTGTCCTGTGATACACATCAGCTGATATATGTAAAACAGAATTATGTGTAGGCCCCAACCAGGGATACATCTGGCTCTGCGTATGTGCCGCAGTTTATCACTAAGTGTGGTAACACAATCGGAAAAACGCAATGTTTATTTTTTGCTTTATATTTGTTCTTGAACCATTATTTGTTGCAGAAATCACAACATCCTGGAATCCACTGTTTCTTTTTGTCATAAAATAACCATACCTAATTGTGCTACAGTATGTTTACTGTACAGTAGTTACTGTACAGTAAATAGTGATAAGCAAACATTATCTCTGTGCTAAAAATGTAAGCAGCTATTCTTGAAAGTACACAGACTCCTCGTTGAAACCAAAACAAATCAGACAACATAATCACAGCGTAGAAAAGTTTAAAACAACAAAACAATATTCTGAGGTCATAACTTCAACCTGGTCAGTGCAGCGGACCAGTCTGTTTACACTGGGAAGAGGAAGAAATTGCAAGTGTAGCCACAGTCAGAGAATGTGTGTGATTGCTATCTCACATGTCCTACATACATTTTGAGAGGAGGAATGTCAGTGGTTTTTTCTGCTAAATGGTAACAGCTGTCTCTGAGTGATGTTTCTGATGGAGGTCGAAAGAGGGGTTTGCTTTTATTTACTTTGGCCACAGCCTTGGAAGGGGAGTACATCAAACAGACGCAGACTGCCATCAGACGCCAGGCCCAGCGGTCAAACATTCTTTGGTTTCCTGCAGCAAAACATGGGTGTTTAGTTTCAATGAGAAATATCCAGTTTGTGTTGGGTACCACAAGGCCCACAGCTGGGATTTTACAGGTCAGCACATTTCAGCTGCCAGTTCTGATTATGGGAGAGGAAAAGAAATAGATTTACCTCAGCCTGGGAATGTGTTTACGGGCTGCTGGTTTGTCTCACAATTCACACTCTGGTTTTATCTCTTACTTAATATATGTACATGTAGTGAAATGAAATGATTCGAGATGTATTATGGAAAAAGATGCATTTTGTCTTGTAAATGTGTGAAGAGGAATGTTGTGGGAAATGTCATGGATTATTTCAAGTAAATTTTTGTATTAACTATTTGTATTCTCACAAGTCCAGTAATAGGCTTCACAGTGTGGTTCAGTAGGTAGTCCTTAAAAGTTATTTTTTAATGTGAAGTATAATCCCTCATTGTCTAAAACAGCAGCAGTAACCCTTTATTTATTTTCTAAAATAAAAGGTTTTGAAAGGTATGAATTTTAACCCAAACCACAATTTCTTTTAACTAAACCTTTCTAAGCAGTTTTCAGTGCCTAAAGCTAGCTTGAAAGTAAAGTCAGAAATAAAGGGCGAGGACATGAGCCGGTGTTTTTGGCTGACAAACTTGCATTTTATGATGTAAAAAAGCATCCCAGAACCCAACTTACCTTACCATAATCATTTTTTTTTCTTTTCTCATTTTTTGTCTTACTTTTTTGTCAGGGCAAAAGATAATCAAGTTATAATTAATATTACAGAAAAACAAAACAGTCGTCCATTATCACATTTGACAGATGTATCAAATAGTCAGTATGTTGTGCTTTTGTATTTCTTTCCAGATAAAATGCATTCATTACACCTTTTATGATTGCAAAGTAATGGCACAAACCACTATACGTAAGATATTTCCAATCTGTCAAGTAGTATTTAATAGGGATAGGAATTGATAAATGGCCTGTATTTGTATAGCGCTTTACTTAGTCCCTATGGACCCCAAAGCTGGGTGACATTCAGTCACCCACCTATTCACACACTGGTGATGGCAAGCTACATTGTAGCCACAGCCACCCTGGGGCGCACTGACAGAGGCCCTCTGACCACCACCAGTAGGCAACAGGTGAAGTGTCTTGCCCAAGGACACGACGACCAAGACTGTCGGAGCCGGGGCTCGAACTGGCAACCTTCCGATTACAAGAATAACTGATTCTGACTCCATTACTAATATCACTTATCGATTCAATTCCTTATCGATTCTTGTTGGCTTCTCGTTGACTCTGCTTTGCCTTTTTGGTGCCTCTTGAAGTTCAGGGTCTGGCTACTACACTGGGGTCAGCATGTACTCATCTTTAACGTCATTCTGGGTTCTTGTCTAGCTTAGCATTAGCATGCTGTCTGAGTAGGTGCTTGCAAAGAGCCAAAGTTAGCAACATAATGCAGCTGTTTCTGTCCTGGATGCAGTTTCCTCTTTATCATCATGCTCTCGTCCTTTTGTGCTATAAAAAACAAAGTATTGTCCATATCCACAAATTTCCTCCTCCAACACAAACTGAAATCAGCTGATAGTAGCGCAAGTGCAAGAACCGATAAGTGGGAACGATAGGCAGACAGACTGACAATTCCAAGTTAGACTACTGGGAACCGGTTCTCTACAAGAAGTGGTTCTCGATTCCCATCCCTAGTACTGACTGACTGGACAGACCTGTATAGTAAACTGGTAAGCAAAAGCAGCACTTGCAATAAGATACTGCCTCAGTAAGTATTTATCAGGATATCAGAAATTTGAGTTCTCTGTTGATAATGAAGCTCTTCTCCATAACCATAGGTTACAAAATGATTGTGTTGCATATAGAAAACCTGTTTTACTACTTAAACATAAAAGAAAATAAAAAAATATTCTTTTAGAAAAGAGTTTGGAACCAACCTATTTGGTTGTATTGATTATTTATAGGTACAAAGCTTATATGTGTACTTATCAGCAATTCTGCAATACAACCACAGACATGGCCTTAATAGTTGAGATATAAACTGCAAAGTGAGATAGACTCTAATAATCACATGGAAATGAGACAGGAAGGTGTATTAAATATTTCTCAGGTAAGAAGGTGAACAAACAAGTGGAACTTTTTATTATATATCAGGTCATCAGGAACCTACCTATGGACTGGGAAGAGTTGCAATGTCAAAGTCACTGTAAGGGTCTGCATTTAAAAAATTTCAAGCAATATTCTAAGTACTATCTGCTAAATCAAGAGGACTCTGATGTATGGTAAGATCTTAAGTGACAACCTGTTTGACCTGCACTTGATTCCAATTTCTTTTGTCCTGAAGGGCTTGATAAGGTTAACTTTGGAAGAAGATTCTAAAGCAAAACAAGTGCACTCTTGTTTTGTTCAGCACCCTTAATTTGTGTCTGTAATGTTCAGTGTTCATCTACACACAATAATGACCGACTGCCTGATATTTTTTACATATCTGCGGTGTTGTTGGTTGCTCACTATGTTTGGTATTTAAAGTAGTACATTTTTGTGTTACGTTTTTTCAAAGCAGCATAGCTGATATTAAATACTGCTGTCTGGATGTACATAACATGTATGGCTGATGTTTAAGGATAACTGATAATCACTGTGAAGTATCATAACCCTTTCCTCTACTACATGTAGCGTCCCCTTGCATCACCACTCAAGTATCCATCCATCCATCCATCCATCTTCATCCGCTTTATCCGAGGCCGGGTCGCGGGGGCAGCAGCCTAAGCAAAGATGCCCAGACCTCCCTCTCCCTAGCCACCTCCTCCAGCTTATCCGGGGGAACACCAAGGCGTTCCCAGGCCAGCCGAGAGATATAATCTCTCCAGCGTGTCCTGGGTCTGCCCCGGGGCCTCCTCCCGGTGGGACATGCCTGGAACACCTCACCCAGGAGGCGCCCAGGGGGCATCCTTGTCAGATGCCCGAACCACCTCAGCTGGCTCCTTTCGATGTGGAGCAGCATCTGCTCTACTCTGAGCCCCTCCCGGATGGCCGAACTTCTCACCCTATCTCTAAGGGAGAGGCCAGCCACCCTTCGGAGGAAGCTCATTTCTGCCGCTTGTATCCGCGATCTCGTTCTTTCGGTCACTACCCACAACTCGTGGCCATAGGTGACGGTAGAGACGTAGATCGACCGGTAAATTGAGAGCTTCGCTTTTACACTCAGCTCCCTCTTCACCACGACGGACCGGTGCAGCGTCCGCATTACTGCAGCTGCAGCCCCAATCCGTCTGTCAATCTCCGGCTCCCTTCTCCCATCACTCGCGAACAAGACCCCGAGATACTTGAACTCCTCCACTTGGGGCAGGAACTCATCCCCGACCCGGAGTGGGCACTCCACCCTTTTCCGGCTGAGAACCATGGCCTCAGATTTGGAGATGCTGATCCTCATTCCCGCTGCTTCACACTCGGCTGCGAACCGTTCCAGTGCGAGCTGGAGGCCTTCACCCGATGAAGCCAACAGAACCACATCATCCGCAAAAATCAGAGATGAGATTCTGAGGCCACCAAAGCGAAAGCCCTCCGCCACTTGGCTGCGCCTAGAAATCCTGTCCATAAAAATTATGAACAGAACCGGAGACAAAGGGCAGCCCTGGCGGAGCCCATCGCCCACCGGGAACGAGTCCGACTTATTGCCGGCAATGCTAACCAAGCTCTTGCAACGGTTGTATAGGGATCGAATGGCCCGTAGCAATGGGCCAGACACCCCATACTCCCACAACACCTCCCACAGGACACCCCGAGGGACACGGTCGAATGCCTTCTCCAAGTCCACAAAACACATGTAGACTGGTTGGGCAAACTCCCATGCACCCTCAAGTATCCTCGAGAGGATAAAGAGCTGGTCCAGTGTTCCGCGACCAGGATGAAAACCGCATTGTTCCTCCTGTATCCGAGGTTCGACTAGCGGACGAACTCTCCTTTCCAGCACCCTGGCATAGACTTTCCCAGGGAGGCTGAGGAGTGTGATCCCCCTGTAGTTGGAACACACCCTCCGGTCTCCCTTCTTAAAGATGGGGACCACCACCCTGGTCTGCCAATCCACAGGTACTGCCCCTGATCTCCACGCAACATTGCAGAGGCGTGTCAACCAGGACAGCCCTACAACGTCCAGAGCCTTCAGGAACTCGGGCGGACCTCATCAACACCAGGGGCTCTGCCACCAAGGAGTTGTTTAACTGCCTCAGTGACCTCGCCCCCGGAAATTGGCGGGTCATTCCCCTCATCCCCAGACTCTGCTTCCTCCTCGGAAGACGTGTCAGTGGGATTAAGGAGGTCCTCGAAGTATTCCTTCCACCGCCTGACAATTTTCTCAGTCGATGTCAGCAGCGCTCCGCCAGCACTATACACAGTGCAGGTAGAGCACCGCTTTCCCCTCCTGAGACGCCTGACGGTTTGCCAGAATCTCTTCGAGGCAGTCCGAAAGTCTTTTTCCATGGCCTCTCCGAACTCCTCCCACACCCGAGTTTTTGCTTCAGCCACTGCCCGAGCCGCATTCCGCTTGGCCTGTCGATACCTGTCGGCTGCCTCCGGAGTCCCACAGGCTAACCAAGCCCGATAGGACTCCTTCTTCAGCCTGGTGGCTCCCTTCACCTCTGGTGTCCACCATTTGGTTCGGGGATTACCACCACAGCAGGCACCAACCACCTTGCGGCCGCAGCTCAATGCAGCAGCTTCGGCTATGGAGACGCTGAACATGGTCCATTCGGACTCAATGTCCCCAGTCTCCCTCGGAATGCTGTTGAAGCTCTGCCGGAGGTGTGCGTTGAAGATCTCGCGGACTGGGGCCTCTGCTAGACGTTCCCAGCACAACCTCACTACGCGTTTAGGTGCACCAGGTCTGTCCAGCGTCCTCCCCCGCCACCTGATCCAACTCACCACCAGGTGGTGATCAGTTGACAGCTCAGCCCCTCTCTTTACCCGAGCGTCCAAAACATAAGGGTGCAGGTCTGGTGATACGATTACAAAATCGATCATCGACCTACGGCCTAGAGCGTCCTGGTGCCACGTGCACTTATGGACATTGTTATGTTCGAACAGGGTGTTCGTTATGGCCAAACTGTGATTAGCACAGAAGTCCAATAACAAAGCACCGCTCGGGTTCAGATCAGGGAGGCCGTTCCTCCCAATCACGCCCCTCCAGGTCTCGCTGTCGTTACAGCGAGACCTGGAGGTAGTACAATCACATTTATAATATTCTCACGACAGCTATGTCGATCTGTTTGCAATTAAAGCGATCACAATGAAGTTTTCGGTGCAGCATCCTCTTTGTGACCAATTTAACCTGGTGACAGCCAGGAGTCCGCCAAACACCAGTTGCCAACCAGTCAAGAAATACATGTTTCCCTAGTGACCAGAGGTTGCCAGGAGCTTGCCTATCAGTCTAGGCCTGTATGTTGAGTGCTGGATATTAGCCACTTCCTCTTTCTGCCTCTGGTACATACTGTGCAGGGTACATACTGTGTCCTTCCATGATGGTTCCTCCTCTTGCTCCTATTTCTTAGGTTTCTGCTGCCTGAGGTATTTACTGAGCATGCGCTCAGTTGTGACGATCTACCTGACGTACCTGTACAAGTTTGTCGTCTCAGCCTGGACTGTGGTACTGACACTCACTAGTCCTCTGCCCCCTTCTTTCCAATTAGCATACAGCCTAAGGGTGCTTGACTTGGGGTGTAGCTGTCCTTCATTTCTGCAATGTTGCTTTCTGGTAGTTCAAGCCCCTCAGTTCTGACTACTTTCCCTCTCTTCATTACCATCCAGCCACACTTCTTCAATCCAAATGACATTCCGATGTCCTTGCTGTATATCCTGGTGTGTGGATCAGTGAATTGATGTCTTGTTCACTCTAGGCATAGAGCTTGATGTTATCCATATGGAGGAGGTGGCTGACGATTGCTCATTTCCGTAGTCAGTATCCGTAACCAGTCTTGTCTATAATTTCACTGAGTGGGTTCAGGCATATGCAGAACAGCAGTGGTGACAGAGCATCTCCTTGGTAGATCCCGCACATGATGCTGACTTGTGCTATGGGCTTAAAGTTGGCCTCTGGTGTTGTACACCACATCCCCATTGAGTTGCTGAGGAAGGCTCTTAGGGTCCTGTTGATCTTGTACAGTTCTAGGCATTCCAGGATCCAGGTTTGGGGCATCGAGTCATATATATACATATCTACAGTACTGTGCAAAGGTTTAGGCAGGTGAGAAAAAATGCTGTAAGCAAAGAATGCTTTCAAAAATGGAGGTGTTAATCATTTATTTTCGTCAATCAGCAAATACCAGCGAATGAACAAAAGAGAAATCTAAATCAAATCAATATTTGGTGTGACCACCCTTTGCCTTCAAAACAGCATCAATTCTTCTAGGTACACTTGGACACAGTTTTTGAAGGAACTCGGCTGGTAAGTTGTTTCAAACATCTTGGAGAACTAACCACAGATCTTCTGTGGATCTAGCTTCCTCACATCCTTCTGTCTCTTCATGTAATCCCAGACACACTCAGTGATGTTGAGATCAGGACTCTGTGGGGACCATACCATCACTTCTTGTTCTTCTTTACGCTAAAGAAAGTTCTTTAATGACTTTGGCTGTATGTTTGGGGTCGTTGTCCTGCTGCAGAATACATTTGGGGCCAATAAACAATAATTTATATTTCTGAAAGAATCTTTGTTTACAGCATTTTTTCACACCTGCCTACAACTTTTGCACAGTACTGTATATATTATAAATAAAATATCTCAATCCTGCAACTGTCTATGTCATGCTGTGTTTTTGCTTTTTAATATGGACCAAGTTAATGTCACTACTCCAGTGAGTGCACAAAGTCTTGTACAGTTGGATGGTACTTAAATTTGTTTTGGTCTCAAGGTCTTTGCAGCAAATTCAAAATACATTTTCTCAAGTTCTGTTTATATCAGGTGTAGTCAGTGGTTCAATATGGATGAGATGGTGCAGACCCTATAACTGCCAGTGTTGTGCAAGTTACTTTGACAAAATAATTTGTTATAGTTACTAGTTACTTCTTCAAAAAAGTGAGTTACAATATTATAAAAGTAACCGATTACTAGGAAAAGTAACGATTGTGTTACTTTAAAAAAATGTTTAACCCTCTGGGGTCCAGGGTATAACTGGCCATTTTTGACTACTTTTGATTTTATCTCTACATTTCACCTTTAAAACTGTTTACCTTACCTTGTTTGGTATCATTCTTTTCAGCACAACCTCACATGTCTGAATTTATAGTTACAGTATTTTAATTTTGACATACTGTATTAACACGATTAATCCAAAATTAGATTAAAAACACAAAATCCGACAGCCCGACTGATGTAAACTCTTTTTTCATGAACAGTTGAAGATGAACTTAGTCAACCCTGCTAGTAATCTCTATTTCTTACACTGTCTTCACCCCCCTCTATCCCTCCCTCTGAGACACAGAGAAGACAAGAAGAGAAGAAGGGGAGCTGAGGAATGCACTTTAGCACCGGCACAATGGAAGCCTTTTGTGGAAGATGAAAAGAATATTAGTCACCACTAATGAGATTTGATGTTGGACTGCCATTGTCAGTTCAAGCCAGATGGGTAGGGTGCACAGTGGAGCCGCCAGTCACCACACATCAAAGACAAGGGGAACCCTGTATTGCGTACTCTTTCGTTATTTAATTAAGTGACAAAAATGAACAGATTAATTAAAAGCATGGCTTTTGTCAGCCCAGTGCTAATGAGCACACTGCTTTGTGCACAGCCTCAAGCAGCAGCCACCTACAATCCATAGCAGGCTCTGAACTTGACAACAAAACATCCTCTAGTCTGTTTTCTTTTCATCTTCAACACTACACTTCCTCCACCCACTGATTCTTGCCTTACCTTTCTTCACTCTTCCGCCTAAGCTTTGTTTGCTCACTCAAATATTGTATGATGACACACGTCTGAAAATTCTGTAAATCTCTATCATCTAAATGTGTCTCTGTCAAGGCAAACTCAAAGCAATTTTAGTATACTGAAATAGAAGTGATACTGCACCAAAAACATTGCGCCGAGAATATACAGCACACAACCACAGATGTAACTAATGCTTGTTTTCCTATAATCTGCCAAGATTATATGAAATCTGAATCTCCCAGGCAGAAGTATTGTTGGCACAGAAACCCCAGTAAGCTATAAAAGCATTATCTGAGTTAATCTGGAAACAAACTCAAACCTGTTTGTCCAAAGATACGCTCATCATCTGTTGACTGGCAGATACATAGTAAAAAAAGTTGAAGGCTGCATACCTCCACCGAGGTAAAAAAGGAGAAAAATTCCCACCTCACCTATCACTGAATATATTAAGAAGAATATCTGAATATTTTTTTCATATGAAGACAATATTCCCCAGTTTTATTGTGAAAATAAGAGAAAATGCTCAACCCTGCCCTATATTTTTCACACTACCCATAAATGAACATGGAGTCTGAAGAAAGGCAGCTCACAGTTGGTTTGATCCCAAATTTAGAAATAAAGCCGTTAAGCGCAAATGAGAACGTTCTGGGTTGTTTATTTTAACTCATGACCTGGAATTGTCACAATGACCGAAGGCTGGTCCAGAACTGGACTCAAACGCAGAAACCCAAGGCAGAGATGGCAGAATGTTTAACAATGTTTATTAAACTAGCACAGGTTAGATTTAACAGTACTGGGCACAGAGAGACATGGAATGAAACTATGATGTGGCGTGAGTGGTGTGGTGCCGAGGTCGTGGGCCTAGAGAGGGGAATGGGGCTTGGAGAAACGACTGGAAGGTGACAGGTACATCTAGAGGTCGTACTGAGGAGAGAGGAGAATGGCGTTACAATGGTGGATTAGAGAGGAGCGCATGAAGGATCAGGCCTTAAGGGAGAGGCGGTGAGTATCCGAGTGAGGTGATGGTGCGAGCTGGCTGACCTGAGTTCCGTAGGATACGATAGCGTTCGATGGCTGGAGGGCAGCCAGGTGAGGTTCATAGAGATTTTCAGAGTGAGATAATTATCCAAGACAATAAGCTGAAGCCAAAGGCAAGTGTCGTGGAGAGTCCAGGAGAGCTGAGGCACAGGGAAACAAGCTAAGTAAGGCACTTAGTAACAGGAACATGGAGCATGGGAGCCAATTACCAACTTGGAGTAGCTGAAAAACTGGTGATGAAGGAGAGTCCACATAAAGCTTCAATCTCTCATTCTGATTGCCTTGAATCAACTCCAGGTGCGTGGAGTTGCTGGAGAGGTAGCAGCCCTGCCCAGGGGTGGAGACCAGAGAAACTCGGGAACCTGGCGGAAATTTCCAGCTTCTCAGCCAGATCATGACAGGAATGACTATGCAGTTTCTGATTACTGTAGTTTCTTAAATTCAGAATAACAGTAAAAAGTTCACTATTATGTCTGCACTTAGTTGAGTAACTGAACAGTGGCTTGGAACGCCCTCTGGTACCAACAATAACTGTGTCCCTACCTACCTACCGTTAAGATTGTTCTATTTAAAGTCTTCACAGCCATGTAACAATGTAAACCTCTTCTATAAAATGAACATTTGTCATCAATGTATAACTGCCTTGATGACATCACATAATAACATATTCTTACAAAATGTAACTTATTTTTAACATTGGATGTCTTATTTATACTATTATTAGTTAGTCTGCATTTTATATTTTTGCATTATATATTTTTCTTTTTCACATTTCCAACTATTTGCAGGAACAGGATTGTACTTTTGATGTACCATCACTTTCCTTCAAACTTAGTCGCTGAAAATACATTTGACTGAAAATAAAAACATAATAAGTTTTGTTCTGGAGCCCATGTTTCCTTAATGCCAAAGGGACAGTGCAAAACATTTCTCATTTACTGAAGCAACATGTCTGAGTAACAAGCCTGATTTATGCTCTAGGAAATATAGAAACATATGACATGTCCAGCAAAATTACTGAACCACGTATCTGTAGACAAAGTAATATGTGGTCCTAGGCACACCTACTTTGTCTTGAACTACCACTAAGATCCTTTCAAGTGGTCTGACAGATTGTTACAGATGTCTGTCAGTCTAGAGTCAGAATGACAAGCATGAGAGCCACTGACCATGCTCATATAAAGTACGTTTTAGCTGCTGTGTTAGCATACAGTATGATGGGATCACTGAAAAAAAATTAAGCCACAGCGGATGTGCCTGCTTTGAGTTTGACTCAAAGCTGTGGCTGAGGTCTAGCAGACACCAGTTGGCTTTAGGTGCCATGGCTGACACCATTCAATCGATTCAGCTAGACACCTAATTTAAATATACAATGAGTTATAAACACATTTAAACCACTGAGCAGTTACAGGGGTGGAAACTATCAGCATTTTATATCAGGCTGTAAATATGCTTCTTTGCTGGCCAAGCTGGCCACAGAATCCGTGGGGATTGGAATAAGCTTCAAGTGCCTGAGGAACTGCAGTTTGCATTTCCGAATTTCTGTCCTGGCTTGATTTATAAGCTCCAGAGGTTGCCCTTTAGTTAAAAATCACTCACCTAAAGGCATTAAAATCATATTTATAGGACTTCAAATACCTCACAGAGTAAAAAAGAATATGAGACATGGGCATAAAGTGTCTCTTCCCCTACCATTTTACAAGTTGGACCACTCCAACCCATTAATACTCAAATGCGCTTAATAGTGTTGTAAATGTACAGACACCTACCCTATGTGTTTATATTATAAACACCTAGAGTATTCACAACTACAGCTCCCACTCCAGTGGGTGTGTCAAGGAAGACATATAATTAACTTAATATATCACTTTATAGTCATGGATTAATTTGGGTTCAGAAAGCTAGAGATCAATTGTGATAAATGGACTGGTTCTTATATTACACTACCTGAGTACTCAAAGTACTTTATACAACTTGCCTTTGCACCCATACATACAAGCACATTTTTCTTTGTAAGTGCTTTCTATGAACGACTTGGTGCTGGCATCTTGCCCAAGGATATTTGGCATGCAGACTGGAGCAGCCAATGATTGAACCATAGTCCTTCTGATTAGTGACACTATACAATACACCTGCAACAGACTAAAGTTTTATCTTGGGAAATACTTGTTATAGGATTTTAGTTTATAATTTAAACATTTTTTTTATGTACAGCCAATTTCATGCCAGAAAGCTTGGCAGTAGAGTGGAAACACAGGGAAACTAGTCTGATTTGCTAAGGACTTATGACTGACAAATGGTAAATAGACTCCCAGTGTCAATGCAATGTTTCAGAGCGCCAGCTACAAAGGACAATTTCACTTTTTTTTTTACTTTCTGTATGAATTGTCTAAAATGTTATATCCCACCACCACCACCTCCCACTTCCCTCAGCACTTCCTCTGCCTGTTAAAATAAGTCATCTTCTCAACTTCCAAAAACGGAAGCTGCTCAATCAGTCTGCAGATTGCACACAGTGTAACCAAATGCTTTAACAGAATGTCATTGTGGCGACAGGAAGAGTGTTTATCCTGAATTATAGCTGAAGCAAATGACACAAATTTTGGCGGTGATTGGGAAAAAAGAATGGCCTTCTACAATTTGATGATGATTTATCACAGTGCTTAATTTGTTCATCACAACACAATTGATCTAAAAGATTTTAGGAACATCTACATTTTCTAAAAAAAATAAAAATAAAAATTAGCAGAGAAGCCCAGGTCTCTCCCTCCCCAAACACTTAGTCCAGCTCATATGGAGTCAAAAGAAACAGTGACAAAGAAAACTATACTAATACTAATGTCAATTTTACATTCATCCTCTGCATCAAACAAAGACCTTGAAGTACACCCTTAGCCACTTCAAAGATAATACATTGAGCAGGCTTCCAAAGGAAGACAAATCCTGAGGCATCAGAGGCTTAAGAAGAAAGGAGTGCACTCAAAGGGGACCATAAGCCGTCTGTCCCTCCCTATCTCCCGTCTGTCTGAGCAGAAGAGGGGGGCTTAGGGGTGCTTGGTGACTTTTGACACTGGGCATCTGTTGCTTAACCAAGGAGTTCCTTCTGGAGTCCATGTGCAAACAAATACTGTACCAAACATCCCCCTTCCCTGCTGGCTTTTGACCCCAGGCACATGGCCCACAGGTCTTGCATTAATGTTACACAAAACCTCAGTGGATCTAATTTCAGTTAAAGGTTTCTTTTGAAATTAGTTTTAGAAACACTTGAGAATTATAAATGTTTTTTGGGTTACTTATTGTAAGTCTCCAGCTTATTTTATTCTGGAAAATTAGTTAAGAAGCCCACGCACCCTTGTGAAGACACAAACTGTTTCCAACTGCTTTCCAAAAACTATCCAGTAAAAGTCTAAAATGAATCCTATTAGTTGCCAATCACTGTCAATCTGTGCATTTTCTCTTAATTAAATAAGAGATGTTTCTTTCTTTTCCTTTTTCTGCTCTACTGACTATGTCTCCTTCATTAATGCTACTGGTGTAATAAATGGCTCCATTTCAAGTAGGCAGTGTCCTGCAACTGTTTTCCTCTCAGTTGGGGGGCACACATCTTTCTTTTACTTAGAAAAGCAAAGATTTGGCCTTGTGGAAGGTGGTGGAGACTGAAATAATGGTGAGGACTTAAAAAATGAGTTCATTCAGTTGTCACAATGAGCGTGAGCCCACAACCAGCCAAAACACATTGTGGGCCAAGTCCTGTCATCATCCCAGGTTCTTGCTCTGTATTTGTTGAGTTTGTTTTGCTCTTTAGTCATCTTTTTAAATCATATTTCCTGGTGTTCCCAGTGTTTCCCTGTCTTTTCCTCCTGATTACTGAAAACACAGCTTGTGAACTCAAAAATCTGTGTTTACATTTGAATGAGAAAACAGAGGTTTAGTTTATTTTTACTCCAGAGAAACTCTGGATGCTCTTAATATATACCAATTCTAATCTACCTGTTGCCAATTAACCATCTTCTTGTCCTTTTGTCTGCTCACTTTAGGGGTCAACACAGCAGATCATCTGCAGATCATCCCTCCTCTGTCACACCAATCCTCTGGATATCCTCCTTCACTACTTCAGTTAATCGTCTTTGAGAGCTTTCTTTTCTCTTTCATCATCAGCATCCTTTGTCCAGTATATCCATCATCTGCACATGTTCAAACCATGTCAGCCGTGCTCCTCTAACATTGTCTTAAAACTTAACATTTAAACATTTCCCAGCTTCTTGTTGTGTTAACCTAACTGTTTTGTGACATGTTGCTGGCGTCAATTTCAAACTAATCTAATATTTTTCATGAAATAAAAACACTTTTCAGTTTGTTGATACAGTATGTTTTCTGTGTTCTATTGAATTGATGAAATTATGGCTTTATGTGGTTTATGCAATTTGCAAAATGTTGCATTCTGTTTTTATTTACATTTTATACCACATCCCAAGTTTTTTGGAATTGGGGTTGCACTTAATAATTAGCAAGTGACTGCATCTGCATTTCTTAGTTGCATTTGCACAGTTTATGGTTGTGGTTTGCTAAGCTTATTTGCTACTGTTAGCTGAAAACAGAAGCTTCTTGGCCAGATAAACTAACTCAAGGCTTCAAAATGTATCAAATCTACATTTTCCACAAAAAAATTCCGATGATGCTACAAAACGCACACAATACTTAAAGTGCATCAAATTTAAAGGTCTGATTTTCTGACATATTACATGCAACAATAGTCAGAAGGGACAGATTTTTCCTGGCTTGTATTTGGGGAAAGTTTGGTTAGTACTGTTGCCTCACAGCAAGAGGGTCCCCCCACCCCCATGACCCTGAGAGGAGCATGGATTATGTCTTCCTAGACATAATTTCTTTTAGAACTTTATATGGTTACACATATTTTTTTTCTTTTTTTCACATTTTCTTTTTCTGTAGTGAACAATGCAACCTCTATTTGTAATTATCAGCAAAGGCAAGTGTGGGCCGCAGGTCCATCCAGTTTGACAGGGTTATACAGTAAGTCACTCTGAAAGAACTAAAGAGGTTTTCTCCAGGAGCTAGTCTGTTCACTGAGCCAAAGAAAGCTGTCAAGTGCACCATTAAGCCAGGCTCAGCCACCAATAAATCTGACTGATGTCTCATTCTACACACAAGAAAGACACACTGAGGGAGAGCAAACCATGCATGGAAGAGTTTGAATGGTATATGGCAGGCATTAACATTATTTTAGTGAAAACAGGCTGTGCTTCTTAGCACAGTGTTTATGTTCAATTTCCTTCGTGCACAGCACAGCATTATTGTATTCAACACAGGAATGAACTGCAATATCACATTTTAAGCACTGCTTAGTCAGTAATTTGCACTTATAGAACAGTGAATATTTAATTCTATCGATCATGTCCCAGAGTACTGAACTCAGTATTAAGTGCTTGTGAACAGGAAATTAAATGTCAGCCACAAATGTCTGGCACTGTTCCTTCATATATTACATTCTAGCAAATCTGTGACTCTCAACTAAATCAGCTCGTTAATAATAATATACCCTCTAATTTCCATTCTAGAACGCCTACATTTTCTCTGTTAAAACTTCCTGTACAGAACATCATGAAACAAAAGCTGCACTGAGGGGGCTTTTCCTTGGAGACACTAGAACCTTTTGTCGACTCCATTCCTCTGTTTCATTTACTCTTGAGGAAAAACTGTTTACCCGCTGAAAAGTCCCTTTTCAAGGCATAGTGATTTGGAAAGATAAGGAACTTTTAGAGTGCAATGCAATCATGTATAACATGAAATGTATAAAAACCAAAAAAGGTTTTTCATTTTAATTTAAAGTGCTCTGGTATATGACAATGTAACAATCTCAGTCTCCTCACCTTGAATGTTTACTGGTGTCACCTTGCGAGGGAGGTCAGTCGTCATTTATTGTTTCTTGCTTTAATTGAAAATGGTTCTCTCAGTGTTCACCATTCAATGAAGTTGGTAATAACCCACCTGTATTGGTGTATTGGGTCGCTCCCCTCAATCAATAATGACTGAGTATTTATAAAACGTTGGAGATGATAAACTATGAACATGGTGTCTGAAGCCCAATGTGTAGAGAGTGAAAATGAATGGATAGCACGGTACCTTGTGGGGCCACTGTGCTGCAAAATACTACTGGGGCGATCGTGGCTCAAGAGTTGGGAGTTCGCCTTGTAATCGGAAGGTTGCCGGTTCGAGCCCCGGCTTGGACAGTCTCGGTCGTTGTGTCCTTGGGCAAGACACTTCACCCGTTGCCTACTGGTGGTGGTCAGAGGGCCCGGTGGCGCCAGTGTCCGGCAGCCTCGCCTCTGTCAGTGCACCCCAGGGTGGCTGTGGCTACAATGTAGCTTGCCATCACCAGTGTGTGAATGTGTGTGTGAATGGGTGGATGACTGGATATGTAAAGCGCTTTGGGGTCCTTAGGGACTAGTAAAGCGCTATATAAATACAGGCCATTTACCATTACTATAGACACACAGCCATGAAGTCTAATGTACTGCAGTCAGTTAGTATGACAATCAATGATACTTTACAGCAATGGCCGTATTGGATTGAAAGCACAAGAAAAATCGAGGAAAATGGCTCAATGACTCTTCAGTGCTCCCATTGTTATCTAGGTGATAAAGAAATTGATGGAACAGAGACATGATTTCCTTTGGGATTAATAAAGTATTCTGATTCTGATTCTGATGATTACATTCTCATTTCAGGATTTAGGTTACAATGAAAAATGACCCAAGTTTGGTCTGTGCTGTCCCTGAGAAGTCTGGAGCTGATATCATCCAGGCCCTTTGCTTTCCTTACTTTCATCTCCCTTAACACATTTCTCACCTCGTCTGTCATTATGGAAAGCAGCTGGGGTGGTAACTCCTGAAGGCTGAGGTATAGTCGATTCCTCTGATGTGGAGTGGAGCGGGTGATAGTGTAAAGTGAATGCTACTGGTGTTAGTGGGGCACTGGAGTCTCAGAATCTCATCTCTGCTTTTCGCAGATGACGTGGTTCTGTTGGCTTCATCGGGTGATGCCCTCCAGCTCGCACTGGAATGGTTCAAAGGCGAGTGTGAAATGGTGGGAATGAGAATCAGCGATAGGGTGATAGGGTGATAGGGACGGGGTCAGAGTAGTTGAGGTGGCTGGGGAGTGGGATGTCTGGGCCCCCCTCCTAAGCTGCTGCCGCCACGACCCGGCTCTGGATAAGGGGATGGATGGATGGATGGATGGATGGATGGATGGATGGATGGATGGATGGATGGATGCTCCTCCATGCTTTCTCCTGTGGCTGTCCTTTCCCTTTTCAGCTCCTTTTACACTCTCCTTTTTCTTTCCAGATCCAAAAACCCTCTTCTTCAATTTCAGTAGGGTTTAGTTCTGAGGTCAGCTTTGGATTATTGTTTTGAAAAACAGCATCTTCTTGATTGGCAGTGTTGTCTACACAAAAGCTTTAATGATTTTTGTTAGGGCTGATGGTGTCCAGCAAAAGTGGCAGCTGTAAATTTTGACAGATCAGTCGGGTAATTTGCATAATTATCATAGGCTTTTTGCCCACATGACTCACTCACAAAATATTTAAGGGTCATTTCAGTATTTGTGTGAATCCATGTTAAACCTGGCAAAATTATAGATAAAGCAGGAAGATAAAACAGGGAGGTAGCTACAGGCCAGTGAATTATTGACTTTCCCTTTGTCAAGGGCAGACTTATTAGCCTGAAGTCATGACTTCAAAGCTATTTGGTTTCTTTTTTCTTTTCAGATAATCAGGTTATGATTCTCTCACCTGTGCATACTATGATTTCATACCCAACACTTTTAACGAAAAGAATCTTCTTTTTCTTTTTTTCACAGATAACCTACAGAAAAACCAGTGGTAAAGTACGTCTGCACATCCAGTCGAGCTCCTTCACTGAGCATTGCTTCATGCATTAATGAAGATAATGTGACTGTCTGTCCTCTTTCTTGAGCTACTGTTTACTGTCTGCTGCTCTTTGAATGCACCATATTTGTCTTGCTGTTTGCTTGGACCTTACAGAACCAGTTTGGAAGATTAATAGTAGATGGCTCAGTAGATGGCTACTGTTATGGCAAAATGATGGTGTGCTATTATATTATTAAATAAAGCAAATGATTAGAAGTGGAAGGCAATATAAAACATTAAACATCAACAATAAAACTTCCCACAAAAAGGTAGAGCAGATCAGCTACTGATTGGAAGGTTGGTGATTCAATCATTGGCTTCCCCAGTCTGCATGCCAAATATCCTTGGGCAAGATACTAACCGAAGTTGCCCTCCGATGCATTCATTGGAGTGTGAATGTGTGTGAATGTTGGTTAGTTTGCATTTGGGTTTAGAAGTGCTTGCATGAGTGGGTGTGAATGGGTGAATGAGGCATGTTGTATAAAGCGCTTTGAGTACTCCGGGAGAGTAGAAAAGCACTATATAAGAATCGGACCATTTACCATAATGCATTTTCAATTGTTTGTGATGGGTTTTTTCTTTACTTTCGTTTTGCGTTTTATGTATTTTGTTTTTGATTTTTTGGAGGCGGGGGTATTAAGTCTTTAGTTTGTTATGCTCTGTAGACCTTTGTCTTTAAACTGTAGACATGCACAGGCACAGATACTAAAATCGCCTAGCAAACATGCCGTGTGGGCCTACACCTGGCAGATGTTGGTGAACTGTAGGAAGGGCAAACCCATGCTTATTTCACCTGGGCTCAAGTGGGTGTTTTGTGCCTTTTATGGGTTTCCTGCTAGGTAGAGAGAAGAATGCCCAGTGTCAATTGCCCACACAAAGCAAATGCAGTCCTTATGTGGTAAAAGCATCATCACCTTACAATATAAAGCACCTTAAGGTGACTATTGTTGTGATTTGGCACTGTCAAAATAAAACTGAATTGAATTAAAACTACTGTAGTGTCTGCATAATCTAACCTACCAGGGTGCAAAAAGGACAAAACTGCTTTGAGAGGCCTATTGGTTATACTACATGAGCCCTACATGGTTTTCAGTGAGCGAATCCCCTCTAGGGTGCTCACAGAAATTTTTCTTAGGGGACAAAAAGTGCAAAATTATTATGAGCACCACAAGGGGTTTCTATGGATTGAAAGCCCATATAGGGGCCCCAGTGGAGACTGGGCTTTACCCGGGAGATTGGGGTTCGTACCCTCTGTGTAAACATTATTACATCCCCCAAGGAGGTTATATTTTTGGTAGTGCTTGTGTGCGTGTGTCTGATTCAAACATGATAACTTGAAAAGTTTTGAATGAATTCTTATAAAACTAAGCCTCTGTAGGGTGGGATAATGTTAGCAATCCAATGAAATTTGGCTTACATCCACCAAGGTCTTCAAGGTCAACTAAGTGATTCTTTGGTTGAAAATTGAAAAAAAGGCATTGTAACTTTTATAACCATTACTCTTAAGTGGGGTAGTGTCAAGATAAAGAATGTACCACAGACAGGATTTAAAATATGTCACATTTCACCTCTGACCTCTCCTTCAAGGACAATAGATTGATCTGAAGGTCAATGTAATAATAATGCTATATAGAGCTGTTAAAAACTGTTTCTTATTGCTAACTTTTAAGAAAAACACTTGACAATTACAGAATGGTGTGTATGTGTAAGTTTGGTGATGGAGTTTTTATTATGAATGAATGATGAATTTTTATGAATTATGTCTAATTTTTATGCTTAAGGACAACAGATGGAAATTAGCCCTTGGCTATAATCTGGTATGTTTACATTCATGTATTTTTTTTTTACATTTATGTTCATTAACATGCACTGTCCTAAATAAATAAATAAATAAATGTCACCAGATAAAATGCTTTGAGCTGAAAAAAAATTAAAGCAGAATGGGAATGAGCATGTGAGGACTCATAGTTGTAGTGAAAGGAGGGTCACCTACCTCCTTACTAGAGGAAGAAATTAGGTAAAGTATTCAGTGGCTACTAAAAACAACCACAGTCCCAGAGTCTCTTTAAAAATGTATTTTTAAGTCTTGTATATTATACAATAAATATTTAATCAGCAGCTCCAGTGCACTTGCTCTCTGCTGCTTTTAAGTTTCTGACTTTTTGCCTGCTACTGTTGTAAAATTGGTACTGATGCTGTGTGAGAGAGCTACCCTCAGCTTTTTAGCTAAGACATTTTAAATGGTATTAATTTCAATATTTGTGGTTTTACAATAGTATCATATATTCAGGATGTCTTTAACATGTGTGGTTTCACAAATGACAGTACTGAGAAAGCTTCACCAACTTGGCAGAGGTTAATCTTAATATTTACTAAACTGAGACTGACTGGAGCAGGTTGCACCATGGAAACAATTCTTTTGGGTAAATTAACTGTTATGGTGCTAAATTATATCAACCAAGTTGCTTCCTGAGTCCCACAAGCTAACCAAGCCCAAACCTGTGCAGCCACCTCAATAATGGAGGTGTTCTGCTCTGGGAGGGATTTAAAGAGGTCTACTAAACAGGGCCTCTGCTAGATCCTCCACAGCATAGCTTTACTATATATTTGGGTATGCTAGTCCTGTCAAGCACCACCTGATCCAACCAATGGATGAGTTGAGAGCTCAGCTCCTTCCTTCACCTGCATGTCCAGAGTGTACTGCCACACATCTAATGATACAAATACAAACTCTATCATCACTGAGTAGTGATCTAAGGTGTCCTGGTGCCATGTGCACTTATGAACACCTTTATGGTCATTATGAACCAACCATCCAAAAATAGAACCCCACTCGTTTTCAGATCAGGCAGGTCATTCTTCCCAATCACATTACTCCAGGTATCACTTTCATTGCCTAGGTCAGTGCTGAATTCTCAGGTAGGGCATTCTCCAGCACCACATCCAGCAACTCAAAGACACCTGGGTATTTTGAACTGTCATTCAGTGCTTAAGCACAAATGATAGTAAGGACCCATTTCCCAGCCCAAAGGCAAAGGGAATAGGTCCTAGGAAATACTCCAATCTACACATAACAAACCAACGGGATACAAGATTACCTACCTCTCTCTCACCTAGGACAATTCCAGATTGGGACAGTCCAGTATAAACTTCAGCTAAAAAACTGAGTTGATGCTTGTCATTGCAGACTTTTGCAACAATAGTAAAGGTACAAGTTCCTTTTAAAATATTCATACAGATGGTCAGGAGCAATTAAGAAGCAGACCACTGTATTGTAGTACAGCTGTCACAAAAAACTAAACTAAACAGGAAAACACACAGAAGAATAAGCTCAACAGAGGAAACAACACAGGAGGTAGAAACAGAAAACACCCACAGATCAAAATAACTCTTAATATGAACAAGGACTGAACTAATAACTAAAGACTCAAAAATATAAAAGACTATACATTATGATGAAAATGTAACAAATAAACCAATTAAAATCCAAATGACAAATATCAAATAAACAATCACATATATGTCCAAACCTCAAAACTCTAGATCCAAGATCCAGGACCATACAGCACACTTTTTAGCTATTTCTGCAGAATATGGCAAATAGGAAAGAAAATACTTGGTGTGCTATATTATCTTCATTAAATATTGATAGAAAAGAAAATACATTCTGTATTCATCCACACCCTCAAAGTCTCTACCATCTTCCAAGGCATGAGCTTCTGAAAGCCTGTGAGATGGTATTCACTGCCAGCCATCTGTATAGGGAAAGAAGTGGGTTATATTTAGATCTGGCTTGGATTCATGTGTAGATGCCCACCGAGGCAATCACAGTTACTATCAATAAACATCCTGTCTGTTTCATTTGCAGGCTGAGTTACAGGCGGCTTCCTTGGGGAGCTAATAATACAAAAAGCCAAGGGGTGAGTTAGTCTTCCAAAGCTATATCAGAGAAACATATTGCAATTTATCTTACTATTTTACATTTTGAAAGATCATAGCTTTAAAGGTGCATGATTGTCGTGCGTGCCTTCAATGTTTATACATTGTTTTAAGGATTTTAAATTTTACAAACCTGTGGTTGTATAATGATAAAAAGTTAAACTTCTTAAATTTGTCCAGTCCTAGGCCCACTGCTTAAGAAAATTGTTGAATCAAAGGAGCTTGCAAAGAAAAGCGTCTGGACTTCTTTAAGTTACTTGAAGACGTTTCACCTCTCATCCGAGAAGCTTCTTCAGTTCTAAGGTCAAATGGTGGAGAGTCCCAGATATAAACCTAGTGGGAGTATCCCCCCACAGAGGGACAAAAGGACCCCCTGATGATCCTCTAATAATCGCCTGAGCCAAGGTGTGAAACTGGGTGTGGGTCCCAATCAGCCAGAGTTTCGGGTGAGTTCATTGTGAAACCTGGCCCCACCTTATCATGCGAATTCCTGAGATCAGATGGCCCAGGATGTGAGTGGGCGTTAAGGCGTCTGGGAAGGGATCTCAAAACTGGATTATAGATGGCAGAGAGTTGGTGTCGTAATATATATATATATATATATATATATATATATATATATATATATATGTGTGTGTGTAATAGATAGATAGATAGATAGATAGATAGATAGATAGATAGATAGATAGATAGATAGATAGATAGATAGATAGATAGTAGGGGTGCAACGATATTCGTATCGATATTGAACCGTTCGATACAGTGCTTTCGGTTCGGTACGCATATGTATCGAACAATACAACATTTGTAATTTATTTTATCAATTTTCCTTCTGACGATGCTGTCTGTGTTGAGCGCTCAGTGAATCTGCGTTCGACTACTCCGCCTAGGCTGCACTGTCCAGCGCAGATCCACTGAGCACTCAACACAGACAGCATCGTCAGAAGGAAGAGGGCAGGGCACCTCCCCCACCCTCATTCAGATCTGGCGTTTGGAATTATTTTGGTTTTCATGTGACGTATGACCCTGAAGGTAAGCGAGTCATGGACTAAAGTAAAACAGTATGTTGGATGTGCCACGCAATGCTCAATTACATGGGTGGGAGCTAGTGTGTTAGCGCAGTTAGCTCGTTAACGTGTTGGCCGTCTAGCCCCATGCACGGAGCTATCGGCGGTAGCTCGTTAACGGAGATTTGCCGTGTTGTGGCGTTAAGGTCATTTCAACGAGATTAACCTGAAAGCAGTAGTGGGAACACAACGAATATGACTGCACATTTACGCCGACATCATCCTAGTGCAAAGACAAGTGGAAGCAGACAAAAAAAAGCAAGCATGCTACTAACTTTAGCCGAGTCATTTAGACAGCTGTTAGCACATGATTCTCCTTATGCTGCTGAGAATATAGCCCAGAAGAAGCGGATAGTATAGCTTTTATTTTGGAAAGAGCCATTTCTCTGTAATAAACTCTCTTTTCCAAAGATGAGTGATTCCTCAATCAGATACAGGGCTTGCAATATCGCTAGCCCGACGTCCCGGAGCTAGCGATTTTTTCAGTCGGGCTACCAAAATCTATCTCTTCCCTGCCTGTCGGGCTATTGTAGGAAAAATATATGTCAATGCTTTTGCATTCTTTCAGAAATGTAGCTGGGTAATTATGTCATTGGCATCGGTGAGCCACTGTCAATATGTGACATATTGAAATCGCGTTTGAATTTGCGCTTGTTTTTTTGCTTTCACTTTGCAATCGTGCGAACTGTGTATAGAGAGCGACAGCACTGATCTGTGAGTGATGATAATTTGTGCACCAATTCCTCTGACATCGTCTTATTAATCGTTAGCTTACTATGCAAACATGACAAGTGAAATCTCCCGCAGCTTACACATGTGAGAGGTTGATCGCGCAGAGAATCGCTGAGCTTATGTGAGTCCGTGTGTAAAAGCATTTCAGTTCTGCTGAGCCAAATAAGACAGGTCAGGGTGAAGAAGTGACAGCCAAAGAAAAGCTTACCACAAAACGGAGAAGTTATGACAAATCAGACTATAAGGCAAAAAGAAAGTGCAGCTTTATGGTTTCATGGACAAAAGAATTTCTGTGGCTGCAATATGATGAGCTAAATAACCAGGGCTGCACATAAGTGGTCCGCAGGTGCGCATTCGCTGTCAAAATAAAAAACACGCACAAGGGTTAGGGTTAAATTTAAAAACTGTACTTTTGAGTTAAAATATATATTTATAATTTTAATAAATGACAAATTAAAAATGCATGAACATTTTTTGTATCGAAAAAATATCGAACCGTGACACCAAAGTATCGAACCGAACCGTGAATTTTGTGTATCGTTGCACCCCTAATAGATAGATATGTCAAGATGTTTCTGTATTTGTAGTTCATGGACATCAGGACTCAAATCTGTCAAATGAACCACTGGTACATTCTTTAACTATGACCATTATGTTGTAAGGCAATGAATTGCTTTTTACCAGGTGTATCAATGCTGTTGAGCATCAGCATTTTGACAGATATACAATGCACAGGAAGCTTCCATGTTACTCAAATCATATTCTTGTATTGGACTGTTCACTTTTATGTAACCCTGTAGTTACATAAGTAGTGCTTGTCACAGTAATGGCTTTCCAACCAAGCATTTCAAGTTCTGACACTTATGTTTGATCTGTAATATGTTTCTGTATAGTTTGCTGCTCATTTTGGGTTTTGTATTCTAGCATAGTCTCCTGGTTTGATTGCAATTATACCATTCTCAAACTTTCCCTGTCTCAGTGTTTTGATTAGTTTCAGCTGTGTATCCTGGTGTTTCATTTCTTTGAATTGAATTGAATTGAATTGAATTGAATGAATGCTTTATTGGCCATATGCAGGTTGCCCCGCAGAGGAATACATGTGATTACATTGTGTGGAAGCAGCCTGTGTCTCCCCTCAGTTCTGTTGTTATGTACTGTGTGCTTGTTGGTTTCCTGTGGGTTTCCAGGTAGCAAATTTCCATTTATTTAATATTTTTTTAATAATTTTTTCATTGGCATTACTTCACCCTCCATTAAGTTAGTTTTTTACAATGCTGGAAGTCCTTCAACAGTGATGACCAGATGAAGCCTCATGAAGCCTTGAAGCTTTCCATCCAGTTGGTTCAGAGAAGGTTTCATTTGTCTAGACTTCATGTGCACGCAAACCCCCTGCTGGTCAAAACCTGTATTTCCATTTCAACTATTTGTCATTCCTCTTGCTGTCTAACAACAGTGTCAGCATGGGAAACACTACCAAGAAAAACAATAAAAAACACCTTCATCTGATTTTTGTTGCTGTTGTTGTTTGTGTTGAATTAGTGTTAAATTAATGTGTTCGTATTGGGAATAGAAGTCAATATAAAAAAACATGATTTCAGTCAGTCTTTCAATAAATCCAACAGTCTGGTACAAAATGTAGCTAAACAGCCAAAACACTCTAGAAATATTAAATCACTGAAATCCTAAACCTGACCAAGTAGCCAGTGAAATGTAACTAAAGATAATCTAAAATCAACGATCTTGGTATTCCAAGATGGGTGTCGTTTACTGCCATGTGAACAGTGCTTCAAGGACATGATGTGCAGCCGCTGTTAATCATGGACCACAGCTAAACTCTTGGTTGAACTACAGGACAGGTGGACTTTTAAAGTGTCTCTAACTGATTCTCCAGGGTCGAGAATACACTGCTTAAACTCTACACTAGTGCATGCTCAAGCTGCATTGATTTTCTTTTTTGCCCTGTATAAATACAATATCAGAATGAAACATTTATCAAAGTGCTTGTCTTGTAAAACCAAATCAGGAGACCGAATCTGAGTAATGATTTGCAGCTCCTCTCTTTCCAAATTTATTTGTGTAATTTTTCAGATGGATAAACAGTTGTTTAAAGCAGTCTCATTTTGTTATTTGGATTTGTGCTAAACCTACTTGGCAGAATACTGACATGTGTCCCCAGTTCATGAACATCCCCTCTTTTAGTCTATAAGAATTTACGTAGCGGAACAAAATAAAACTGAATATTTATTAGGTCTTATAATTAGGTAAATAATCATGCAGTGTACTTAGTTTTTCACAAATCTTTCACACATATTTTATCATTTTTATAATTTTAAAACCAAGTGTTTTAAACATTATGTCTAGACATGTCTGGTCAATTTAGATCTGGAAGACAGTCCATTTTTTTACCCCCACCCAGACAGGTCGCCAGTCTGTCACAGCGCTAACACAGACAATCATTCGAATTCACATTCACACCCATGGGCAATTTAGAGTTACGAATGACCTAACCTAACTACAGTTGGACTGTGGGAGGAAGCCAAATACCCAGAGAGAACTCACGCAGACACTGGGAGAACATACAAACTCCACAGACAAAGGCCCCAGCCAGGTGGTGAAATGTAATTCAGGCCAGAACGGTGGGACTGTGGTTTGCACTGTTGCCTCACAGCAAGAAGGTCCTATTTGTATAAATTTGTCAAAATTTCAGTCTGCACCAAGTTGTTTTAAATCCTCATGTACATGTCACACAGTGGAAATTTGTATTTGTCTTTTATAATCGATTTTATTCTGAGTGGTTTTGTGAGTGTAGATGTTATTTGCATGATTTTATTCTGATGCTTGTAGACTGAAGGTGATTATTTGGTGCTTTGGTGGGACTTGAGTTGGAAGTTGCTCCAGAGAATAATAAATTAATCAGAGCTCCTCATTACTGGTTCCTGAGGAGCAGCTGGTAATATCATCAAAACAGGGCTCAGAGGGGCTCACAATGTTTCTACCTGATCATCAGGAGGGAGAAAATGGAGAGAAAACTGACAAATTGTAACAGCCTTTACTAATGGATGGTTCTGTGAACACCCCACCCCAAATTACTCCTCAGAGGAGTTCATGTGCAATTTGTGAGCATTTTTTAAAAATCCTGCTTAGTGGAGCACTGGTTTCTGCTTGTAATTAGTGTGAATGCTTGAAAAGCATTCACAGTATTGTTCTTCTAATCTTTATTAGTGTGAATGCTTGAAAAGCATTCACAGTATTGTTCTTCTAATCTTTATTATTATTATATTTTATTATTTTTCCGTACGTTTTTTGAAAGCCTACTCCTTCAAAACCGTTCAACTTAGAAAAACCATTCAAACATCGTTAGATTCCTATTCTTTTGGACAACATTGCTTCTATTTTTCTCATTTTTAACATTTATATTTTTAATTTTATTCAACTTTATTCAACAAAAATTTATAATGTATTTCAATGGGGAGACCCTTCAAATTCTCATTCAACTTACTCATTTTTAAACTCTTACTACTTCCACATACATTGACATAGAGCCACCATTCAAACTTTAAAACGAAGACAAGACATTCAACTATTCAACTTGTATTTATCTTTTCAATATCTATTATACTTTTTCTTCAGTTCCAGTTTAAGTTTCATGATGTTTTTTCACCCGTTTCAGAGTTTATAATGGGTGTGTATGGGACGGAATGTTGGGGCTAGAGTGAGGCAGCTCAACTGCTAGAGTGAGAGGAGCAAAAAAATTAATCTTAAAATATTTTTTAAAACTGCTGCTGTGTCCGCAGCGTTTGCTCTACATGTATGATTTTACCCTCAAAACGTAGCCATGGCTGTCCTCTTTCATCCAATGTGTTTACTATTGTCCTAGGTGTTATGGTTCTTTCATAAATGTCACCAATGCACAGCCTCCTCCCTCCAACTCTTCCATAGACTCTAATGTTAAAATGGCTCAGAAGGTTCGTTTGAAAATCAGAAGAGCATGGTGTCTTTCCACTGTCACCACGTCCATATAATAAACTCCACAGACATGAAAAGTGAGAATTTGGTAGACTAGACATTGCTGTCGCTCACAGTGAAAGAATTTTGTCAATACGACTTTTACTTTTCATTTGGGAACGATTTGTTTCGGCCTGACTTTTCTGTTCATTTTAAGCAGCAAAAGTGAGGTGCATGTCTGTGTCCGTGTGTATGGAGCCATTGGGTGCGGTCACTATAGCAACCAGGCTCACACCTGCCTGCTTAATGAGCTCTCTCTGCCACTCTGCCAAAATTCATCTTAAACACTTCTCTTTCAACTGCTGCTGTGTCCACAGTGTTAAAGCCATCATTTTACCCTCAAAACGTCGCCATCGTTGTTCTTTTTCCAACATCTTGTCTTTCAAAGCTCAGAGATGTAAATTTTTTAAACTGTGTGGGTCCAAGTGGAGGGATCACATTTTAGTCATTCAGTGATTCAAAGAATATGACCTTTTAATATTCTTTCAGATGTTTTCTGACTCTAAATGTTCTTTTCTCATTTCTTAGGTTTTTCTAATTTACAATTAAAACATTTTCAGCTTTTTTCCAACTTCTTCTTCTGTGTAACCTTCAGCTTTTAGCAGTTCAGCACTTTTGTTTTCAGGTTAAATTCGGGTTTTTTTTTTTTATCTCATTCAAATTTTTTAACTTAAATTCAGTAATTATTTCATTTCAATGCATACATTCAGATTCAAGCATTCACACTGCAGTTTCTTCAGAAAATGCACTTTCTAGTTATTATATTTTCTTATTCCGTACGTTTTTTGAAAGCCTACTCCTTCAAAACCGTTCAACTTAGAAAAACCATTCAAACACCATTAGATTCCTATTATTTTGGACATGACTGCTTCTACTTTTCTCATTTTTAACATTTATATTTTTAATTTTATTCAACTTTATTCAACAAAAATTTCCCATGTATTTCAATGGGGAGACCCTTCAAATTCTCATTCAACTTACTCATTTTTAAACTCTTACTACTTCCACATACATTGACATAGAGCCACCATTCAAACTTTAAAACGAAGACAAGACATTCAACTATTCAACTTGTATTTATCTTTTCAATATCTATTATACTTTTTCTTCAGTTCCAGTTTAAGTTTCATGATGTTTTTTCACCCGTTTCAGAGTTTATAATGGGTGTGTATGGGACGGAATGTTGGGGCTAGAGTGAGACAGCTCAACTGCTAGAGTGAGAGGAGCAAAAAAATTAATCTTAAAATCTTTTTTAAAACTGCTGCTGTGTCCGCAGCGTTTGCTCTACAGGTATGATTTTACCCTCAAAACGTAGCCATCGCTGTCCTCTTTCATCCAATGTGTTTACTATTGTCCTAGGTGTTATGGTTCTTTCGTAAATGTCACCAATGCACAGCCTCCTCCCTCCAACTCTTCCATAGACTCTAATGTTAAAATGGCTCAGAAGGTTCGTTTGAAAATCAGAAGAGCATGGTGTCTTTCCACTGTCACCACGTCCATATAATAAGCTCCACAGGCATGAAAACTGAGAATTTGGTAGACTAGACATTGCTGTCGCTCACGGTGAAAGAATTTTGTCAATACGACTTTTACTTTTCATTTGGGAGCGATTTGTTTCGGCCTGACTTTTCTGTTCATTTTAAGCAGCAAAAGTGAAGCGCATGTCTGTGTACGTGTGTATGGAGCCATTGGGTGCGGTCACTATAGCAACCAGGCTCACACCTGCCTGCTTAACGAGCTCTCTCTGCCACTCTGCCAAAATTCATCTTAAACACTTCTCTTTCAACTGCTGCTGTGTCCACAGTGTTAAAGCCATCATTTTACCCTCAAAACGTCGCCATCGTTGTTCTTTTTCCAACATCTTGTCTTTCAAAGCTCAGAGATGTAAACTTTTTAAACTGTGTGGGTCCAAGTGGAGGGATCACATTTTAGTCATTCAGTGATTCAAAGAATATGACCTTTTAATATTCTTTCAGATGTTTTCTGACTCTAAATGTTCTTTTCTCATTTCTTAGGTTTTTCTAATTTACAATTAAAACATTTTCAGCTTTTTTCCAACTTCTTCTTCTGTGTAACCTTCAGCTTTTAGCAGTTCAGCACTTTTGTTTTCAGGTTAAAAAAATTTTTTTCCAGCTCATTCAACATTTTTAACTTAGAATTCAGTAATTATTTCATTTCAATGCATACATTCAGATTCAAGCATTCACACTGCAGTTTCTTCAGAAAATGCACTTTCTAGTTCGTGTTTGGTCTGAGCATAGACCCACTGATGGGATGGAAACTAATCTTCTGTCAGATATAGCATCTGAGTAGAAATGATGTTTTAATGCCTATATCACTTATAGGAAGATATTACAGAGGCGTTCGAGGGCTGCAGTCTAATAGCAATAAAAATGGGTGTAATTAGAAAAGTAACATATAATGTCCTGTTAGTGTCTCCACAGCTATGACTAGTGTAAACAGAGTAAGGCATATTGTAAACCAATAAAAAGGCTTTTGTTAAATTACATATTCTGATTAAAGTTACTCTAGCTTCTTGCATACTTCTTCTGACACACATTTGGTGATATAAACATTCCATCCTAAGCGCAGAAACACGCATGTTATCTGAACACCAGAATAAACCAAGGTTTATAGCACATCTTGCCAGTTCACATCCTCCATTCTTGGCAGTTAGAATTAAAGAAAGACAAAACTGCATTTTAAACGCACAAAAAATTTCAAAGCATAGGATAAATTATCCTCAGTAATTAGAGATACCGAGTGTATACTCATTTCACTCTGCTCATTATTTATCAGCATCAAATATTGATGTGTGAATCTACTGCCTCCCCATTAGCAACCGTGTGGGATTTGACAGCAGGAGTTTTCCAGTGAGGCTTAAGGAAACAAATACAGCTGATTGATTAGTCTGTGTAACATGTTTATCTTTGCTCCAGGGTAACAATTTAATACTACATGTAATGCTGCCAGCATAATTTACCTTAATCTCCATTTGAACCATTTGTCATAGAGAACAAGATCAGTCAATCATGTGACAGCAGAGCAGTAGTTAAACTCTTGCAAATATCTGTCAAAAGCTTCAGTAAATGTTCAGGCAACATCAGGATGGAAAAAAACATCCCTACTATTGTGGTGATTTAAAAAAAAAAAAAGCTTGATATTTCCATCTGCAGTAATTTATTATTGGCTCTGTTCTGGAATTTCCGCACACTTCGAAGTGCATATGTGGAATACATACTTCGATGAAATGGAAAGCTAGAGGCATCAGCAGCAATACCTTACCAAAGAAAAGAGCAGGATAGAGTGACAACACGGTGTGACTGTCAAGTGCAGACTATGTAGAAAAAATTAATAAACAACAGACAAACCTTCAGTCAGCTGGAGCAGCAGTTTAAATGGCAGCTGAAAACAAAGACCATGGGAATACAAACAGAAGCAGAAGAAATACAGAAGTAAAGCCAGACAGTAATACAGTACAATGAAATGAGAAACAAACAGACTGAGGCATTGAATAGATTGGTAGTCAAAGGAGACGGGAAACACCAGTGTAAAAGAGACCACTAAAACAAATCCATGATGTCAAGACAGGAAATCAAACTAAATACTGGACAAAAAAGACACAAACTAAAACAGTTCTTTAATCAGAAATGTGATAGTGGCATTGATTAAGACCATGAATGATTGATCCTGCCCATCATAAATATCTGCGGTCCAAGCTGCTGGGGGTATAATGTTATAATGCTTCGTCATTGTTCACCATGTCTAGCTCTTTAAGATCACAGCTTACCATCCCCTTATAGTAAAATAACAGAAAATGAGTCCAATAGATTTCATTCACAAATTCCAATGTGTGAGTCAGTGACTGACATAATGAATGTGCACTTGACAAATTTGCTGAAATTATGTGACATAATCATGTGGATATGCAGTATAGTCTCTGTTGAATGTTTCAAATTGTGTGTGAAATCACGAATACAACAAATGACGACTAACTGAGAGACAAGGGAGGCTTGTTCCAGTACTAGTGGCAGCAGCATATGTTAGTGTGCATTTACACCTAGAAGCATTAGCAATAAACACTCTAAAACTGTAATGCCCACTTGTGTCACCAAAATGGTTTTTGGTGCATCAGTGCACCTACATGGAACTCCTCAGGACATTCAGTGGTGTTTGGAACCAAGATGTGATTTACACTCATCCTGGCACATCGGTTGCTCAGTCAGAAAGGTCGTGGTACTTTGGAAGTGTTGTTAAAGACTTAGGCTCTTTGTCGCATTCCTTGAGCTATTGAAAAAGGCCACTGCTCTTTAAGTGCGATGTATCATGTGTCGAAGTAACATCCGTATAAATGCCAGCACACACGATTTTTCCAGCAGAATATTTTTAGTTAATTGATGCTAGCCATTTCACCTGTTGCTTTTAAAATATAAAAAAAATCAAAATTTAGAAGCATGTGGTCGCCAAGTGGTGGGAGGCTTTTACCTTTGCAGCATCAGAATCTTATCTCTGTTTTTTGCAGATGACATGATTTTGTTGGCTTGGTTAGGCTTACACTGGAGCGGTTGTGAACCAAGAGTCTGAGGCCATGGTTCTCAGCCGGTAAAGCATGTAGTGCAAAATCCTGGTCCAAATGGAAGACTTTAAGTATGTCAGGGTCTTGTTCACAAGTGAGGCAAATTGGATTGGTTCAGCATCTAGCAGTGATGTACTGGTCTGGTGTGATGAAGAGAGAGCTGAACGTTAAACCAAAACTGTGAGTTTACCAGTTGATCTATGTCTCTACCCCCTTCTATGGTCATGAGTTCTGGGTAATAGCAACAAGAATGAGGCCACGAATACAAATGGTTGAAATTAGCGTTCCCTAAAATGTGGTTGGGTTCACCCTTAGAGATAGGGTGAAGTTCCGTTAATCGAGAGGGACTTCATAAGGAGCCAGTTGAGGTGAATCGGGCATTTGATCGGGATGTCTCCTAGGGTCTTCACAGGATCGTAGGTTATATCATACCAGATGTTGTTGTTGATGTGAGTACGGCTGGCAGCGGGATTCACTACAGTCCTAAACTGTGTATATTAAACAAATATATCAGACTGCTTTTTCCATTTTTTTTTTCAAAATCTCTCAAATTAGAAAAGCTGGTTTATGGATTTATTACTTCTGGGTGGCAGAGGCTTCAGTTTTCAGGACCCTTTTCTGTGGAACCAGCTTCCAGTTTGAATTCGAGAGACAGATACCCTGTCTATGTTTAATATTAGGCTTAAAACTTTACTTTTTGACAAAGTATAATGTTAAGGCTGGATCGGGTGACCCTGAATCCTTCTTTGGTTATGTTGCAATAGGTCAAAACTGATGGGGTCTCATCACGATGAGTGCTTTTTCATTCACATTTTTTCACTCAGTATGTGTTCACACACCACTTTGCATTTAAACATCAGTTAATATTAATCTCTGTCTCTCTTCCATAATATGTCTTTTGTTCTGTCTTCCTCCCCTCACCCGACCTCAAACGGCCAGTCAGGGACAACCAATCGTGTTCACATCCAGTCCTCGGGTCTCATTTGTTTCTGTGGAGCCATTAGAGACTCCCCTGAGAGTCTCTCAGGACCATATGGCAGATGACATTAGACCTCTGGGAGTGCGTAGTACACAGCCCTTCTCATTATCTGAAGCCTTGATAAGAATACTTTAATATTCTCCTCCCATACTGGAGATCACGCAGTGCTGAAGCAGAGAATGTGGCTAGGGAATAGTTGTGGTGGAGAATGGGGAAGGAGAGGGTTACCAAGGCAACTGGTTACTCAGCGACAAGCTCACCATAGAAATACGCTCAATGTTACATCAGTTTTATTACTTGATCACTCCCCTCCCCCATCATATCAAACTGAGAGCTATTTTAGAGAGACAGAAAAAAGGTCACTGAATAAAACCGTCAACAAGTCATGACTCCACCATTAAACTTAAAGGATTCCCCTTGTATCCAACCTTTAAATTAGCTGGCAGAATTACGCACACAAAATCATCGAATTCTGATCAGCCCTTGCTCGAGCAAGCGGCATTCTTTGCTTTAAAGAAAAGGCACCTACAAGGACTCTTTTTCTTGCAAGTGCTGAATAGTATTTAGGTTACCATGGAAACATCAGGAGCAAAACTAAAATAAAGGCAGTGAGTGCAGTGGGCCTTTCCTGGGTGACAAGGGAGTGATAGTCTCTTTGTAGTGGAGAGGAATGTGAAAGGCACCCTCATCTGTATGCTGGTGCATGAACCAAGCCAAAGATATCATATGCATAATGGCTGTCACCGAAGGCTACTTCCTTTCCTTCTGATCCATTTAAGATTTCAGAGATGTTATTTTTCCAATAGTGCTTCCTGGACAATTAGCAGATAGATTAACAGCAGCACTCGTGAACCTGAAACTTATCACAGTGAAAAACAGCTTCTCCAGACATCCTGGATTCAAGCTAGTGAGTGGGATAATGAACTGTCTCCGTCCCTGTGCGGCATCTTCTCTACAAAATGTAGTTACCTCTCTGAACTGTGCTAAATGGCACCGGAGTGGCTAATTTGAACAATTTTTGGGCCAGTGCCATTCTAAGTTGGACCTGAGCCACTTTCGTTGGAAGGCTATAGAAACCTGAATCCCTACACAAGTGATCCAATTGGATAATGAATTGGATGACTTGGATTCCACTGTTGGATGATTTGTACAACACTCAAGTGTCAAAACATTTGCCATGCCAAGAAGCCCTGCTTGTGGATGTAATTAACACCACAGCAACAGCAAAAAAAAAAAACAGTGCAGAATATGCAGATGGAAAACGGTAATACTTTTCAGAAGTTTTAATTATTTTAGCAGTATAATAATAAATAATACTCAGTGCATTATAGGTTTTTCTTTTTGTTTATTTGCTTCGTATTACCTAAAAATGCTGTTTCAGAGAAAAAGAAAGTTATTTCACTTACGTCTTATAATTTTGAGTCATCTGTGTGGTTTCTGCTTTTATGAACCTACAATCGATGTGAATGGAATACCACCTATGGTTCAACAGGGCAAGTGGTACTTGTTGGCTGAGGGTTGGTTAACAGGTAATCACGAGGAGTTATTGGCACATGGGAGGGATTCACTGAAAGGCAGGAGAACTGGATTAATCCACTTGTTCTGTATTGGTGAATATGGACGATGTTTTTTGAAGAACGGGAAAGGTTGAATGTCTTTTATGTGGCATCTTTCACCACAGACTGAATAAAAACAATGAACGTAGCCAAAAGGACATTTATGGAAAAAGCCCGATGCTAAAATTTAAGTGTGCTTCAACTTTAGCATTGGACTGTTTCTAAGTTTGCGTTTTTTGGAGCCAGAAGTGACATTTGGATGAGAGGTAGAAGTGCTATTTATTTTTAAGTAACAGAGAAAATATTACAATTTAATTGATCAAAGCTGGAGAAAAGACATCATGGATGGGCTGTTAGTACAATTAACCACACACATTAGTGTGATTCTCTTATGGTATGAGTTATGAACCTGAAATTTTCATTTTCTTTCATTGTATTGGCATTGAAAGCTTAAAAACCAACACTGAAAGCAGTATATAATGCTAGGTAAATAGACACAGAAAACTTCAACATTTTAATATATCTCAAAAGACAAAAGCATGACAGTATTTTTCTTTCAACAGCTCCTTACAGGTAGAAACACACATCTGTGTTATTTCTGGACCAAGCGTCAGTGAACCAAAAACATGACAAACATGAGTCAATTGTCCGCAGTCTACTGTAGTCATACTGCTGATCTTAACTGATGCTTCTGTGGAAGCTGTTCATTATCATATTTCATTCCTGCACTTATGTCACTTGTCAAACATGAACAAAGTAGGGCATTAACCTTTCTCTGCACATTTGTTAGCTAGTAATAAGCCAAAGTACATGGGCAAGAGCTGGAGCCAGCATGTGTCCAGATGACGAGGTGAGTCATGTGAACTCTGCCTGGCATTTAAGTTGCATGTTGCTGAAAATTCACCAGTGTATAAGGCCTTGAGTTTGCCTTGAATGTTTTATTTTTTTTAAAAAAAACAAACCAGCCATAGGGGGCCGCAAGCCAGTGTCAATCCCACACACTGAAAAATTGTAAAGGTTGTGTGAAAAAGGGGTCCGGCATATGTAGAAAACCAGGTGGAAGGGAATCATGACCAATAGCGCAGGGGGTAGATTCAAGCTATTCTACCATGCTTTAGATTAGAAGAGAAATAGAGTAGGGATAATGTAGAAGGAAGAGCATGTGAACAGTGTTGTGGAGGTGAAGACACTGTCAGGCAGGCTCATGAGTTTGAAGCTGGAAAGTGAAGTTATGTTCCCCTGTCATCCTGCCAGAATCCCATCCCCAAAGACTGTCTGTTCCCAGACCACTAAAAGAAAAACCAGCAAAAAACAAGGATTTTCAGGATATTTTGGCTGAAGGTTAACATTATACTTTTATTACAGTTTTTCTCGATTGGTTTGGCTCATTTCTTATAACCGAGATGACATTCTCAAAATAACATGGACAAATCTCCAAACCACCTTGCAATTGTTCACAACAGAATGTCATTTTTCATTGGTTTTATCAAATTGCAAATGCTTTAGTACATGTCTCAAGTGACTCTGTGCTTCTTTTCCAATGATTATGTACCAGTAGCTACAGTTAGCACAATGAGCCCATATTTAGCACATTTTCCAAATAAATAGATCTTGGCGATCTAAACTGATTAGTTGATTTTTCAGTGAAATGGTTACTCACTCCAAAACATATCAGCATGGTTTCATTGTGTAAGCCATCATATGCACAATTGTCTGTTCAACTGTCAAAATTAGTCAAAGATATAATACCATGAAAGAATATCTTGGAACATTTGATAAAGTTATGACAGTACTTGACAATCAATCAGGTGAAATTAGAACTAACGAAGGAGCAGTTTCCCACATCTCAGATGACCAATCAAACAGGTTGTTTAGATACCTGACAGGTGTTGTCTATGATTATGACTGCTGCCAAAAGTATATAGACAGAGCTTGGCCCGGGGCCAGTTTCATTTGCAGTGTGAACATGGAAGCACCTCGCCAAGTACAACAGCAACTTCCTGCTCGAGGAAGAGGAGGAAGAAGAAGAGGAAGAGGAGGAGTGAGAATGCGTGGAGAGATAGGGGGAAGAGGCCGAGGAGCACGGAGGCACCATGATGTCCCAGATGAAATCCGGGCCACCCTTATTGACCACGTTATAAACCATCGCCTCACAATGGCAGAGGCAGGTCGCCGAGTGCAGCCTAATGTGCCTCGGTCTACAGTCTCCTCCATCATCCAAACCTTTCGCAGGGAAAACAGGTACAGAACTATGCTATTGAACTATTCAGTGTTGGTGTGTGTGTAGGCCTAGAGTACTGTAATATCTTCATGTGATGTTATATGATACTATAAAAATGACAAAGAAAAAAAATGGAGAAAATACTGTGAATAGTATTCCAGTCACTGTGCAGTGCATCACACTTTTAGTACCATAAAACAGCAGTACAATTACATTGGTAACTCATTTTGTAACACATTTACAGTGTTGACCTTTGACTTGTATGTCTAGGATTGGACGACAGCCTCAAGTGGGTGGCAGAAGAAAACTTCTAAATGAACAACAAGAACGAGAAATATGTAACATGGTCATTGCAAATAATGCCATCACACTGAGACAGATTCGTAATGCAATCCTGCTAGACAATGTAATGTTCCAAAATATAAACTCTATCAGCATCTCCACAATAGACCGGGTATTGAAGAAACATCAGATGACCATGAAACAGATTTACAGGGTACCATTTGAGAGAAACTCTGACAGAGTGAAAGGGCTGCAGTACCAGTATGTGCATGTAAGTCAACTACTGGTTGTCTATCATTGTAACACTATTACAGTAAGACATGGTTACCACTGTTTTTTTGTTTTGCGTTATCCTTTTTACCTTCAGAATCCAGCTTTGTGTGACTAGAGCATTTTGCCTAGAAATTGTCTTCAGTTTTCCACTCCCTGTTTTTACAGTACTTTAGATCCTCCCTGCAGTATCTGTCTCTACTTGACTGATTAGATTTATTTCTATTCTATTGTAGAGAATAATGGCATTAGATGGCAATGAAACCCCTCACATCCTAGTGTTCGTTGATGAAGCTGGCTTCAACCTGGCCAAAGGTCGAAGGCGTGGCCGTAACATCATTGGCCACCGAGCCACTGTGGATGTCCCAGGCCAGCGAGGAGCAAATATAACAATGTGTGCCGCCATATCAGAAAGAGGTGTGGCCACACACATTCCCAGTTTAGGGCCCTACAATACGCAAAAGCTCCTCAATTTTTTGGACCACCTTTATACTGATCTGATCCAGAAATGAGAGAGAGGTGAAGAAGGACCTCAGCTACCACATTATGTCATTGTGTGGGATAATGTAAACTACCACCGCGGCCCACGCATCAGAAATGGAGTTTCTTCCACCTTACTCTCCTTTCCTAAATCCAATTGAGGAGTTTTTTTCAGCTTGGAGGTGGAGGGTGTATGAGCATCAGGCTCAAGACCAGAGGGCCCTGCTGCATGCAATGGATGCTGCATGTGAGGACATCACAGGGGATCAATGTAGGGGATGGTTGAGACATTCACGCCGTTTCTTCCCTCGCTGCATCGCAAGAGAAAATATCCGTTGCGATGTGGATGAGAATTTATGGCCTGACAGAGAGCAGCGCGTCGATGGCCAGGGGGATGAGGATGGTGGCCAGGAAGAGAGGGTGACAATGGCGACCACTGAAAATATTACTGTACTATAGTTCTGAAACTTTATTTACAGTATGGTAGGCTAGATTTTTTGGGGGGGTTTTTTGTTTTTTGTTTGTGTTTATAACTGTTCACATTTACAGAATCCTGTATATGTTTTCTTTTCACAGTATGTTCTCTAATGTTAACATTTCTTTGTACGAATAAAAATGTTTACAGTTTCCTTGAGTATGAGTGGCTTATTGGAGGCTGATTTTACTGTAAAATCTTTTAGTTTTATTCATAGTGGTATTCTGTTGCTAGACCTGTGCCTCAGTGACAAAACGTCTAAGCATTTTGACTTGCAGTGCTTAAACAATGCCAAAGGTATAATGCATTTTGGGGGCATTGACTATTTATATGAGAAGGATATTTAGTTTTGACACATGGATAAACTCTTTTGGGTGAGATATGAGCTTTTGCAGGGGATCCATGGTGTTGTGCTAAACCATCCAGGTTATTTTGACAAAAGCACTAAATGAATGCACATGTGCCAAGGCAATTGAGAAGGATCTGTGCTATTTTGACTGTACTGACCTTTTATATGGGAAAGGAATCTGCTTTTGAAGCATGGACGAAGAGTTTGGGGAAAGATCTTTGATTTTGCTAGTGAGCTATAATGTTGGGCAGAACTGTAAGACTGTTTGGCCAAATGACCTTATGGTTTTGAGAATGTCATCTCGGTTTCAAGAAATGAGCCAAACCAATCGAGAAAAACTGTAACATCCAACAGGTCACTAGTGAATCAGTTAGTGGTAGGGTTGGGATTCACTTTAAGTACATGCTGAACATGGACAATTTTGAGAACTACAAGATATTAACTTTTAAATCTAGATTTTTGCGTGCTTTTAGTTTTATGTTCTTGTGGTGTAAAGTATAGTTGCAAATTCTGTGTAAAGGTAAAGAAAAGAATAAAAAAGCAAGAGGTTAAGAGGCTGTTACGAGGTTTAAATCTAGTAGAAACTGTGCACATATGTAACTTTTATTCATTGGAAACATATGTATCTATTTGGTTCTTGCAAAAGTGATACAAAAAATTATATGGAAACGCAATGCGTGTGCATTCCCCAAGTGCATGCTATGCGACAAGCCCAGGCAGTACCTAAAAAGAGATCTATTTTAACTACCTCAACCTACAGGTTTTTGCAAAGCATGCCATTCCTACTAAAGGGGGAAACAAAAATTTGTTTTGCCACTTACAAAAGAGACACCATTAAGTGCAAACAGGTTAGGAAGGACAGAAAGATAGTGCTAATGTTTGATTTGTGCTGCGTCACTGGATAAAATGCTGTATCACTAATGTGAGCGCTTTGTGATTGCCTGTCTGCGAAAAGCGCTTAATAAATAAAGTTTACTTACTTACTTACTTATACTGTAGTTCACCTGGCACCTTGTTTCAGTAGCTTCAGCATTCAGCAGATGGGGTGTACTTCAATTCCAAATATTTTGAGTTCTCTACTTTAAATGACTCCACTGACATCAGGGCCACACACAGAAACACTTCTGTACAGATAAATGCCGCATCAGTACAAAGAGCCTCTTCCTCACCACTCTTTCACTTTCCCGTCAGTCCCAGCTCGTGGTTCAACTACAGGGGGTGAACGGGCGACCCTTCCTCTTTCTCAGGTCACAATAGCCTTTGATAGCCAATGGTGGGAAAGACAGCAAAAGGGTCCACATTGCACATTCAGCTGAATCTGGGCAGTTGTGGCCAGAGCAGCCACAGCACTTAAATAGATGCAGCCATTGACGGTTAAATCAATTTGGGATGGTGACGGCGTAGCAAGGCTCCAGACTTTAACAATTGCAGATTACAAGAGTACTACACCCCTCCCCCAACATACCCCACTCCGCCAATCCAATCTCACACTTGCTTCTTGGATAAAGTGTGGGGACTTCAGAAGGGTTTAGAACGGGTGGGGTTTGAGGGTGAAGGGGGACTTAAGAGAGGCGGGGAGGGTTTAGGGTGACAAAAGAGAAAGATCTCCGATGAAAGAGAAAAGGGCGAGAAGAGAAGGCACATTCAGTACAGCTAAATACACAATACTGTTTCACTTGCTTCTGAAAGAGAAAATAAAAAGACAGAGCTAAACAGAGCTGCTTCACTCAGCTGCTCCTCCGTCAGTCTTTCATTCTTCTTCTTGCTGCTAAATATGCATGCATATGAACAGACACACATACAGATAGATAGATAGATAGATAGATAGATAGATAGATAGATAGATAGATAGATAGATAGATAGATAGATAGATAGATAGATAGATACTGCTGAATAGTTTGACACAGTGACACAGCAAGTTTGCATGGATTGTCATAAAAATTTTTAGAATTTTGTTATCTTGCTTTTGGGGTTCTTTTGTTTGTGTGTGTGTGTGTGTGTGTGTGTGTGTGTGTGTGTGTGTGTGTGTGTGTGTGTGTGTGTGCGTGTGGTAAGAAAACAGGGCTGCCTGAGAAAAGGATCAAGGGTGCCCTCTTCAGATAGAAACTGTAAAAAAAAACCAAAAAAACCAAAAACCAAAGGGCAGTTTTGCTTTGCCGTCTCAGCATTCTTGCCTCCACTCTGCTACATGTGCAGGGAATGGCGTCAGAATGGTGGAGTAAAACTCAAAATGCAAGATATGATAATTTTATTGGCGTGTCAATTTGTATTCTTATTAAACATCTCGCATTTCGGTTCATGTTATGAAGGAGCAAGACAGTAGCATGTTTGTGTGTTGGTGGAGGGGAGGAGTGGGGTACTAGCTGACAGATGCACTAGAAGCCAGAGGTGGTCCATGGTCACCATGGCAACGGTGTGGGCTGAAGGAGCTGTGAGCATATTGAGTTTGCAAAAAAAACTGACCCCAGAGATCTCTGAGTGGATTTAAGATGGCTGTCAGAGGGAGATCTGACTGGATTTTCATTTGCTTTGATGGCAGCGTAAGAAGGCACACTACAGAAGAATAATCAATCACTTCATTTAGGCTTCTAGTGCATTCTTTAAACAATGGGCAATAGATGAAGCGCAGTTTCCTTTTTAGAAAAAGATCTATTGATGACTTCAGTCTGAACACGACTTCCTTTAGTCTAGATCCAACTGTTATTTCAGTGCCTCTCAGCTTATGCAGAGCTGAACTCCTGTTGAACGCTGCCTTTGCACAGACCCCTGTTGCCATGGTCACAGCAACTACATGACAAAGCAAAGGAAATGGCTGATGCCTTTTCCAGATGTTGTCTTTCCAGATGTAGTCTTTTTTCTTAACAGGCAGGAAAGAAAAAGAAAATGTGCCAACTTCAAAATATAGCAAAGAAATGTCATAACTCTATAGTTGTGATTCAGAGCTTACAGTTACAAAAACGGGCTGCAAACTCTGACTATTTTTATTGCATGTAATTTAGAAAGAAGCATTTAGCAAAAAGAGCCAATGTAAAATTCTAAAGGATCATTAAAAAAATAAATGTTAGCGGAGAACCCAGATAATCAGAAACAAAAATAGAGATATGTATGCTAAAACTGAAGTGAATGTGAATTTAATCTGCTTGCCTAATACAAAGTTCTCCAATTCCACCACTTTAAAACCTGCTAAGGTATCTCCAGAGATTAGTCAAAATGGACATAATCCAAAGATAACTGCAAAAACAAAATCATTGCTAACACCTGCTAATGCTAAGTCAAGCGCTATCAGCATGCTGATGCTTGTTTTAACACGTAGCTTGTGCTTGCAAGCTAGTATTGACCAGAGCAGTGAGACATATACTGTCATGCTTTTTCATCACACATATCAGATCACACACTGAGATAGGTTTTAAGTGATCTGCAACATTTTATTAAAAGTAAGTCAATTTCATGAGGTGAGAGTGGAAAAAAGAGATAGATAATACACTACAAAATTAATGAAACCCATCTGGCCCAGTCTGGCTCTATGGATGAGAATCTTAGCATCTAAAGTACTTGAAAGTAATTGTGTGGTTCTGTATATAATTAAATTAATAAGCAAAATTACAAACATCACTGTTTTTATTGGGGGGGGGGGTTTATGTATCACTGATGATTGAGCAGATAAGCATATCTGTTTAGGGGACACAAAGAGCTTTTAAACATTACTGACAATAGATGTAAAAGAAAAATAATAAACAGAAAAAAGTTAAATGAGTTGCAACATGAAAAGGAAGATGTCTGACTATAGTCAAACTATAACATAAAGCCTATATGTGAGCGTGCTTCTCTAACAGCAGCAGCAGCAGCTGCCACAGAAACACCTCCAGCATTCCACCAACCTCTGTGTGGGCAAAGGCCACCTATTACAGTGGCACATCAAACAGCGTCGTCTCCCATTCATCTCACTCCATACTGTTATACTTATGGATTCATTAAGCCTCCTTATAGACTTCCACATGACTTCACATGCTATCCAGAACTGTTTCCATCAGATGCAACCAATAAATGCATGTGTTTGTGTGGGGGTGTGTTCTTTCAGACTGAACAGATGTAGTTTAGATGGATACGTGTGCCAAATAGCACTGATGAATCAACACTGGAGTCCTGCTTTTTTTTTTTTCTTTGAAAATCTCAGCAGTTGAAATCACGCCTGTTAGGCTTTAGCATGTCATAAACAAGGTCCCTTGTGGCAGTAATGTAAGTCTGGAGCAGAGTTGGAGTCTAGCGCAGTGCTGCTGTCTGACAACAGTGTGCCACCTTCCTGGTGCTGTCCCTTCTTTTATTTTGTTTCAAACACTTGAAACCACGTGAGAAAATATTCCTAATTGAGAAGGGAACATCAAATTCTGCAAGCTCTGCTTGGAGCTTGCTTTCACTTGGGCAGAACTTCTGAGACTTTTAAGCAACTGCAATTAATTTATGAACGTTTCCACTCTTTGTAGCACAAGTCCAGAACACCTAGTTACTCCCTTACATTGTATGCCAACAGAAGCCACCTGGACGTACCTCCCCTGAGTTCCAGTCTACTGCAAGTGGCTACTTTTATTGCTCACAAGGCTCATGAAAAGAACCTTTGATCTGGAGGACCTGTTTTGAACATGAAAAAGTTGCATTCACACTTCTGTACATTGCTGAAACAGCTGTGAAGTTATGCCTTTGTGAGGAGCCTCTTTTTATCGTCTCAAAGCTCCTGGACACAAAACCACATTTCCCTTTTATGGCAGAAAGGAACTTGTTGAGCTGAATCCCTTTCTTCCTCCTGTTTGTTCGTCCTGTGTTCCTGCTTATAGAATACGCTTTAGAAAATAGCTTAAAAGCTTTATGGAAACAGAACATTATCATTCCAGTGTAGGTTCTCGCATTCTTCATCTTTCAATGGACCTTTTGGTGGTTAAATGAGAGATTGCTCCCACTCATGTGTTTTTTCCTCCAGAACAAAGACCCTGCTTCCACTCTTTATCCTAAATGAAGTTAACCCCTGGTTTCCATTCAACTCACCATGGGTTGGAACCACAGGGCATAGCTAACATCACCAAAGTTCTTTTTAAAGATGTATGCATTACATTTACGAAGGCAGTGTTCATGGATTGTATGTCACAGTAAGTGCCATGGGCAATGTCTGACTTCAGTTCAAGTATTGCAATTCAATCTGCCAGATGATGGACACACATCAGCTACACAAACACTAAATCTTTTGTATATCAAGTGACAAAAATATGAAAAAAAGATCTATTGAAAACCGTGTGTTTGAGTTCCAAAGTCTAGGATTGCAAAAGGTACAGTATAAGGTGAAGATGAACATAAATGGACTGGAATGGTTTTCTACTCTGAGTGCACAAAGACTTTTGTAACTGTCACACATGCTGTACTTCACAAAACTGACCAGAAGGAAAAATACTGAGATATTAGCATTACTTTGTGTGTTCAGGTGAGTGCAAAAATATTAAATAAAATAAAGTTATCTGCTATTGACTCAACTCAACATTCTCTAGGATGACAGTCTTTTCAACCTGTCATTAATGGCCACTCAAGGCGGGCCCCAAAAGCAGCAAAGTTAATCCTCATAGTTAAAATGAGCCATGGCAGTGACATGTTCGTAATCTTTACAAAACACTTTTTGTCCATCTTGGTTATTTACATTTTTTTTTTAATAAATTATACATTTGAATAGTGTTAGGGGTTGAAGTTTGGAGGTTGGCCAAAACAGGCCTTTCAAAATTAGTTCAATTTCCACTGATTTAAATGAATAAACTGGAGGAATGCTATAATAAATGTCAGACTGTAGTTTTCTCTGGTCCCTTCCCCAATCAGACCAGGAGTGACATGTTTAGCTGCATGTTCTCCTTAAATTGCTGGCTGTCTGAGTGGTGTCCCAGAAACGATGTGGGCTTCATAGATAATTGGCAAACTTTCTGGAGGAAACCTGGTCTTGTTAGGAGAGACGGCATGCATCCCACTTTGGATGGAGCAGCTCTCATTTCTAGAAATATGGACAAATTTATTAAACCCCCCAAAATATGACTATCCAGAGTCATATTTTGGAGTCAACTCCGGATCCCCCCCCCCCCCCCCCCACCCCCAAATCTCCATTGAGACTGTGTCAGCTCTCAAACAGACAAAAAAACAAACTAAAAACCAGCAACAAACAACTTAAACATAAAAAAAAAATCACAAAGAAAGAACAATACAGTATCCACATTTGAACCAAAGAGTAAAACAGTGAAATGTGCATTATTAAATATTAGGTCTCTCTCCTCCAAGTCTCTGTTAGTACATGACTTAATAATTGATCAACAAATTGATTTACTCTGCCTTACAGAAACCTGGTTGCAGCAGGATGATTCTGTTAGTTTAAATGAATCAACACCCCCGAGTCATTCTAACTACCAGAAACCTCAAAGCACAGCTGTGTGGCTGTGTGGCAGCAATTTTTCACACCAGCCTATTAATCAATGAAAGACGAAGACAGACTTTTAATTCATTTGAAAGCCTGATGCTTAGCCTCGTCCACCCCAGCTGTGAAACTCAGAAACCAGTCTTACCTGCTACCATCTATCGTCCACCTGGGCCTTACACAGAGTTTCTGTCTGATTTCTCAGACTTTTTATCTGATGTAGTGCTCAGCTCAGATAAAATAATTATTGTGGGTGATTTTAACATTCATGTAGATGCTAAAAATGACAGCCTATAGAAACTGAACATTTAACAGTGTTTCCTGAAAACCCTCTCCTGTCTAATCATTTCCTGATTCCCATTTACATTTACAATAATTGATTACACAGTAGTGGGGAGCGGACTTCATCACAGTAGATGTCTTTCTGAAAGTGCTGCAACTAAGTTTGAGAATATGATCCACCCACTGTTATCATCTTCAATGCCCTGTACCAACACAGAGCAGAGCAGCTACCTGAACGCTACTCAACACTTCAATTTGTTAATAATTTTACCTCCTCACTACGTACAACTCTGGATACTGTAGCTCTGGTGAAAACTAAGGCCTCAAATCAGAAGTACTTGACTCCGTGGTATAATTCTCAAACACGTAGCCTAAAACAGATGACTCATAAGCTGGAGAGGAAATGGCGTGTCACAAATTTAGAAGATCATCATTTAGCCTGGAGAAATAGTTTGTTGCTTTATAAGAAAGCCAGAACATCTTACTACTCATCACTGATTGAAGAATATAAGAACAACCCTAGGTTTCTCTTCAGCACTGTTTGTTTTCCATCTGAAAATATCTCCATGATGAAGAGTATAGAAAGTCACAACGGTCAATCTTCTACACACATTTGCTGATATACAGAAGTAAAGAGCAGTGATAGAAACTACTGTAGTTCAATTTGTTGTGGAAACACTGGTTTGTACGCTGAATGCTGCCCAAATAGTCTCAATTTCTTTGGTATATTAGGCTGAAGAAGACACTGTGATAGATGGAAATTATTATACATATATTACATATATTACATATATATATATGTATAATAATTGTCATTGTTCATTACGTCTAAGTAATGTGAAAATGTGTGAATACTTACAGAAGAAACCATCTAATTCTGTTTTCACCCTGACAAAGAAGCATTTCAATTTAATTTTTCACAAAAGTTAGTGGATCTAAGTCCCACTAACAATTACATGAGGCATTCCCAAATATTCAAGCTGTAAGGTTGGCCAGGATTTAATTAAGCAAAGAAACAGCTCTCTCCTCTGCATTTGGCAGTACTTGATAGTTCACCGATTCAGCTCATTAGCAAAGAAATCTCCATGACAGCAGAGAAAAATGTGCTTTCAAAGGCCAAAGGGCAACGTTCCTTTTGACTGCTCTCACACAGGCAGTTCCTCTGTCAACCCTTTTCAGTTCCTTGCTGCAGACAGCACGAATGGTCATGACAAATATCGCATCTGCATGTCCAAGGTTCCTGGTTGCTGCTTTCATTGTGTGTAAATGAAAATGGTTGCTGGTCCATGACATTTGCAAAATGCACTTTTCCTTAGTAATCAAACCCAAATCCAAGTCTTGGATATTTAGCATTAAAATAAAAAGATACCTCAAATAAGTTTATTAAATCAACCAAGAAGAAGAGAAGAGAAAATAATATATATATTTTTTCTTTCGGCACGGTGGTTTGCATTGTTGCTGCACAGCAAGAAGGTCTGGAGTTCAATTCCACCATCAGGCCCGGGTCTTTCTGTGTGGAGTTTGCATGTTCTCCCCATGTTTGCGTGGGTTCTCCCTGGGTACTCCGCCTCCTCCCACAGTCCAAAGACATGCAGTTAGTGGGGATAGCTAACTGGTCAATCTAAATTGCCCATAGGTGTGAATGTGAGTGCTAATGGTTGTCTGTCTCTATATGTTAGCCCTGCGACAGACTGGAGACCTGTCCAGGGTGTACCCCGCCTCTCACCCTATGGGATAGGCTACAGCACCCCACGTGACCCTGAAAAGGAGAAGTGGAAGCAGATGGATGGATGAATATTTTCTTTCAAAAACAGGAATCTGAGGAAGAACTCCAAACTGGCAGAAATGGTCCAGTCCAATCAAAGAGATCAGAGACCCACTACAGTGACATTTGTAGTAGCTACAATGATCTGAAGTGTGGAAAACTGAACTATTCCTTAAATACACAGGAGCTTGAGGGAATGATAAGCAAATGCGTCCAGGTGGAGTGGCCAACAGCTGACTGGAAAGCCCTTACCTGTCAAAAGACAGATTGAGAGAGAGCAAGAAACAAAGGAGGTGGAAGGCGGGCTGTGCCAGGCCATATCAGTGACATAATACTGATATGCACATGTGTCAGTCTATGACTCTCACCAAGCATTAGACATTTGGAGCAGGTTAGTGTACATTTGTTTCATAGAGCAACATCAAACATGTGCCTTGCCTTCTTCAGACATTACATGTATTTATCAAATATTCAAATATGTTGGTCACACCAGAGCCACGCTAGGGAAGATACACCAATTCTTATGAATCTCATTGTACAGAAAAGTGCTGCAATTCAAGCAGGCACACTCCTCAAGGAATGCAGATAAATGACCAAAGTAAATATTTTGTTCTCTTCCTGGCGGATGTTAATTTAAATAATGCTGAATATCTGAAACTTTCAAGATTAATGAACTATAATTAAAGATGATGCTGTTATACAATTAAAGTAACATTAAGGTTTAGCGGGGAGACGTTCTTTTTGTCAAGAAACTCTACAACAAAGATTTCACAGATGTCTTTTTATTTCTCAGACAGAAAGGAAATGAGTGTTTACAATCTCCTTAAAGACTTCTCCAAACATGGTAGAGACACAAATGGTGACCAAGGAACACAGGTCATTGACTTCCTCTTCCCCCACAGCTGTAGCTGAGCTTCTGTAGGCTAGTCAGTCTCAGGGCCTCCCTGCTTCCTGACCCTGGAAGCCAGGGAACTCTGGGCTTCCTTGTCTAAAAGAAAGTAGTCATGAACTGTGAAATATCTGCAAGGTATTAGTATTGCTCAGCCACAATGGCAGAGCCCAGCACACAATGCATGGAAGTTCTGCACAGTAGTGCAGGATGACATATCCGGTGTGGGCCAAAAAGAACACATCATCCTATTGTATACTATCATTGTGTGGATGGGTGGGCGCTCTCATTGGAAGAGAGGCAATGTGTGCTCTTTGGCTTTTTCTCCAACTGTCTTAATCCCTTCGTTTTCATAGGGGCACTCTGGTTCAGACTTGGCCAATAGAACAGTTACAAAAAAAAAAACATCTGACAAAAGCTGGCAAGAAACTTCCTCCCACTCGAGTCAGGCCATCATGGCAGCAACTTTTATGTATTTGTGTTTTGACAGTGAGGTCACCTGAATTTCATCTTATCTGCTCTTCTTCAAATATACCGTAAAGCAGATTCTTCCTATCTATAGAGGAATGCTCTAATACAATTTCTTTTCCTTGGCACTGTGACAGTTTGGCCTTGGGTCAGGTGAAGATTCTCCTTAAGAAAATGTATAAGTAAACATTATTATACCACTAATTATTGTACTATAAAGCTATCATAGCGAATGTTGGTCTGCAAGTCAGGGCCAATAGACAGGAAGCACAAAATTAAGTTATTAATGGTCTCTTTATACCATAAAGCTGTACTCGGGACAAAGGTTTGTAAACAGCTTGGATCTCGTTCAACAGGTACACTGATGTGTCAAATGAAAAGTGTGGGAAAGTCACACAAATGGTTTTCATGAAATGTTAGACATGCAATAACCTGCATGTGTAAACATGCACGCTGGTGTTGTTTTGAGCTTCCTGGATGGTTTTGTTTATGTTGTAATCTCCTTAGTGGAACTGGAAGTACATTATAAACTTCTCTTTCTAACAACACAGTAGCTGTCGCCCACATGAAATCAACAACCTTGAGCAAGATGTTAAACAAGCTCAGGCTTGACTGAGGGGTCACTGGAGTTTGTTTTAAGCCAAATCCTGGCAAGAAGAAAAATACACAGTATTGCTTAGTGTGGCCTTTGCAGAATGCCTTCTACCATAATAAATGAGGAAATGCTTGTATTTGAAAGGCACAATGCTACTATTACAGTACTAATGTATGTAGCAGCATTAAAATGTGTTAGAATGAAACTGCAACATAGATATATAGATATATAGATATAGATGTTATTGGCCATAGTTCTGACCTTTGTTTTCTGACCTGAGGGGTGGCAGGCTTGTGTTCACAGGGTCAGAACACTGTGCTGCTCCTCTAGTCAGTGTGGACAGACTGAGTGGGAGCCAAGCCAGAAGAGCAGCCGTGGTAGCCGGGACCTAAGCCAAACAACGTGGGCACGTATTTCAGCCGGATGCAGCAGGAAGCTCATTCACACCTTTTGACTCACATCTAAAGTGGGCAAAGTTCCCTTGTTACCTGACAAGTAGTCTGTTCAAAGTCATTGTAATGACACAGATGAATAGTTTTGTTGTCCATAGACAAGCAGTAATACTGTAACCAAAGACTGGACAGAGAGGTTTGATGAGCTGATGAGATTTCACATTTCATTTACTTTTATTTTTCAAAAACATCATTTTATCACTGCTTTAATGAGGTTAAATCTAATAAAGCTTAAGGGGTGCAGTAAGTGTTTTGAAAATAACCTTATTAGTCTTTCTAACAAGATGAAAGTTTATGCAGTTTTACAGGTTTCATCCATACTTACTGTTCATTCTTGACTTTGGAAAAAAGCAAAACCTTTGTCAGCATATTCAATTACTTCTTACAGTCTTTGAGTTTCTGCCTTTATATTCTTCCAACATGTGTAATGAATCTTGGCAATTCATCAATAACAGTATATTGATTTTTTGGCTCATTTTGATCTCACCTGAAGTTCTCTTTCAGGTGGCCTGTGACTGACAGGGACCGGCAAGCCCTGGCTGGGCTACACTGTTAACCTTTGCTGTATTTTTCACAGTAAAATACCACAAAATGCCCAATAACTTACCTGAAAACATTTCTACAGTTAATTACTGTAATTTGCTTTGCATTATGGGTATATTAAGGTTATTTACATTTACTTACTGTATTTTTTAAAATTGCGGTAGTAGTTATACCTACCGTTAACACATTAGCAGTAGTGCTACTGTATTATGTGATTTGAATGGTTCATCATACTGTTTGTGTATTTTTACTCTTTCAGTGGTTGGTTGCAATAGTGCATTACATTTTAACTCTTTCACTGCCAACCATTTCCAGATTTTCCTCCAACCTATGCCATTTGTCAGTATGATACCAGTGAAAGTATTATGGTTTTGACTTTTTAGGGGACTTGCCTGTGTGTAAGGTTCAAGAATTCTGATCATCTAATCTGCTGCATGCAGTTGTATGCACATGCACAGCTGCTGCAAATGTGTGCTTGCCACTGCGTTGCCAAAGGCGAACTTCAGTCAGTGGAGAATATTGTAATAATTTGGCGGAGGCTTCTCAGTCGAGCAGTAACTGAATTGCTCATTTACTGAACGTGCAACATGTACAGAACTCTTCTGGGAACTAGTCAACCCAACTTAGTGAAACACACACTGAATGCATGCTGGCCCCGCCCACCCACCTACCTCTACCAACCACCACCACTCCATATCCTGACTGACATGACCTGTGATCCAGTGATTGACAGGAGAGGAAAGACAGTCCAACTTTGTTAACTCTTCATTACGATATGCTCGAGAGGACAAAAGATTTTGCACCTCGTTATTGTTGGACCTCTGTGTGGAAACTGCAAACAGGACGTCATAAGGTAATGCAAAGGACTCTCCTACCTAACATACTCGTTTATTAATTCTTAAGAGCATATATATTTTTTGTGTGTGGGGGGGAGGGGGGGGGGCTTAAAATCGGTGTTAGCTTGGTCGAAATAGCACATTAGCTGAATTATTCTGGAAAAAATAGGTTGTGTGTGTTTTTTTCTTTTCTTATTTAAATATATATTTAGATATATATTTTCCACGGGGAGGGGCGAAGAACACAGGCACAACGACAGTCTTTGTCTTTTTCCCGCCGAGTGTGGTGCATTGTCCTCCTGCGCTTCTGTTCTATGACTATTGAGAAGCTGGCCATGCTAACAGTGGGACATTTAGCTTCAGCTAAAGCAGCAGGTAAAAATACACATTTAATGAGAATAAAGAAAGACAACTTTTTTTTGGAAATTTAGAGACTGCTAAAACAATCTTATCCAGTTTTGAGCTTGCTCATGTAGGTTAGCCTGCTTTATTTAATTTTGTGTGAGCTGCAGTACACAACACTAAAAAGTTAATATAACATTAGGTTGGTGGCATGAGGAACTCCAACCTAAGTTTAATATTTATTATTTTTTTAAGTGGGAAGGGGAGCATGTTTTTTTTCCTTTAATACAACGTCTTCCAGGGTCTTTTTCATAGGAAAACCGTGTAACGTCTGTGTTAGGTTGGTCAAAAGAGCAATTAGTTGAATTATTCTTGAAAAGATGGGTTGTGTGTTTTTTTTCTTTTATTTACTTATGTAAATATATTTTTCAAGGGTTAAATAAATGCAACATTAAATTAACAATTGTCTCTCTGTCTTTTCCCGCCCAGTGTGGTGCATTGCTGTCCTCCTGCCCTTGCTGGCTGCGCTGACAGTGTGATGTAGCCTCAGTGTTTGTGTTTTAAAGGCTTTTTCCACCAAGATGTCTGTTGAGAGAGAGATGACCTTACCCATCACACCAAGGGTAATAGCGCTTGGTAAGTAAATAGTTTCAATCCTCTTGTAATATTTTTGTAAAAAATCTATGTAATTATTGTGGTATTTGTACCCACAACAACTTACTTAACAGGGGTTTGTCTGTTTTATATTGTATAAAAATAGAATACACACAGTTTGCTGCTGTTTCTCTTATTATTTATTATACACAATGACCAACAGGAAAAAACAGCCTAACATTTCAGCACAGGCCAAAATGCCAAAACATTAGGCAGTTTTTTCCTGTAATTGATCATAATTTTCATTACATAATAAATAATAAGAGAAATAGCAGCAAACTGTGTGGATTCTATTTTTTTACAGTGTGAGGCCTGCTATCCAGCATTCTTGTGGAAACCTTATTTGTAAGGGTGAGCACATTGTCTTATTGGACTCTTGTCTGTTTTTAGGGAATAATTTCATGTCTGCAAGCCGCTGGATGATCAGTTTGGAGGGCAAGGTATTTTATGAGCCTGAGCAGATGCATGACTTTGCCAGCACCCTTGCTGTCTTCTTTGCGTCATACTACGTTTTCAACCTTGAGTATCAGGAGTCAGCGTCCATCACACAGGAGATGATACAGAGGTAAATACTTTACACCATTAAAGCTTACACCATTTAAGAATGAAATATATGTGATAGCTTGACTACAGTTGCAGAAACATATAGGTGATTGCTGTAATGTATGTTTTAATTTTGAAATTAAAGCAGCCTTTTTTCCGTTAAAAGGTTCTTTGTGAGGATCAATCCAGACATGGGAACAAAATGCCCTGCAAAACTTGGTACAAGCTGCAAGACAGGTCGTGTCGTAAAGAGGAAGGTTACAAGCATCAGCCCTCGGATCACCACCTTCCTCCAGCGGCTCTCTGAGTTTGAATGGAGGACTTCCAACTAGGTAAGAATACAGAGATGATAATATCTTTTGCATAGCTGATAATTATATACATACTGTACACACATCCATACAACAGTATGAATGATCTCAGACAGATGTGAACAAGTGAATAACCTGAGCAAACATGAATATTGATGATGTGTCTTTGACAGGTGGTGATAAAGACTACGCTGAACCCGACCATCCTGGTAACGGAAATCTAAATCCCATGTCACATTCTGTTTCCTGGGACCCACTGATAATTATTACATTTTGTAAATGATTTTTGTTTTACAATTGTAATAGTTTATTTAATGTTCATGCTGGTGGGTTTGTCCTGTTTTTAGTGGAATGAAAAACTGTTTTCCTTAAAAAAATCAGACACGGAAAGGTGAAGGACTGTGTAGTTTTCATGTACGCTTCTATTTATTTTGGTTATTGACATTGTTTTTATTCAGTTGAAAAATGTTTTTCTTGTTAAAAAAAATATCAACAATAAATGTTGGTTTAATTCACTATTCTGAGACTACTTTATTGAATTATATTGTTTTTTGTAAATGTTCTTATATTGAATATGAATGTTAATATTATTTTATATGCTGTAAAACACAATTACAGTCTAAACAAATTATACTGTACACAATTACAGTGTTATACCATAAACCACATTTGCAGTACAGTGATACTATAAAACTTAATCACGGTAAGTCTTTCTAACTGTAAACCACGTTTACAGTAAAGCTGTTATACTGTAATATATGTTTACAGTAAAGTGGTTGAACTGTAAAACATCACAACAGTAAAGATACTGTAGATTAGTAATTACAGTAACGTACTGGCAATAGTGTTGCCAGTAAGTTGCTGTAAAAATACAATAAAATGTCGACCAGGAGGGATATTGATCCTCTCCCATCCCATGTTTTCCTTCCACTAAGACAATCTTCAAACAATGACCTCACTACTGTGGCAACACAAAAACAATCAAGAAGAGAGTCCAGGCTGAGGTAGGGACAGTGTAAGCTGAAGTCAAGGGCATCACAGAGCAAAGGGAGACTGCCATCACACGGGAAGCAATCATCAAACATTTATTGAAATATTTCAAGAGTTTTATGAAAACAAACTCTGGTTTGTGCTTTGCAAGGAGAGAAGAATCATGAAGCAGCCTCTGGTGACTGCACAATATTAAACAACTGTTTGTCTGTCTTGAAATGTGGCAGCTCATGAAGTGAATTTGAGTTGTGCCACTTCTCACTTTGCCAGATTGACCCCCTGAAAAACTGAGAAGTGAAAGTGCCCTGCTTCTTGTCTTTAACACTTTGGGCACTGTTAGCAGTTCTGATTTTTGTTCTGTTTTTTGGGGTTGTTTTTTAGGTTCTGCTGTTTGCATTTGTGGTCAGTCTTTGGCTTCGAATTGTACTATACTTACTACATATTTAGTCTTTTTCTCTTTTGTTTTGTTTTTTGTGTTTTTAATGCATAACCAAGCAGCTTATTGTAATACACTTTGGTAGGTTCACAGGTACAGCTATTATCATCCACAACATCATCATTATCGCTCACTTCTCTTTCTAGTGTGTTGCTGATGGATAACAGCTGTTGTTGAGATGTATTAATCATTAAAAGCTCACATTCTTTTGGCTGAATGATTTATTGGAGTTGTTATCACCAACACAAGGACATAAAACCATGGAAATTGGGGAAGTTTGTGGAAGGGTAGACAGCAACTGAACATCCATATCTAGCCACTAAAGACATACTGTCAAAAAAACCAAAATCATTTTCCCTCAGTTTCTGCCACCTCCAGCGTGATATATTATAAAACATATTTTCCCTCCCTTCCCTCTCCAGCTGTGAAAATATTTTCCCTGTCAAACATCTGTTGGAGGAATGTGAGGACAGAAAGGGGGCCCACTTCCTGTCAGTAAAGCTACAGAGTGGTAGACTCTCCTAGCCCCCCAGTGCATACACAGTTGCTGCCAACAGCTTCTCACAGTAGTTTCACGACCATCCAACCCCACAGGTGTCCTATCATCCTTATACTTATTTACAAACATAGTTTTCTGTGTGTAATAATACTGTACTGAACAGCAGTTTAAACCAGCTGGACCACAGTATAAGCGATGAAAATGAAGAACTCTTTGACCTGTAGGAGAAGAAGAAAAGTTTCCTAGTTCAGTGAGTTCGATTTTAACTTCTGTCAAAGTTGAACCGATGAACTGTTTTGTGAAAAAAGGTTCCCATAAAAAGTGAGGCAACCCAACTCTTCCCTTTCGTTCTATGGAGCTTGATAGACTTTTTTTAATTAACTGTTTTGATTTCCACAAACTCCTAGATCAATCTTATTTCAAGCTGCAGCTGTTTCGTGGAAGAAAAACGACTCAATGCCAAACTCTGCTCTTTCAGATAGGATGATGATATTTATGATACTTAATGTAAATTCCTGAGTTAAAAATAGTTTACAACTTTCCACAATTAACAAATGCTTTCAACAGTTTGGAGTATTCATTTTTCTTGCATTACATTTCATCGGCGAGTCTGTGGCTCAGGAGGTACAGCAGGTCATGCAGTAATCAGAAGGTTGGTTGTAAATGGCCTGTATTTGTATAGCGCTTTACCTGGTCCATATGTACCCTAAAGCACTTTACACTACATTCAGTCAGCCACCCACAAGTTACATTGTAGCCGCAGCTGCCCTGGGGCACACTGACAGAGGCGAGGCTGCTGGACACTGGCACCACTGGGCCCTCTGACCCCACCAGTAGGCAACAGGTGAAGTGTCTTGCCCAAGGACACAACGACCGAGACTGTCCGAGCCGGGGCTCGAACCAGCAACCTTCCGATTACAAGACGAACGGCCAACTTTTGAGCCACGATCACCTACGGTTGCTTGAGTCTGCATGCCAAAGTATCCTTGGGCAAGATATTTAACACTGAGTTGCTTCATGTGTTTACTCGAGTCTGAATGGTAGATAGAAATAGATGTTAGATGAGGTGAAGTGCTTCCTTTCTTCTATATCAATTCTGTATATTGTTGTTGTTATCAGTGATATGGCCTTGTTTTCCAGCTTATACGTATTTAGTTTGCTCCATGCACGTTTTGCATTTATTTTGCCTTTATCTGAGTGCAGTTCAGATAAGGCTCTGCAGAAGTCCATCATTCACTCAGAAGTCTTGCACTCAAGGCTTTTTGACCTTCCATCCGTTGTCTGGGTAACCTCCAAGGTCAGACAGGCCAGGAAGCAGATGGGCAGCAGACTGAGATATCACCACGGGCTGTGGTTAGTTGTGATTGGCCACGTTCCTGTGTGGCTGGGATGATGAGATCGTGTTAGGAGGACAGAGAGTGAGGGGCCTGCTGTTTGGTTTTGGCTACACCGGGGCCTGACTGGAGCAGCTGGGCTGCTGCACAGCGTTCCCATTATTCATGTGAGGACCTGACTCGCAATCCTACATGGAACTGCCCTGTGTGTGCTGCACCAACTGCTTCTTACTGTTGCCTGTCAAGGGTACAGCAATGAAGAGGGTATGCAGAGTGGATAGGCAGGTTTCATGCTGGGAATCCTGAAAGACAACAGCAACACAGTGTGTATCTCTGAGTGTAGATCTGACACAACAGATACTTTTCATGTCAGGGCATTCAGTATGGAAACTGGCTGTAAAATTTTGTAGCTATGTGCAGGAGCTTCATCAATTACGACATCAGCACCTTAACAATTTCATCCAACGCAAGAAATGTCATTGACTAAGTGTCCAGAGCAACCCTGGCCCTAGCTGTGGATGTTGTTTGATAATCCTGTAACACCTATATTTTTCATCTTTTGTGAATTTGAAGGTTTTTGTCTTTATCAGAGGATCAGCTCTTTTATATTTTCAGACTTTTAAAGTTTTCTATTGTCGTGAGCTATATTAATGAAAAGCATGAAATTAGATCCATGTCCCAAGTATAAATACCAGCGCAGCTATTCACTGCATTTCAGACAATGTAAGTCCTTGCCCTAACCCAGGACATAAAGCAATTACCACGGATTTTAGTTTCTCCTTGGCAGTCACTTCAGTGCATACATACTCTCACAGTTACTTTCTACTTGATTTTGTCAATGAACAATCAAAAGAGCAATGAACTCCTTGACTTACGGCATCAAGTAGCTGTTTTACTGATTTACACTTTGGCAGGGACATACAGTAACCAACATGTCTATAACCTATTTGTTTCTAGGTATAATTCCATTGATTTGTAAAGTAAGGTATATTTCTGTATTGCCCCTGATACACAACAGTGCAGATCACAAAGCACAGACCCAGCTGCATCATTATATATTCCACAGACACTGATTACAGTTTTTGCCTCCTACACTTCCTTTCTGTGGAGCACCAGGACACTTAAGCCTCATTTGGTTGAAAAGCTTGTCCTGTCTTTGCCTTTCTTTTAATGAGAAAGTACCATTCAAATGTGGACAGTGAGCATATGGCATTAGATCTGGGCTAGTCATCACTGTCTGTTTCCTCTGCCCTCCTCTCAGGGTAATAACCTCCTTCCTTGCACGAGTTATGTGGGGGTGCAGTTTACCAGAGTACAGTTCTAAAATATTGTTATTACAAGACCACTCACTACAAGAACCGCTGGACCAAAAGGCTCGAATCTAATCTTAAGTGCAGTGTGATGATGATCTTCTGCGTTTCATCCATAGACTGCTATCATATTTGGAGGAGAGGAGTTCTAAATGATCAACTATAGCTCACAACTTTGAATGGCAACCTGCATCCATAAACGTGTAGACACAAATTTAAATTCGATTCACAACAACAGTCGCCTCAAGGCACTTTATATTGTAAGGTAGACTCTACAATAATACATACAGAGAAAAACCCAACAATTATATGACCCCCTATGAGCACTTTGGTCACAGTGGGAAAGAAAAACTCCCTTTTAACAGGAAGAAACCTCCAGCATAACCAGGTTGGGGTGCTACAAACTTTGATCTAATCCAAAGTTTGTAGCACAAACTTCTTTGACAGTATGTAAGATGAAGCAAGTCGTGTTATTCGTCAGAGAATTCTATTAAATGCTTGAAAAGTCCCTACAATTGTCTGAGAGGTTGATTTCACAACTCAAATTAGCAGAAGTAAGTTCTGCCAGAGAACTACCAGCAATAGTGCCATTGTCAACATGCCTGATTTGGCATCCTTAACAAACTCAGGTAGAGGAACCAGCTTAAAGTGGTCAAAAGAGGAACCTCATTTTTTCACCCCAACGTTTGAACATGATGTCTAGTACCTCAAAGATACAGTGGTGTGAATATGTGTTGTCCTCTTCCTGATTTTCTTTATTTTTTGTCTGCTTGTCACACTTAAATGTTTTAGATCATGAAACGACTTTAAATGTTAGACAAAGATAACACAAGTAAAGACAAAATGCAGTTTCTGATCTCTCAGTCTGAAAGGTTATAAAGCAATTTCTAAAGCTGAGGGACTCCAACGAACCACAGTGAGAGCCATTATCCACAAATGGCAAAAACGCAGAACAGTGGTGAAGCTTCCCAGGAGTGGCTGGCCGACCAAAATTACCCCAAGGGCGCAGCGGCAACTCATTCAAGAGGTCACAAAAACAAAACCCAGAAAAACATTGAAAGAACGGCAGGTCTCACTTGTCTCACTAAAGTCATTTTCATAAGTCCACCATAAGAAAGAAATTGGACAAAAATATCTTGCATGAGCAAGTTTCTAGACGAAAACTACTGCTGAGCAAATGGAACATAAAGGCTCATCTCAGTTTCCTAGAAAACATCTTGATGATCTCCAAGACTTTTGGCAAAATTCTCTGTGAACTGAAGAGATAAAACTCTAACTTTTTGGAAGCATTTCAGAAAACATCATACCAACATTAAAATATGGTGTTGGCAGTGTGATGGTCCAGGGTTGCTTTGCTGCCTCAGCACCTGGAAGACTTGCTGTGGTAAATTTGAATTCTGCTGTCTACCAAGATATCCTGAAGGAGAATGTCTGGCCATCTGTTCATGACCTCAAGCTGAAGCCGACTTGGGTTCTGCAGCAAGACAATGAGCCAGTCCACTTCTGATTTGCTTAAGAAGAACAAAATGAAGACTTTGGAGTCGTCCTGACCTGAATCCAATTTAGATGCTGTGGCATGACCTTAAAAAGATAGTTCATGTTCAAAAACCCTCCACTGTGGCTAAATTACTATCCATCCATCCATCCATCCATCCATCTTCATCCGCTTTATCCAAGGCCGGGTCGCGGGGCAGCAGCCTAAGGCCCAGACCTCCCTCTCCCCAGCCACCTCATCCAGCTTATCCGGGGGAATACCAAGGCGTTCCCAGGCCAGCCGAGAGATATAATCTCTCCAGCGTGTCCTGGGTCTGCCCCGGGACCTCCTCCCGGTGGGACATGCCCGGAACACCTCACCCAGGAGGTTTCCAGGAGGCATGCTTGTCAGATGCCCGAACCACCTCAGCTGGCTCCTTTCGATGTGGAGCAGCAGTGGCTCTACTCTGAGCCCCTCTCGGATGGCCGAACTTCTCACCCTATCTCTAAGGGAGAGGCCAGCCACCCTTCGGAGGAAGCTCATTTCTGCTGCTTGTATCCGCGATCTCGTTCTTTCGGTCACTACCCACAGCTCGTGGCCATAGGTGAGGGTAGGGACGTAGATCGACCGGTAAATTGAGAGCTTTGCTTTTATACTCAGCTCCCTCTTCACCACGACAGACCGGTGCAGCGTCCGCATTACTGCAGCTGCAGCCCCAATCCGTCTGTCGATCTCCGGCTCCCTTCTTCCATCACTCGCGAACAAGACCCCAAGATACTTGAACTCCACTTGGGGCAGGAACTCATCCCCGACCCAGAGTGAGCACTCCACCCTTTTTCGGCTGAGAACCATAGCCTCAGATTTGGAGGTGCTGATCCTCATTCCCGCTGCTTCACACTCGGCTGCGAACCGTTCCAGTGCGAGCTGGAGGCCCTCACCCGATGAAGCCAACAGAACTACATCATCCGCAAAAATCAGAGATGAGATTCTGAGGCCACCAAAGTGAAAGCCCTCCGCCACTTGGCTGCGCCTAGAAATCCTGTCCATAAAAATTATGAATAGAACCAGAGACAAAGGGCAGCCCTGGCGGAGCCCATCACCCACCGGGAACAAGTCCGACTTATTGCCGGCAATGCGAACCAAGCTCTTGCAACGGTTGTATAGGGATTGAATGGCCCGTAGCAATGGGCCAGACACCCCATACTCCCACAACACCTCCCACAGGACACCCCGAGGGACACGGTCGAGTCCACAAAACACATGTAGACTGGTTGGGCAAACTCCCATGCACCCTCAAGTGTCCTTGAGAGGATAAAGAGCTGGTCCAGTGTTCCGCGACCAGGACGAAAACCGCATTGTTCCTCCTGTATCCGAGGTTCGACTAGCGGACGAACTCTCCTTTCCAGCACCCTGGCATAGACTTTCCCAGGGAGGCTGAGGAGTGTGATCCCCCTGTAGTTGGAACACACCCTCCGGTCTCCCTTCTTAAAGATGGGGACCACCACCCTGGTCTGCCAGTCCACAGGTACTGCCCCTGATCTCCACGCAACATTGCAGAGGCGTGTCAACCAGGACAGCCCTACAACGTCCAGAGCCTTCAGGAACTCGGGACGGACCTCATCAACACCAGGGGCTCTGCCACCAAGGAGTTGTTTAACTGCCTCAGTGACCTCGCCCCTGGAAATTGGCGGGTCATTCCCCTCATCCCCAGACTCTGCTTCCTCCTCGGAAGACATGTCAGTGGGATTAAGGAGGTCCTCGAAGTATTCCTTCCACCGCCTGACAATTTTCTCAGTCGACGTCAGCAAAAGACTTTCAGACTGCCTCGAAGAGATTCTGGCAAACCGTCAGGCTAAATTACTACAATTCTGCAAAGATGAGTAGACCAGAATTCTTCCACGGAGCTGTGAGAGACGCATTGCCAGTTGTTGAAAACATTCGATTGCACTTGTTGCTGCTAAGGGTGGTCCAACCAGTTATTAGGTTTAAGGGGCAATCGTGTTTTCACAAAGAACCATGTAGGTTTGGATTTTTTACTTTTTTCTTTTTTTTTACCTTGAAGATGTTTAATAAACACGTTCATTTAAAAACTGCATTTTGTGTTTACTTGTGTTATCTTTGTCTAATATTTTAATTTGTTTGATAATCTGAAACTTTTAAGTGTGACAAACATACTAAAAAAATATAGGAAGTCAGGAAGGGGGCAAACACTTTTTCACACCACTGTAGGTTAATATTCTTGTGCTTCAAAATAACAGAATAGCCTGGGATGGAGTTCATTTCTAGGCCAGAATTAATCTTTCAGTCAATCCATGAAGGGAGAACTTTTCTTTTAACATTAAATAATGATGCAATGTGCTATCAATAGATGTGGTCACTTAAGGATTTAGTTCAGCAGCGACCTCAGCTGAACTAAAAACTTGTTAGTGTGTGAATGCAGGTGGTAGTGTTTTCAAAGCAAGGGTGCCTTACTTTGGAATGAAACTCTTTGCTTCCTTAGTATGAGTCACATTACAATGCAGATTTAATATTTGTTCAGAGACTGAGGGGTTATAACCAGAAACACCTGTGTATATGCTGATCATGTCCCAGTGGATAGAAAACAGCCTGTACATCAGCTACTTTTACAGCACATTGTTTTCCAAAGTGTACAAAGAGAAACATTGGGAAGCTACCAAAAATGTCTTGGATGAATCACATCATTAATAATAGCAAATAAACCCCTTTTTTGTTCCTTAAAGATCTGCTCCATGATCAAACCTTTTACTTTTGAGTTTGCTGGACTGTTTCACTGTTGAGGCTCTTTCTTAACTTCATTTTTTAACATTGAAAAAAATGCAGGAGTACAAAATGTACCCGGTTCACTTAATCATTAAAATGTTAACCCACATTGGAATTTATCACACATGACCTTTTCTGTCAAATGGCTTATTACATGAATATGAATTAAATATATGATGAAGGGATTGATGTGTATGGATTTTCCAATTGGACCAGCAGAAAATGGAAAAATATGTCCAGTTTATGTTGAATTATAGTGTTATTGCAGTACTATTGTTGTACTCTGGTTCAAAATCAGCATTACATAGTTTGTCTAATCCAGCAAGCTTGTTTTTAATACTTCATCGAATAATAATTCCATAAATCCCTTTTCTGTGGGAAATTCTGAAAAGCATGTTACAGCATGTTTCCTCTTGATATCAGCACAGTGAAGTAAACTGTTTTATTCAGTTAGTATGAGTAGTGAAATTTTTTCCTAATTTAATATATGGCAGATATGTAATTTTGTTGCAGGTACTGTAGGCACCCACTGCAACTGCTGTAATTTTGTTAAATACAAATACAGCAAATACATGGATTGGACTCTGTTTTCTTTGTTAACTGCCATGATTTAACCACAGACAAGTGAAGTGATTGTTATCTAACGACAATGGTACATTTCAGCAGTATTTAAGTTGCCGTGTTGAAAGCAGGTAGCATAACAACCAAAGCTCCTTTGCGAAAGGATATGTTTTGATGTATCATAAGCAGATGCCTTCATTGCTGACACCCTGCCCTAACCAAACATCTGAATTACCTCACACCAACTGTACATATGCCACACTGAATTCCACTTAGTTGTATAAGCACAGTTAGAACATATTGCTAAACACAAAAGCAAAGTTTGTTATGTCACAGTTTAATCTAATAGTGTGTTCAAACTTAATGAGCTGTAAATGTTCCATTTGCTAGTATTATTACTAGCACTGATTCAAGTACTCAAAGAAGCTCAACACAGTATAGTAATATCTAGCTTTCAGGGAATGCCAAGCACTGAAAAAGTTGTCGATAAAGTGGAACTTTTCTTTCAGCTGGATTTTATTTGTGCAAAAAAAAATCAGTGAGACAATATGGAACCTTTTATTTGGAGATTTGTTTAGTAGACACGAAACACTGCCTGTATTAAGGATAACTTACACAATAAAGCCCTGCTTTGAAAAAAACTGTCACAGATTTAACTCTGACAACTGTGAAGCTGGATTTAAAAGATAACAGCTTGTAGTGCAGGTCTTTAGAGCATGTTCAGTGCCATCTTGCACAAGTGCAGAATGTGACATCACTGGGTTGGTTAGTTGGTTAGTGCTACTAGACTTACATTAATTGATCCTAGCTAACTATTGAAAGAAGCGATAACTCATTGGAAAACAAGAAACCTAATACTGAAAAGCAATCTAAAGGGTCACTTTTGTATTGTCCCTGACTGTAGAAATGAGTTTTATGTTTAAAAAAAAACTGAGGCTATACTGTGCATTTTCACTCTCTTTTTCTTTAGCAGTAAGTGGTTCTTCAATGTTAGCTAACTGTGTGTAAGAAAATTCACTTGTTAGCTGAAATGTTAGGGTCTGTAGCACTTTATAAATGAAGACTGTGTGGAGGAGACCCTTTTTGAGTCAGGTGGTTCACCGGACCAACATGCGCTAGGCGAGTGGCTCCAGCAGATCCCGGGAACAACATCGGAGATCTCTCTCCAGAAGAGTGCAGTCCTGGGAACAGCTAAGATACTGCGCAGGACCCTCAAGCTCCCAGGCCTCTGGTAGAGGACCCGAGCTTGAAGGATAAAACCGCCCGCAGGGGCGTGCTGGGTGTATACACACACACACACACACACACACACACACACACACACACACATATATATATATATATATATATATATATATGGCATAGTGGCAGTATGACAGTTATTATTTTACCTCCAGAGAGTAAAGCTGTTTCTCTGGTAGTTATTATAGCAAATATTGAAATATGGTGCTGCTTCAGGCGTAGTTTCAGGGCCTGTGTTTTGCAGTTTTTACACAAATTTGTAATATGTTTTTTAAACTCTGAATGTGGAGAATGAGAGCTGGATAGCTATTATTCATTTTGTATTCTGATCTAGGAATGCGTGTAACAATCAGCCCTCCTCTCCCATGTGAAATGCAGGAAACATAAACATCAGCAGTTTATCAGTTTGTTGCTTTTTGCGCACATAGTCTTTATTTTGCATGACTTATTCACATGTGTGCAGTTATATTGACGCATCTTTAGTTGCAAAGCTGGGGCTCATCATCATGATGTTTTTGGGTCTTTTAAACATCACTCTGTGATGACCTCCAGGCACAAGGTGTCTCTGTTTTGGATTTGGTGTGGTGGTTTGTAATGTGCTGCATGAGCTTCACCTTGGCGCAGTGAGCCTGGCTATAAAATGTCCCTCTTTTCTGCAGTGGGCCTCTGGCTTCTCTCCGGTTCTCTAATTTGCTCTCCATCCTGATTTGGACACCAGTTTCCCAGACTACACCAACTCAGCTATAATATGTGCTTTTGAGCCATTCTGCTTTCTAAAAACTTTGCCACACACCCATGCATGCTTTGCACTATTGATTTGCTGACAAACATTCACTTTAATTATATCCTGCAAAATAAATCATTCTTTACTCGTTACTACCTCATCCAGTCTCCCTCTGTTTTGTTGCAGCCTATGAGCTGTGTTGTAACACCTCTTTCAGGCAATCCAGATTAGGTTGATCAAAGCTGAGCTTGTGCACTGGTAGCACACTCCCACAGATCTGTTCTCTTTATACAGAGCTACCTGCTGCCTTTATGCTATTAGAGCTGGCCCTTCTTTGCATTTCACCTGTGGTGCCAAGTGCAGTAACAGTCTCTGCAGCAGCACCTTGCCTTCCAGCCTTCTCTGTAGCAGTCACTGACTAGTTCTTGGTACCTCTCCCTATTCTGCTCAAAGGTCTTCTCCATTCACTCTTCCCACAGCACAGTGAAAACATTCTTTGTTGCCTCTAACACCGTCATCATGTCAAGTGTGAGGGTGGTCTTGATGGCATGCTAGGGAGACTTGGGAATTGTCTGCCAAGGTCCACTGACAGCTGGCAGTCCTGTGCAGTGTTGAGAAACCCCAAAGGTGCCTGAGATGTTATTATTGGCTTCTCTCCTTCTCTGATGAAGCTGGTGGCTTTCTTTTTGTGTTTGACCTTTGGCAGTTGGTTATCATATTACAGATGCTCTCGGTGATGGTCTTAAACCACTGATAGCAGCCTTCTCCCAGGGCAACAGCTCAGAATATGCTTGAGGGTCCCTGTCTTCTGGCAAAGGGACAATGTAAGCCAAGCCTCAGCAGTGCTGGTAAGATGGCCCAGAAAGAGCATCATAGAGAATCTGAACCAAGACCCTGATGCAGTGTGGGTCTGTCTGCCATCAGGACTCCATGGCACAGTAATGCTGTCTCTGCTCTCTGATTCCTGCTGGTCATGACTGGCACTCCTGCCCTAGAAACTTTAGGGTTCAAATGCTTTTACCAGCATATACAGCCAAAGAAAACGGGATGACTAATATAGTGGTACCTGGCATGATTTCGACCTCCAATTTGTGTTGCTCTGATGTTATTGACCCTGCTGAAAGTCTCAATCTGAACTGACTGTAAAAAAAAAAAAGATGGCTCTTACTGTGTCTGGAACATGGTGCCTCTAACATCAGCTTGTGAGATATGCATTACTTTGCTAAGGTCCTGACCTATTTTGATTCTACAAGCAGTGCATTTGAATACAGATTAGGCAGGAGTGGCATTGAGGGATGTAGTTGTCATTAATCTCAGACAAGAGCTTGACAGGAGCTGAACACTGCAAATGGAAATGTCCATCTCTCTGAGTGAGCACTCCGTTTAAGACAAGCAGGTTAAATCATTCGCTCAGAACTTTGAAATGGACACTTTCTCCTGTGTGGGTTCAGTTTAAGTGGGTGGATATTAATTTACAACACAAGGAATGTTGGAATGCACTGTGATGAATCACATACAGAATTGTACTTGAAGATTGTCCATCTGGTTTCAACAGTCTAAATTTGTATTAAATGGATCCATGATTCTTTTTATACTCTGTCAATATCCAAGCAAGTAAGGATGAAGCAAGCTACTGCCAAAGTTGCAGTTCCCACTTGAGACTGGATCCAAAAGCAACTCTTCCCTATGTTAAAATGCCAAAGTTTACAGCAAAAATGGTATGAAAACTGTCACTGTGGACAATTTCATTCTTCTTGACAGCTGTAGAGGAATAAAAAAGGCACATGATATGTTTGCCAGCACAGTTGGCTACACCTCCTCCATTGTGATTGTGGTGTTGTTGCCATTTTAATTGCTTTTAATACAATTATCTGAAACACCATATGGCCTGCTGTCAGATGCAGACTGTCTTGGACACAAATAATTTTAGTTTGAATAGACTTTTATTCAGCACTCTAATTACTCTAATATACAGTCACGACAAACAGTTTAAGGCCACTTGAGAAATGGCAAAAAATCATATTTTGCATGGTTGGAACTTAACAAGTTACCAAGTAGAGCTTCCACATGCAACAAGAAGAAATGAGCATGAAATTTATTGAAAACAATGCTTAAACTGAAACAGGCTGTTTTAAAGCTGATCAAAAGTTTAGCATCATGTGCCTTTAAAAGGCCAAATCTATGCAAAAATGTGGATTCATTGTCATTTTCTGTCAGGTAGTCACACTAACATTGACGTTCTGATGGCCAAGGAAAAAAAACTTTCCCTTTTTTGCATAAGCAGGGTGTCACGCAATGCGCCATCGCTGCTGAGGTGGGACGCAGTAAGACGGTCATTTGGAATTTCTTAAATGATCCTGAGGATTATGGAACAAAAAAGTCAAGTGGAAGACCAAAAAAAATTTCAAAAAAATTTCACCATCCAATTGGCTGTCCGTCAAGACACTGGATGATCCTTCAATCAAATTAAGACCGTTACTGGTGCCGACTGCAGCATCAGACGGCATCAAAGACTGAAAGGCTTCAAAAACAAAAAATGTCTGCAAAGCTCTTGTCTCCTTGAACGGCACAGAACTGACCATTTGGACTTTGCAAGAGAGCACCAAACATGGGACATTGAAAGTTTTAAGAAAGTTTTGTTCTCTGATGAGAAAAAACTGATTCTTGATGGTCCTGATGGTTTCCAATGTTACTGGTATTTCATGATACTAGACAGAGCACCCAGATATATTAATATACATTATCACAGATAGAAAAAAGGAGATTAATATCTGGATCAATCTGCTTACATATTTTCAAGGATTAAGAAAAATTCCCTTGTGATTTGATCACATGGGAATTTTTGTATTGTTGAATCATCCAAAATCTCATCTAAACACTGATAATTTCTCTTTCTCTGTAGCACACCATCTTTCCAACCTTTCCCCTTTTCTTGAATTGTAAAGAACCCTCCTCCACATATCCAGAGTCGAAGGCCCAGATGAAAGTGTGGAGGAATACATTTGTTGTGAACCGACATAGATAAGGTTATCCATCTTTGTGCTTTAACAAAATCAGGTGTCTTGTAGGGATCAGACATTTGAAAGCGAATACAATACATAGTTCATCACTTTCAGCTGACACTTTTCCTTCTTTTGAGGAAGGTTTTCTTTTTTGTCTAAGGATCTATTTACCCTGTTCGAAACCCTGGGGGAAAATACAGTGCTTCTCTATTGACTGGCCTGGGCCATAATTGCTGTATAGCTACCGCTATAACACTCAATAAGGGAGCTTGGCCAGTACTACTGATTTGTGATCTGCCAGCTCTGCCACACAGGTCTTTCTTCTGTCTTAATTTTTTCAAGGGGAGGTTGGCAGGAGTCCTATCCGAGAGCAACTGGGAAACAAAAGAGGAAGACAGCCTCCTTCCTACATTCCAGGAGCACCCTGAGGACACGCAGCAGCTGGTTCCTGTGCTAAAATCTGAGAGCAACACTGCCCTCTAGAGTGTCTGTTGCTGAACCGGCAGCTTAACAGAAAAGTTCGGGAGACACAGTGGTAAACAAGGGGCCCGCTCTGTGTTGTGAGTTTGGTGATAGTGTTGGGCGATGAGAGCAGTGGGCCTGATGACAAATTAGACTGTTTATCTCAACCAGGGTCTGAGTCAGTGCTTTGTTTTCCCATCCCATCATCCCATTTCCCATGCTGTCAACCAACTGCATCTTTGTGTCTCTCTGTGGGCATAGAGGGCATGTGTATGTGTTTGCATGTCTGGCCAAAATCATTAGCATAGATCTTAGTGCTCTGAGGTTAATGATGACACCCAGGGAAATCATTTCAAACACAGTTCAGGGTTTCAAGCTCAGCTCTTTAGCTGATTATCTCAGACTGGGTGAAACCCAGTCTTCTTCCTGCTCTACATGTGTATTCTTGCTTCATCTTGTTTATCCCAGCTGTCGTAGGGTAGGAGGCAGGGTATACCCTGGACAAGTTCCCAGCCTTTTACATGGCTAACACAGAGAGATACACATAACCTTTCATAACCTATGTAAAATATAGAATCACCAATTAACCTAACTCCACCACCTGCAAGAGTACCACCGCACCGCGATGCTGCCCATGTTCTTGCCATATGACATTTAAGGTTTTATGTCTGGTTCTTGAGTAATGGGTTGCTGTTTTCAGAGCAGAAAGATGACTCTCAGAGCACTCTTGTTTTCTGGTTTTGACATGGACCTAGAGCACCGAGGTATTTTTCCACAGATGTAAGAAAAAAGAAATAAGAAAGCCATGTTGACCAGTCAGAACCAACATTCTGAATAAGACACAGGTTTTGTTTTCAGTGACCAAAAGCTGCATTTTCATGTGGACAAAGACCAATATCCAGTATGTATATACTAAATCCTATTATAGTTAGTGTCCATGCTGATAGCAGTAGATTCAACTCAGAAGTAGCTGTATATGATGCAAAGGGGAAAAAACATCTCAGAAATCATTCTGACTTATGCAGGCATATGTTTGATCAGAGCATCAGTCGTCTTCCATTAGAAAAACAGACTTAACAATTTGAGTTTAAACAGATGTTTATGAAACAGAGTATATGTTTATTTTGAACACACATTACTTTATAAAAGTTACTGTGGTGAACCTGCTAGCAAATAGTTGACAGGTTGCACAACAAGCTAGTACAGAGTTCAGTTGAAGTTTAGCTTCAGCTCTCCTGATGAGTAAAGCTTTTTCAGCATTTCTAACTTACTGCAAATGCTTTACTTTTTTGAAGTCTGGTGTGACCAGGATTACTTGGTGAATATGAATATGAAACAAAGTCGCACTTCAGTCTCACATGTTAGCATTTTTTCAAAAACAGAGCTGGCCCACCATACATGCTTTATTGTTCTTTTCAACTCTAATTGAGACCACTAAATACCTTTCATATTCTATTCAATAAGAGTTGAAACCATTAATAGATCTCATAAACTAATGAGGACACTGTTTACTGAGGGAATGGATCAAGACAGCCAAGGGTTACTTTCCTATAGATGTCATGTATCCAGACTTCTGCTGCCATTTCTACACTGGCTTAATGTCCATCTTTTCTATACACTATATCAGTGGTACTGGTATCAGGTACATTGTGCCTGCGAGCACGTGGTAGCCCAACAAGATATCTTCTAAAAATACCACTAGTCACCATGGCGATCCCTCTAAAAATTGTAATTGTGTACAACAGCCATACATCACAGCTGACACTGTTTATCCAGGTAGCGTTTTGATGATTTTGTCCACAAAATAAAAGCTCCTGACACTACTGCCCATGTATACAACAATGAAGGGAGTTGAAATCTATCACATGGTAAAGAAGTTCTTTGTGGAGAAAAAGTGGATGGGGCTGCTCGAGGATACTGAAATCAAATCACTTCATGCAAGTGGACATGAGAGCGTTGGTGAGAGTGCAACATTCAATTTGCATGCTGGACAGATTAAAATCCTAATGTTGCAAAATGACCTCCACCTCAAAGCCCATCACGGTGTACCACACTTTTGTTGCCTTATGGACACAGAATGAACAAAGGTGTATGCACAGCGGCTATGAATGTTGTCTACGTGTTTTGGTTCAACCTACCTCTGTGTATCATCCTTTTCTGACATAAATTTGATCAAGAGCAAACACAGGATATGCTTGTGAGTTAAAATGAAACCAGCATCTTTCTTTAACCCTACATGTAACCTATCGTGCCATTCAATTGTTTGTCCTACAAATGTAATAAAGTACAAAAGTGACATGAATTTAAGATTTAATAATGTTCTAAGAAATGTTACAGCAGTCATTTCTACAACATTATAATAGGTGTGATATCAAGCACAAGGCTACAAATCAATAACAGAGAGAAAAACACTGAAAAAGATAAAACTACAAAGGTTGAAAGCAATTGGTGTACTTTTTTTAGAACAACACTAAACAGAGAGAAGAAACAACTTGGTAACATGAACAATGACATAACATGGATAACAAATAGAGGGAAACAGGACAGAAGACAGGACAAAGCAAGATTCAGGAAACAGGATATAAGTGGAAATAAAACAACAGAAAAAGTAAAAGGTAAAAAAGTGTAAATAAAAATAATAACAATAAAATCACAATAACAATAAACAAACAAATTACAAAAAGTAAAAACTAGTAAAAACTAGCAGAGACTAACCTTTTTTAAAAACCGGGGAAACTTATGGAATTATGGATTAGACAAAGAGGAAACAGCACACACGGGAGAAATAATTAGACATGAAAACAAAAAACAAGAACAACATGAAAAAAGAAGAAAAGAAGAAAACTTCCGTGACACCACGAATAGAGGTCAAAAGACAAAAAGTAAAGCATAAAACAAACAAAAACTAAAGAGGCAGGATACATACAGAGACAAACCATAATGACCTGGGTAAAAAGATGAGGAAACACGAACTAGACAATGGGAAAACAAAAAAAAAGTGACTGCTTCAGTCTCAGCTGACTACAGGTTTCCCCAGTCTTAGAAATAGTACATTTGCATAATGACTAAAACTAGCTATTAGTACTATTAGCTGGTACTATTAGTACCATTCACAGAGTTGGGGAATGGCTGCTATCACAGGATTGTAAGATGGCGAAAGATGTACCCTTAGGCTCCCTTCCCAATTCAGAGATGTTCTTTCTCTTTTCACATAAAAAGCCTCTTTGACTCCCCACTCAAACCAGCGTTCCTCCCTGTTCAGGATGTGTACATCCTCATCATTGAAAGAGTGTCCACTGGCCTGTAGGTGTAAATAGACTCTAGAGTCCTGGCCTGACAAGGTAGATCTTCAGTGTTGTGCCATCTGCTTAGAGGTTCTTTGGTTTTCCCGATGTATAAATCATGGCAATCCTCCCGGCACATAACGGTGTACGCTATATTACTCTGTTTGTGCCAGGGACCCGATCCTTGTTCACAAAGTGACGACCAACCCATTGTTCATTCACTGGACTAGTTTCAGTCATTGTGCAAATGTACTGTTTCTAAGGTTGGAGAAACCTGCAGTCAGCTGAGACTGAAGAAGTCACTTGGATGAGTGACGAAACGTTTCTCCCACTGAAAACACTAAGTCCAGATGAACAGAATCAACTTTTTGGGATTTGCTGAACTGGATAATTGAGCATGCATCAAGACATATAAAATCACTTGAAAATGTATAGTTATCATTTTCATTTGAAAAAGTTTGAAATATTTAAAGCACTGTCAGATTTTTAAGTTGTGTTAAGAAAAGCACAATAAACAGACAAAGTGTACAAATGTGTTTGCAGTTGATGAAAAGCAGCTGACTCACCTGTGTTTCTTTCAGAAGCTCCAGGATGAAGGATGTTTATCGTCTCATACACCAGGTTCTTTGGAAACTTGTTAAGTGCAGCAGTTTGAGAAAAACTATATAGCAAATATTCAGAAGCTGTCTCAGTGTCACAGATGAGTGTGTAAGTGAAGTGTTTGATGATTCTGCTGTGTTCTGCAAACGTGGAACAGGCTCGACAAACCAAAGCAGCTGAAATCTGAACAGAGTCTGAGAGCGAATGAAACGGGAAAGTTTAAAAAGTTTCATGCGATGGAGTCTATATTTGTTCCCATGGAATAGAGTTTATGTGACACATCGCTTCTGTGCTTCCTTTCCAAGCTGTTAGACTACAATTACCTGGATGATTGAGAACCTACGGGGAAAAAATGAAGAAAAATAAACATGACGTAGATAAAAACATGAGGAAACAGGGTGTGCACAAGGATATTTGGCATGAGGACTGGACTTGGGGATCAAACAACCAACCTTGGTAGATGACCTGCTCTACCTGCTGAGCTACACCCATCCCCAAGAAGAAAAGTGCATATAAAAAACACTCCATTTTACCTTCCACACCTACTATAACTACAGTAGTTTGTAGTATTATGACAAAGATTACACTGATACGCTTCTTTGGACTGCTACAGAACAGGTAGGTTTTTGTGTTAGGTTACATTAATGGTTAAATCCAGCTAAATCGTTGGCTAAATTCTGGCTGATCGGAGCTGGCTTGGCCCTGACTTATCGAAGAATTAAGAAAGCGGAACTGGCTGTTCAAACGCCCACAAGGCTGCCTGCTGGGATTGAAACGATGGAAAGAGGCGTGAGTTTCTCAAAATGGGCTCATTGAGTCAGCACGGATAAGATCTTGGAAAGGTTTACGGCTGCCGTGAATACGAATAAGATCTCTGAGTGCAGACTTGATTACATCTCGGAATGGCTCGCTCGGAATAACATCTCTGGGTGCAAATTGGATGGCATCTCGGGGAGGCACACTGTCGTGAGTTCTCAGAATCGGCTCTTTGAGCACAAGAATGACAACATCACAGAACGCAAGTATGGCGAAGCTCGCGGCTCTCCAACGGGAGATTGAGAGACCAGTGTTGGACTGTAGAACTGCTTTGAAATTCATATGAGCTGTTCGCACTAAAGTAAAAAGCACCATCACTTCATGCGGATACCCTTTCGGCGCCAGCTGCGGTCGCAAGGCTGGAGCCGAACAAAAACACCCTGATAACGACTGTGTTTAGTCTGTTCCTTCTCATTCCATGCAAGGCCACCTGGGTTGGCTGGAAGACTGTTTACTTAGCCTAGCAGGGCGAAGGACACTGTCTCAGCTGAACGCTGGACACGCACACGCATATCACTTATACACTGATATGCACACACTCATCCCCCCTCCCTTTCCAAACGCCTTCGATGCTTGTTCCCTCCTGGGAACACAGCGGGTCTGAGCCCGCGCTGGAATGGTAGCGCTGGGCAGGATGGCTGTTGTGTTTGCTTCGGATTACTCCTCACCCCCCACCCGACCCTGTGGGTTGTCACGTGTTCCACAATGTTGTACTGTGGACATTTATGTGCTTTTTTGTGCAGAGTTTATTTGTTTCCTGTTCTCATGCTGTCCTCCCAGGAGCCCAGCATGAGTAGAGGTCTTTTTTTTCCCTCTTATACTTTCCCATTGTAGTGTATATTTCAGTTTTTTTGGGGGGAGTTTTCTGTAGCGCTACCGATCTCCAACCTGTATCCCCATGTGATGTCTGTGTTGTGTGTGTAAGGTCGGGGGGGTATTATTTCACTGCAGGGCACCCTGCACGTGGCGAATAAAGCCTTGATTGATTGATTGATTGATTGATTGATTGATTAAATCCACAAACACCAATGAATACAGGAATTATGTGCCTTTTTTCTAAGTGTTTTCCCCATGCTATGCTCCTACATCTGATCGCAGGGCTTCCCCACCTGACAATTCTTACATTAATTCATGAGTATACTGAATATATTATGGAAAGCAACGGAAAACATAAGTTCCAAGGTAAAGGTAAGACATAAATTCAGGAAGGATTTAATTCAGGAAGTTTGTATCAAAATAGGAGCCCACCTTATTACTCAATACCCTTAAAGTTGCTCTCAGTTTGTAAAATGTTGGTGACCCCGGCACTAAAGGTTTAGTTATTGTAATTAATGTATTGATTTGGTGATGCTCATGTGATTTGACTGAAGGTGAGAGATGTTAGTCAGGTGAGAATCAGCTGAGAGTCAACATCTCTGTGCTATGTTATGGAAAGTCTAAGGCACCTCAAAGCAGGCTGTGCAAACATGCATAACACTTGAATGCTTGACTGATCGAATAAGTCTTCTTTACAACATCGGCCACTTTCTTTTTTACTTGACCATATCCAGAGCAGAGGTACAAAGAGAACAACCAACAAGCCTTGGGTCTGTTATTTATGAATGTTAAAACATATAGTGTATTATTTAGTATTGTTATTGGGCTTACTGTATTCTTGGTTATAACTCTTACACGCATTTCAGACAACTAAAATCAGCTTAAGTGAAGTCTGACTGTGTCAAACAGTAATGAAGATGTCAGAGAGACTCAGCTCAGACTGCAGGTGTTTTCACTTGGCAGATCGAGCGGCCGGCTGGACTCACTGTGAGGCTCCCTTCTAAAGATAAATGAAAAGCAATTTGTTACTCCTGCCAGACTAGACACTGACAGCATCTGGTCAGTGTGTGAAACCATTTAGATAAAAATGAATTTGGTGACCCAGAATTTCTGCAGGCCTGGTTTTCCATGACGGGAGAGATGGATTAAGTTTGTGGTGCAGATACGGAGCAGGAAGGTGGAAATAAAATGAAGTCAATTTGAGTTTGTGCAGTGGCAGACAGGTTGATGGAGAGCTCGGTCTGTCTTAGGTGGAGATTGGTTTGTCTTTTAGGGCAATGTGTGATGCTGGACCCACTCAGAGACTGTGTTGTGTTCACAGCAGCAGAGCAGTGGACAGTACGTAGATAGACTGAAGTGGAGTCTGCAGCTCTTTGATGTGTGGGGTCAGAGAGGTTAAGATAAAGAGGTTAGTGGAACCAGCTGTGAATGGGTTTTTTGGCCAGTCTTGTCTGAATGCATATAGAGTAAGCCAAACACATTCTACTATGTGATGGAAAAATCAGTATGCACAGGTCATTAGAAAAATATTAAAGAGCAAATCAATTGTCAATTTGTTGAGCAGTAAAAAAATTTTCAGTACAAATTTCAAAGTCACCTGATTGTTAGCTGGACGCACAGTTTTTAAAGAAAATAATGAAATGTGGCCCTTCCATCCATCCATCCATCTTCATCCACTTTATCCGAGGCCGGGTCGCGGGGGCAGCAGCCTAAGCAAAGAGGCCCAGACCTCCCTCTCCCCAGCCACCTCCTCCAGCTTATCCGGGGGAATACCAAGGCGTTCCCAGGCCAGCCGAGAGATATAATCTCTCCAGCGTGTCCTGGGTCTGCCCCGGGGCCTCCTCCCGGTGGGACATGCCTGGAACACCTCACCCAGGAGGCGCCCAGGGGGCATCCTTGTCAGATGCCCGAACCACCTCAGCTGGCTCCTTTCGATGTGGAGCAGCAGCTGCTCTACTCTGAGCCCCTCCCGGATGGCCGAACTTCTCACCCTATCTCTAAGGGAGAGGCCAGCCACCCTTCGGAGGAAGCTCATTTCTGCCGCTTGTATCCGCGATCTCGTTCTTGCTGAAATGTCCACCCTCTTTTCATTTTTAGCTTCCTGGTAGATGGCAGCAGATTTTTATCCAGAATGTCCCGGTACATCTCTCCATTCATCCTGCCTTCAATAATATGGAGTCTGCCAGTACCCCTTGCTGAAAAGCAGCCCCAAACCATGATGCTTCCACCCCCAAACTTGACTGTTGGTATGGTGTTCTTGGGGTGGTGAGCAGTGCCATTTCTTCTCCAAACATGGTGTGTAGAATGACTGCCAAAAAGTTCAATTTTGCTTTCATCTGACCATACTATAGTCGTCCAATAATCCACAGGCTTCTCCAAATGCTGTTGCGCAAATTTTAACCGAGCCTTGACATGCTTTTTGTTCAGCAATGGAGTCTTGCGTGGTGAGCGTGCATGGATGCCATGGCGGTTCAGTGCATTGCTTATAGTTTTCTTTGAAACAACAGTACCTGCTGATGCAAGGTCTTCCTGAAGTTCTGTCCGAGTGGTTCTTGGCTCTTGGAGAACCCTCCTGATTATTCTTTGGACTCCTCGGACAGGGAGCACCTGATCGTGGCAGGTTTATGGTGAACTGATGCACTTTCCATTTCCGGATAATGGCCCCCACAGTGCTCACAGGAACATTCAGCATTCTGGAAATGCACCTATAACCATTCCCATCAAAATGCTTTTCAACGATAAGATTACGAAGATCTTGAGAGAGTTCTTTGCTTTTACCCATCATGAAGTCTTTCCTGTGTGCCTTCTGGGTAATGAGGAGCCTTTATAGGCCATCAATTAGGACTAAAGCAGCTGATATCAATTGGTACTGATAGGGGACAGGATTTCTCTATCAATACTGACAGATTTCAGGTGATCTCCTGGCTTTCTATGTCATTTTGCCCCTTGTTATCTCCATGTATTCAATACTTATTCCCTGTGTCATTTCACTTTATTTATTGTGGTTTAACTTGTATACTTATATGTTCTGATTTGTTTGTATGACGTCAATATTTGGCTTGATGGCAACATCTGGTGGAAATGTTGTGTCAATGGTCCACTTGGAAATCCCCTTACTGATAAAAATGCTGATGTGTCAAATACTTATTTTCCCCGCTGTATATAACTATTTTAATAGATGTACAATTTTTCTGATTTTTTTGTAAACAAAAGAAAAACCCTTCTGATCATAAAACTAACATTTAAATAAATTTACTAAACAGTAAAATGAATGCTTCACATGTACCATTTCCACATAAATACAAAATAATTGTGTTCAAAATTATGTCAAATTATGTACTTAATTAGTTGCCCAAGTGTATTTGTATAAAATAAAGACTTTTGTTCAGTCATGGATAAAAGATTTTAAAGGATAACAAGCACTAATATTACATTCATGATTTCCAAAAAGAATTTCTAATTTGGATTGGTGAGTCCACAGTTTTCCACTTCACAAAAGCGTCTTCGGGATAGTGGAGGCACCTGTGGTTCTGGTTTAGGTATCTTTTAACTTGCAGTGGCATTTTACATGCTAAGAGTTAAGATTTAACTAAGAGTTAAGATAATATATTATACTGGCCTGAGCTTCACTCAGCAAATCACTATGGCACTGCCAGTATTTTCACATGTGGTTTGCAGCAATCTTATCTGTCGGGTAGTTTCAGTTTTACATGAGTGAAGATTAAATCATTCAGTTTTCCCATTAAGTCAGACCTCTGCTCTACATTTTGGAAATCACTCTCTCACACCCCCTCCTCCTTCCATCTGTTTCTAATCAACGCTCTCTGCCAAAACTAAGATACACTTCCCTGAAGAGGCAACTCACACACAGGAAAGTCATGAAAGCAGTCTGCAAGCTAGACCTTGACTGCAGGATCCCACAGGAGTATTCTTTATCATAGTATATCAACACCTAGGTCCAGAATTTCAGAGAAATTAACATCTGTGGTTGTGTTCCAACTGAGTGTTCAAGGGAATCATGTCAGGCTGTTTGGCACTGACAAATACGTAACTAAAGATTTCAGTCATTGGTTGTACACTCAACAAAAATATAAACGCAACACCTTTGTTACTGCTCCCATTCCCCATGGGATGGACGTAGAGACCTAAAATTCATTCCAGATACACAATATAACCATCCCTCCCAAACAGTGGTCACAAATCAGTCCAAATGTGTGGTAGTGGGCACATCTGCTATATTGAGATAATCCATCCCACCTCACAGGTGTGCCACATCAGGATGCTGATCTGACATCATGAGTAGTGCACAGGTGTACCTCAGACTGCCCACAACAAAAGGCCACCCTGGAATGTGCAGTTTTGTCTCACAGCAAAATGCCACAGATGCCACAAGCAATGAGGGAGCGTGCATTGGCATGCTGACAGCAGGAATGTCAACCAGATCTGTCGCCCGTGCATTGAATGTTCATTTCTCAACCATAAGCCGTCTCCACAGGCGTTTCAGAGAATATGGCAGCACATCCAACCGGCCTCACAACCGCAGACCTCGTGTAACCACACCAGCCCAGGACCTCCACATCCAGCAGGTTCACCTCCAAGATCGTCTGAGACCAGCCACCCAGACAGCTGCTGGAACAATTGGTTTGCACAACCAAACAATTTCTGCACAAACTGTCAGAAACCGTCTCAGGGACGCTCAACTGCATGCCCGTCGTCCTCATCGGGGTCTTGACCTGACTCCAGCTCGTCGCCGTAACAGACTTGTGTGGGAAAATGCTCACATTCGATGGCGTCTGGCACGTTGGAGAGGTGTGCGCTTCACGGATGAATCATGGTTCACATTGTTCAGGGCAGATGGCAGCTGGGAATGTCCCAGTTCTTGCATGGCCAGCATACTCACCGGACATGTCACCCATTGAGCATGTTCGGGATGTGCTTGACCGGCGTATACGACAGCGTGTACCAGTTCCCACGAATATCCAACAACCTCGCACAGCCATTGAAGTGGAGTGGACCAACATTCCACAGGCCACAATTGACAATCTGATAGACTCCATGCGACGATGTGTTGCACTGCATGAGGCAAATGGTGGTCACACCAGATACTGACCGGTTCTGGGTCCCCAGACCCCCAATAGCGCAAAAAACTGCACATTCCAGGGTGGCCTTTTGTTGTGGGCAGTCTGAGGTACACCTGTGCACTACTCATGATGTCAGATCAGCATCCTGATGTGGCACACCTGTGAGGTGGGATGGATTATCTCAATATAGCAGATGTGCCCACTACCACACATTTGGACTGATTTGTGACCACTGTTTGGGAGGGATGGTTATATTGTGTATCTGGAATGAATTTTAGGTCTCTACGTCCATCCCATGGGGAATGGGAGCAGTAACAAAAGTGTTGCGTTTATATTTTTGTTGAGTGTAGTTGTGCTTCCATTGAAATGTGTCCAGTTTGATCAAGGACAGTAATATTAAGTACAATTAGGTAGAAAATTCGTTGGGCGGAGACACATCTATGGCTACGTTCACACTGCAGGTCTTAATGCTCAATTCCGATTTTTTTGATCAAATCCGATTTTTTTGTCTGCTTGTTCACACTACAAATAAAATGTGACAGCAAACGCGCTCTAGTGAACGCTCAAAGCGGCCCGCATGCGCAAAAGAAGATGTCACACATAACGCGCTCTGTTTAGACCCAGAGCAAACAATATTGTTTGACTGATGGCCCTTAATGTAAAGACTTCGGACTTTACGTTTCCCAATTTTTGCTTTAAGTTATTTTGTTATTTACATAATAATGTAAATAACCTAATAATTATCCTTATTGCTGTTTTAGAGGAGCGGTGCTTTAAAGGATTTGCAGATTTCTTTCAGATTGGCAGATTATACAGTACAAATAAAATGTTCACGCTTCTCCAACGTTTCTTCCCAACAGTTTCACTAACATCTACACGGGATGGCCAGGAAGCGTCCCAATGTCTTCTCGGGCGCTTCTCCGGCGCTGATAATTGGCGTCTGTCTTGTGTCAGTGACATAAAAGACGGATTTAATGCGACATGACCGTTCAAACAGCAGTCGCTTTCTAAAATGTATCGGATTCAGTACCACATACGAAAGTGACCCAGATCGGATTTGAAAATATCGGATTTGTGCCGTTCACACTGTCATACCATGATCGGATATGGGTCGCAGGGTCAAAAAAATCGGATTTGATGCGCTTTCGCCTGCAGTGTGAACGTAACCTATAGGTTTTCCTCTGTATACCGCCATGTTGCTTTTTGTACAAACTTGCAGCTTTGATTCAGATTTCACACATGCATAGAAGCCCATTTTCAGATACTCAAAATTACCTGGGAAAAACATAACATAACATAATTTTAAATACAAGGATTGTTTTTAATACTTGGATGAAAACCCCAATGACTGCCTGAAGTCTTGAACTCTTGAGATGCACTGCCAGGCCTTTACTGCAGCCAAATGCAGTTAGTCCTAGCTGGTTGGTCTGTTTGCATGTATTTTGTATTTAATAAAGACAAGATTGGGGTGAACGCAGGTGACCAACTTGGCCATTAAAGAAGATCTTCTTTGAGAAACTCTTGATTTGCTTCTGGAGTATTTTTGGGTCGTTTGCACTGTGATGATCAATCCAGTCAGTTTTGAATCTGTGCAGAGTTAGCCATGTGCACTTCAGACTTCATCCTTTTTCTGCTATCAGCAGTTACATCATTCAAGCATAATTCCAGTTTAGTTGAATCAATTCAGCAAAATGCTCACAACACTGAGTCTTTCTCACACCGTTTGAATTCCTGGTGTGTAAAATAATGTACTTTTGTCAAAGCCACCAGTGCTTCTCAGTTACACTCGAGGGGTCAGCTGGCAGAGGTGTGCGACATGCCTGGTCATGACCTTAGTAAAATGGAGCTGTCCCTCCCAGCACATGATTTTTGAATGTCTAGAGTTGCTGTTACACAGTCTTGCCTAAACATAAAGGGAGTGCAGAATTATTAGGCAAGTTGTATTTTTGAGGAATAATTTTATTATTGAACAACAACCATGTTCTCAATGAACCCAAAAAACTCATAAATATCAAAGCTGAATGTTTTTGGAAGTAGTTTTTAGTTTGTTTTTAGTTTTAGCTATTTTAGGGGGATATCTGTGTGTGCAGGTGACTATTACTGTGCATAATTATTAGGCAACTTAACAAAAAACAAATATATACCCATTTCAATTATTTATTTTTACCAGTGAAACCAATATAACATCTCCACATTCACAAATATACATTTCTGACATTCAAAAACAAAACAAAAACAAATCAGCGACCAATATAGCCACCTTTCTTTGCAAGGACACTCAAAAGCCTGCCATCCATGGATTCTGTCAGTGTTTTGATCTGTTCACCATCAACATTGCGTGCAGCAGCAACCACAGCCTCCCAGACACTGTTCAGAGAGGTGTACTGTTTTCCCTCCTTGTAAATCTCACATTTGATGATGGACCACAGGTTCTCAATGGGGTTCAGATCAGGTGAACAAGGTGGCCATGTCATTCGTTTTTCTTCTTTTATACCCTTTCTTGCCAGCCACGCTGTGGAGTACTTGGACGCGTGTGATGGAGCATTGTCCTGCATGAAAATCGTGTTTTTCTTGAAGGATGCAGACTTCTTCCTGTACCACTGCTTGAAGAAGGTGTCTTCCAGAAACTGGCAGTAGGACTGGGAGTTGAGCTTGACTCCATCCTCAACCCGAAAAGGCCCCACAAGCTCATCTTTGATGATACCAGCCCAAACCAGTACTCCACCTCCACCTTGCTGGCGTCTGAGTCGGACTGGAGCTCTAAGCCCTTTACCAATCCAGCCACGGGCCCATCCATCTGGCCCATCAAGACTCACTCTCATTTCATCAGTCCATAAAACCTTGGAAAAATCAGTCTTGAGATATTTCTTGGCCCAGTCTTGACGTTTCAGCTTGTGTGTCTTGTTCAGTGGTGGTCATCTTTCAGCCTTTCTTACCTTGGCCATGTCTCTGAGTATTGCACACCTTGTGCTTTTGGGCACTCCAGTGATGTTGCAACTCTGAAATATGGCCAAACTGGTGGCAAGTGGCATCTTGGCAGCTGCACGCTTGACTTTTCTCAGTTCATGGGCAGTTATTTTGCGCCTTGGTTTTTCCACACGCTTCTTGCGACCCTGTTGACTATTTTGAATGAAACGCTTGATTGGTCGATGATCACGCTTCAGAAGCTTTGCAATTTTGAGACTGCTGCATCCCTCTGCAAGATATCTCACTATTTTTGACTTTTCTGAGCCTGTCAAGTCCTTCTTTTGACCCATTTTGCCAAAGGAAAGAACGTTGCCTAATAATTATGCACACCTGATATAGGGTGTTGATGTCATTAGACCACACCCCTTCTCATTACAGAGATGCACATCACCTAATATGCTTAATTGGTAGTAGGCTTTCGAGCCTATACAGCTTGGAGTAAGACAACATGCATAAAGAGGATGATGTGGACAAAATACTCATTTGCCTAATAATTCTGCACTCCCTGTAGTCAATTAGTTTTAGTACCTAAACCTAATCAGTGGGTAGAAGTCAAAGTACTTACCCAGTGAAAATCAGTAACAGGTTTTTCACTCCAGTGTAACTGCAGCGCTCCCACCATCTTATTCACAGGATCATACTGAGTCTTCAACACTCTGTTAAGCATGGTGTGTTTTTGTATTACAACTGAGATCGGAGGTCTTTGCTCTGATAGAGGTTACAGTTTTCTCTGTGTTCAGAGAGTAAGGAAACACCACAGGCAGGAGGCGCAGGTCTGACCCCTTGGACTTTTTGGCCTCTTAGGTGTCTGAAACTAAAAGCAGTGTGGAGAAGCATGTAGCAGGCTGCTTTCAGAGACACTGCGAATTAATAATTCATTCTTTGTCTTTCTTTTTTGGGAGGGGAAAGAAGTTACTCAAATGTAACTTTGCAGGAAGTCAGTTAGAGAAATTGTGATGAATGCTCAAACTGCTCAAACATAAGGGTTTGTTTGTAAACCATTTGCAATGGTTTTATGTACAGCCAAAATAGTTCACAAGATCTCATTTGTAATTATTAGAATTGCTGTACTGCAGGACAGACATCAGAAATACATGTGTTTGCTGTCAGTAACTCCCTGTGGTTGTGGCAAAGCTTTACCGATTATATTAAGTCAAAGCAGTGCAGATGGATTTCTCCCTGTTGGTTTTGGCTCAGAGAGCGGTGTTACTCTGTGTTATACACTGTGCCACGCACACTGTATCCCTTGGCTGCCAGACCCAGCAGTGGCCTTTGATTACATGAATAGCCTTAGCTGAATAGGTTGGCAGAGAAGACCACCCAAAGGGACAACCTCGTTGCTTTGTGGAGAAGTTAAGAATGCAGTGCTGCTGCTGTGAAAACCTCCCCTATCACTGCCTATGACCCTGGCCCATGAGTGATCGTTGGTGTTTATACTGTGGCTGTGCTGAGAATACCAATGTGAAGCCGACCAAACATGGAGAGAGAGCCTCCACCCTCTTAGTGAGCTGGTGAAATAAACAGAATGTGGATGAAGTAACATTAACTTCAGCCTCCTGGTTGTTAGTGCAGTTCAAGGCTATTTACTTTTCATAGAAGTTTTATGAAGGCTGAAATTGCATTCAGAAAGTCCTCACTTAAGTACACATTTATTCTTAAGGCAGCAATTAACTCTGATATGGCATCACTGCTTTTTCAGGCAGGTAACACAATGCTAGGCAAAAAAAAGTGATTCAGAACTTCAGCTTTATTGCTGAACTACACAACCCTAGAACAAGATGCAACAATGCAACACAAAACCAAGGCATGACTAGAACTAAGAACTAGACCACACAGCGAGAGGGAAGACATGACAACATGACAAAGAATAGCAAAAGACTCAGTCAACATATACACAAGAGGTAATCAGAGCAGATGACACATCCAGGGAATATGGATAATCTAACTGATGGAACATGACGCATGGGAGACAAGGGAATGTCAAAATAAAGGGAAAACACACAGAGGGATGAATGTGGGAACAGGAAGGAAACAACACATGGACCAGGACTACAAATGTATCATCTAGACAAGACAGGGAAAGCACACAGACACTAAGGAGAGACGCTGAAGACAGAACACAGAGACAAGACAAAGACAGACTGGATATGGATCATGTGAAATAACTGTAATACTTAAAATACTGTAGGAGTGAAAAGAATTCCGATTTTATGTCAATTTTCTGTTCAAAGGGGTAAACCTAGCCTGGCCTAACAAGCCTCTTAATGCTGTTGTTTTAATGCATCACTGCCAAACATAACTAGTGTTTATTGGTTACTTGAGACATGGTGCATAATGGGACATATTTGGAACTGCCTACAACACGATCTTTGTGGTGTTAAAAAAAAAAGTCTGTCTTGGGACCAGTGTGACTCGCAGAGTCATGAGTTATACCTACCCATCGGTTTGAATCTGAATCTAAAAATACCTTCCTCAGACTCTGACAATGCCTTCTTTGTGCTGGAAGTGTCATGCTAAGTCTCTTCCTGTTAACTGACTCACACTGTGTCTGCAAACTTTGCAGCTTTTGATGATCGAACCTTGCAAAACATAGAGAAGGCTCATGTCTGGGACTGTGAAGAGAAGATGGGCCAGAAAATCAGAGCAGCTTTTTCTTTTCGGCCTGCTGAGCGCAGAGTGAGTGTTGAAGCTTTAGACCCTCTGCCCACCCTGGCTGACAAGAGGGGAAGGGGAAGGGGAGGGGGAAACAACAGAAGGAGGGATCCCGTGTTGAAGGTGAAAAGGGTGCCAAAGTCCTGCAAATGGAGACAAGGGTTTAACACTCAGTCTGACTCTGACAGTTGAGTTGGGGGTTGAACAGTTTGGATGGCCTAGCGTGCTCAGCAGACACAAACCCTCTGTGGCTCATTTCCCGCTCCCTCTGCTGTTCTGTCTCTCTCACTGTTTGTCTCGGTTTCCAGTCTTCCCATCTGTATGTGATTTAGGCACAGGCTCAGGGGAGAGGCAGGTCCACTAGGGGAGAGGAATCGGGGCAGGGAGAGAGAGAGAGAGAGAGAGAGAGAGAGAGAGAGAGGGAGGGAGGGAGGGAAGCAGTCAACACAAGTTTGTTTTACAGGACTCAGCTAGGGCCGGGATAAGGGGCAGTGGTGGATCTGGACATCGCAAGCTGTGGAAAAGCGAAGCCAGAGGGTGCAGCCGATCATAAGGAGCTGCCCAGGGACTTCCCTACAGCCAGTGGACACTGATTGAGACTTAAACGGAGGATCAGTGGGCAAATATGGCAGCAAAATCTCTGCCCTTCTGCTTTCTCTGCATCTTCTTATCGATTGCAAGAATAACTTCTGGGGAACAACAGCAGTCAGTTCTCAAAGTAAGACACATTTGGTTTTCCTTCTTTTTGGCTTGTATACTGTGAGTGTTATCAGTTTCTGACTTTCTATGAGTTATGATTGAGTACACAGGCTTTTGGGAAGCTGGAAATGATGTCTTGGGAGTTTGGGTTCTTTGCAAAGCTCTCTGAGGATACAGAAACTTCACAGTGGTCTTGCAGTGGGTTCGCATGTGTGTTTATACCATCAGAGGTACCCCAAGACAACAACTCTGATAGGCTTTGAGTTACTGTATGTGATTCAGGCACAGCCTGCTCCTCCTGCCCCTCCCTGACAGTTCTCTAATGGAAAGCAGCTACAAAATGTTGAGCAACAGCACGGGGAGGGGGCACAATATGCAGTAAGGGCATGGAAGCCATTAATGACTACTGGCACACACTCTACAGTTCCATTGGCAATAGCTTTAATACTTGTAAGCTCACACGCTTAACTTAAAAGTATTGAATTTACGATCATAATAAACTTAGACCGTGGGGAAAGATGCATGGAGATAAATAATGCGATAATGTGAAAGTCTGAGGTTGTTGCATGTGCATTTTCACATAATATAAAAACCCTGGCAACACTGGTCTTCTTTCTTCTTCTTTATGTTATAATACGACTCAGGCCGGTGTTTGTTTGTGAGTGCAGACAACAGCTGGTCTTCTAGCAAAGCAGTCAAAGATGTGTTTCTTTCCTTCAGTGTTCAAAGAATAACTTGCTATTAGATCCCGAAATCAAAGTTTGCTCCGAACCCACAAGTACTCAAATCTTTGACGGACTTCTAAAAGTCCATTTATGTATCTTCATTATAGGCTGTTCTGTTTATGATGACCCAGTGCCTGATGTAAGTACAATGACTGCATTGTCTTGTGCAGCTACTAGACCTCGAAAGTGGTTATGGTTAAGGGCAGTGTTTACGGACCTTGCTGAGCTTTGCTTTTCTTGTCTAAACAACAGAAAAAAATATAGCAAAGGTCTGACACAGGACAGTAGAGAGGAAACTGGACTTTGCTGGAGTCTCATCAGAGATGGTCTCAGTGAAAGAGTACTTGTCGTGAAGTCATTCTTCAGGAATAGAAACAGGGAGAAAAAGGCTTAAATATGCCAGTGAGAAAAGGCAGTGACAGGTTTTATCTAGTGGTGAATCCAAATTTTATGCTCATATCATCATCAGTATGTACAAAAGATGTGTGTCTTCAGCCATCTTTAAAACACGTTCAAGGCCCTATCATAGTTTGGGGCTGTATTTCAGCCAGTGGTGTTGGAAGACTTGTCAAAATTGATGGAATTATGAAATCAGAAAAGACTGGTAAAAGAAATTACAAGGAAACCTGTCAAAGAGGGTTCAGACTTTATTTAAGAAAAAAGCTGATTATACCAAATACTGATTTTCAAGCTCGTTGGAATTGGACAAACGCTGTTTTTACATTCTGTACTGTAATTCCAAAAAATATATGCATGTTTTAAAACATCACAAGTATAAAAAAGTGATCGGTGGGTGGTTCAAGACTATTGTATAATACTGCAAATCACTGCAAAAATTAAGTTTTTGTGGTGCCTTGGTAGTGCTTGCAACACATTCTTAACATAATATAAATTTATAGTTAGAGATAAATCTAGCACTTTAAGCAAATAGGGATATTTATTAACTATAACTTAACATTGTGATAATAAATATGAGATCTGTATGAGCAAAGTCACTTATAGTCGGGATGAGATTCTCATGACCCAGGGTATATCCGGATGTTCAGAAGAGTTACAATGACTAAATCCACCGTCTGACCATCCCTTCAAGGTCAGTCTAAGTACAGCAGATAACTCCATTTGGGAGGCAAAGCGGAAATGACATTCAACCCTCAAGCATTAACATTTAATCCACTTATAGTGCCCTTGTGCTAGGAAAATCTCAAAAAGCAGGCAGAAGTACATATATTATAAGCAACACATCCACAATAAGAGCTCCGTGTACACACATGGCTGTACAAATTTCAACCTATATTATGGGACAGGGTGTTGATTTTAGGTGAGCTAATCTGTGGAGCCATAAATTGTTTTTTGCGTGTGATACCTGCCTTATGGTCCATCCTCAGAGCCTAGGTCAACACACAGATACTGATAAATACCTAAATGTCAGAGAGAGTGAATCATTGGAAAAGTTATCTTCAGTTAAAAAACAAATCGAGGTTATATAATATGCTGAATGTAAGCTTTGTCCTGCCCTCCCAGTGTAGGAGGGCCACAGAGATTGTTCACATTACTAAGCGTGCTCACAGCTGGCAGAGAGCTTCAGATGTTTGTGAATGTTATTAATGCTTTCAGGTTTAAGGGGTGTTTTTTTCAGGTTTAAGTTTCTATCAAGGCTATCAAATCTATTTCTATTTGGCATAATCAAAGGGAAATCTAATAACACAAACACTGTGAGGCCGCAGACTTTATTTGAAAGATGTAGTTTCTGAAATTATGCTTGTTTTAAATGTGGCTCATTTACCCTCTTTCATTTTTTTTTTTTTTTTAAAGAAGTGGCTGAGAGGCTATAGATTTCTTTTTAAGTTTGTTTGAGCAACATAAGCTTTCTTACAAATCAAAGTATGTTGAAACTGTAGTCAAAAGCAATATTCACCTAAAATACACCCAAATATTTTGCTGAGAGTAAAGTTGTAAGATTGATCTAAACTGTTTGTCACCAATTCTGTTCGTAATTGTTATGGTCCGAATTTCTACACTTAACCAAGTGGCAGAAATCCCAAAAAGTTTATTTTGTTCATCTGGACGTAGCGTTTTTTAAAGGGAGAAACGTTTCATCCCTCAGTGGCTTCATCTTGGCTTTATGCAGATGATGTTCTTCTATTAGCTTCATCAGGTGGTGCTGAGTGTGAAGCAGCAGGACGGAAAACGGTGGAGGGCCCACCCTGGTCAGGGAGAAGTGGCTATTCAAAGAGTGCCTTGCAGTCTTATTCAGGAACAAGGGGAGATTTGGCCATGTCAGCAGTGATGCAGATGCTGCACAAGTCAGTAATGGTGAAAAGAGAGCTGAGCTGTAAAAGCAAAGCTGTCGATTTACCGGTTGATTTACTTCCCCACCATAACCTATGGTCACAAGCTTTGGGTAGTGACTGGAAGAATAAGGTTGCAGACACAATAGAAATTAGCTTTCTCTGAAGCTTGGCTGGTCTCTGCCTTAGAAATTGGCTGAGTTTGGTGATTCTCAAGATAGACTGACAAGAGTCAGATGAGGTGGTTCAGGCATCAGATTAGGATGCCTCCTGAGTGAGGTATTCCAGGCATGTCCTACCAAAAGGAAGAGCAGACCCATGGCATGCTGGAGAGATCACGTCTATCAGCTACCCTGGGTGTGCTTCAGCATTTCCCCAGACAAGCTGCATGAGGTTGTGCGGAGAGGGAAGTTTGGTTATCAGTTTAATCTACTTCAGTCTTTATGCTGACCTAAGCTATCTGGTTACCACTGTTTTGTACTTCTTGGGGAAATGTCAGATTATCATGGCGAAGAAATTGAACTGACAAAAATCACTTGATATTGATGATTTGTATTCATATCAACTGTAAGAAATCTGTTTTAAGTATGAATGTGATTTGCATTTCTCTTCTGTCTTTCTGTTTATGGCCAGATAAACATAATGTATAATGTAACTGTTTGTTCTTCTGTTTAGGCTCTCTTGTAAAAAGACATAGTCCCTAACATTCAAGTCTAAAGATGTCCAAGTCCTAGCAGTATACCATCTGCTCTTCGGCCCTCAGCCCCCTTCCTCTATTCCCCTGTGTATATGAACTGCAGCTGTTTGACCCATCACAGACTGTCACACAGTTAATAGGTCTGAACTATTTCAGAAGACTTTAATGTGCTTTTACAAATGATAGATAATTGGGATCTTTGTGGTTTTCCCATAAACTTTAGGCTCATTAGTTCTAATAGCTTAAACTAACATTTGGGGCTATTTTTTTTTTCCTTTGAGCACTGATCCCATTGCCACATTTAATAGGAGTATGTGTATACATGGAAGGTTTACACATAAGTGTTTACGTGATAATAATAGATGTCTCTGTGGATGCTTTTCCTGTAGACTCAGGGAAGCCTACAGGAAATGGATCAGCAAGAATAATAAGAGCTCCTGTTTGCAGGATGTTTCACATCAGCTTGCAACATAATAACGTCTTTGTGTCGCAGCCCATCTGTGAATAAATCAAAGGAGAGTATGAATCACATGTGGGTATACACTACTGTATGTCTTTGGAATGTTCCATCGTCTGGTTATTCTGAATGCAAAGCATCAATGTCCAGCAGAGTGAGTGGAACAAGGAGATCAAACTATGGTGGTCTTGCAGACTACTGCAAACAAAGTGCTACTGTACACCTCACTGAATGGTGCTGCTTCAGAAAATCAAAGATAGTCAGAGGGCCGAGCGTGTGCGTGACGCCTCTGAACTCTTGCATCACATTGTCGTCAGAAAGTCTGGTGAACAAACATCAGACAGGATGTAGTGTTTGGACTGATGTTCTGTAAAATGTCAGGATGCTGTACTTTTATCGTGTTGTGTGTTGAAACTGCTAAATTATCAACCATCGATTCAAATGCCCAGAAAGTGAGAGCCATGACTGAGAACCCTGGGTCAATAGCATTCTTATATGTTGATAGATAGCACAGGATATGTTAGCGATATTTATCTGTATTTGGTTCTATAATATTTTAATGGAACTGAACATCAAGCAGCTTCTTGGTGATTAAAGTTAAGCTGCATTTTAGCCACATGCTAAAGCAGCATAGTTTAAGAAACTGAGAGATGTTACATGTCAAATCAAGTCTCTTATTGTGGTCTATTTGTAAACTTAACTCTAACCCTAATCAGCTTTGTGCAGTCATCATTAGCGATGACATCAGTCCTAGCCCCAACGCTAAATGCTAAGGTCAGAGCTCAGTCCCTGAAGAAAATGCACCCGAACATTCTCCCTCTATCACTACTATCAGTCAACATTTTGCATTTAATGAATGAATATTGCACGTGGCACATGACATATACATCAGTTTACCATATAACTGAGTCCCGGTATAAAACTTAGTTATGTGGCAGATTCACTTGTATTAAGTTTTGCTTTACCCTGACAATAGACTAACAGATGGACTTAACCGCTGATGTTTCACACACTGTTTTTACACTTGGCTTCAATGTTAGTATTTTATTTTCTGTCATGTTATATTTTCGTTTGTTTTTTTGGAGCTGGAGGCAACTATATATATATATTCAAATTTTATTCATCAAAACTGAAGCACAAACTTCCTGTAGCTGCTGTACCACAAACTGTTTGTCAGATAATTCCATTATAAATGCTCCAAGTACAGTGACTCAAGGAGAAGCCTAAAGGGCAGCTCCCAGCCACATTTGCCTTTGCCAAGATCCACCAGTCAAAGTCTTAAACTTCCAGTAAAGGAACCACAGTTTTAGCATTGTTATTCCACTTTTCATGGCCTGAGGATGTTGTTTAAACACAAGTTTAAACAACCAATCAACTTAACTTTGAGAGTTCCTCAGCTCTTACCTGCAGTTAGTGTGTCTACTTAACCCAACTAGAGTTTTCTACAAATTTTTACTTTACAGAAAACTGACATTTCTGTTCCCACTGCAGGTGTGTGGCAGGGGATTTTTCCTCAGTGAGCAAAGCGAATGCCTGCCATGTAACTGCAAGGGGCATGCTGACTACTGTGAAGACATCACTGGCATCTGTATAGTAAGTTGACTGCCTTTCACTCAGTAAGGTGCCCGGGTACACAAATGTTGTCGTAAACATAATATTTCCTCTCGCAGAACTGCAAATACCACAGCATGGGTGATTTCTGTGAAATGTGTGAAGATGGCTACATTCTGACTCCTGGCCTGGGTGGACGCCACACCTGCCAACCATGTGCCTGCCCCCTCCCCATCCCATCCAATAAGTAAGCTGCTCTGCTGTTGCTTGTGTTGCCACAAGACTGACAGACATCTCAAAAATATTTTCTTCTGTGTGTCCGCCCAGCTTTGCAGTGCACTGTGACAAAGGAGGTGCCACTCCACGGTGCAAGTGCCAAGAGGGCTACTCTGGAAATTACTGTGAGAGGTCTGTGCTGAGAAGGCCTTGAACAAGCAATCAGTAAATTATGTAAATCAATTATAACATAACTGCATTACCTGCGCATTCAATAAAAAGGTACACGTTACAGACTGAGCAGATTTCATGTCAATGAAACACATAAAATATATTTAGGTTCACAACATTCACACTTATTTTATCTTACTTACTTAATATTGGAATGGCCACAATATCTATACAGCATCTAACTCCAACTGCCATATATAGTACAAAACTTTTAAACACCACAACATTTATGAAAACATGAGATCTCTGTAAAGTGCAACATCACATACACTGTCATTTATATGCATAGGACTTATGCTCACACCCAAGATGAATAGATTTTGCTAGTAATTTGCTAAAGCTTACGGATCACTTCTAACTGGTTCATGAGAGCAGCCTTAGCTTTGTTTGTTTTGTTTTTTTTAAACAACGAGGAAGAAAGTCATGAGCTTTTGGATGATCTGATATCCTCGTGTTGGTGTTGTTCCCAGACCATCATGAAAATGTTGTTCCAGGTTCAACATTGCAAGTGACCAATCACATTGTTGTGACGTTATTCCTTTGCGCACCAAGCCATTCGTGCATTTATGAAATTCCAATGTTGCAAGGACAATATCAATTCTGCTTACTGTTTATTAAAGGGTTACTGTTAGTGTTAGGGTTAGGGTCAGGATCCGTTGATCGGCGGACAGAGGCGGTTTCTCGCAGCTTAAGTACAGTTTTTTGTTTTACGCCGGTTTTTCCCGAAGTTGCAAAAGTATGACGTCACAACATTCTGATTGGTCACTTGCAATGTTGATCCTGGAACAACATTTAGTATGATGATCTGGGAACAACACCAACACGAGGATATCAGATCGTGCTGAGCTTTTAGTTATGTGTTAACATTTAAAACTGAATAATGTCCAATTTAGGCATAAAGCTACAACAATCATTAGCTTTGCTTGTCTTGTAACAAAGGTCAAAAAGATTTTCCAAAAGTAGATTTTACTTTACTGTGTTAGACAGTGAGGCTCTCAGTCATCTGCAGTTTCTTCCATCCAGGTGTGCTCCCGGTTACTATGGCAGCCCAATGACGACTGGTAGTTCCTGTAAGAGGTGCGACTGCAATGGTAACACTGACCCCAACCTGATTTTCAACGAGTGTCACAATGTGACGGGCCACTGCCAGCACTGCTGGGGAAACACTGCCGGTGCCAACTGTGAGAGGTGCACCCCAGGGTTCTATGGCGATGCCATCAGTGCCAAGGACTGCAGAGGTGAGGATAATGGGTGAATACCCATACTTTGGGGGGTATTTCCTATGGGATAGCTAATGTTTGATGCATGAAAGCATTGTTCCTCAATGTTTTATGGCAGTTCTCACACGATACCCCAACAATGTAATTTGTGTATCTTAAGCCAGTCGCATAGATGGGTGTGTAATGTAATGATGGGAGATTAATGAAGTTTGTTGATGCAGTTGTTCTGGCTGGCTGTTCAACATTCTTGTCATAAACTCAGTGACAGTAGTCAGGCATTCCAGCAGCTCATTGCAGACTGCACACACTGACCTGCACTATTGTGTCACACTGTCCTGAAGTCGCCATAGAGTACTTCACAGGAGGACTATTTTTTACAACTTATTTACTCAGTTTAACCTTAGCTGCTTAAAAGAGATGACAAAAGGTGACAAAAGTGCAGTTTTTAGCCCCACACAACCTTGAAGTTGCTCTGTTGCAAAGACACATGGTCTCAATTCCATATCAAGGATTATCGTATGCCTTTAGAGGCCCTGCAAGTCCAAAAATAACCCTTTCCACCATACTCGTGACATAATTTGACCTCTGGTGTTCTCATCACTCCATACATCCCATGTCTTTTCTAGAGTGCGAGTGTGACAAATGTGGCACCTCTTCATGCGATGACAGGACAGGAGTGTGTCACTGCAAGCCGGGAGTCACTGGACGGCTGTGCGACCAGTGTGAGGTGAGACACAGCACGTGAGCTTCTTTATTGCAACTCTTATTTCTTCTTTATTAATAAAAAATGTCCCTTTGTGTACAATTAGGCACTGACAACTAGGCTTAGGCAAGTTCCTCGGTTAGGTAAGAATAATAATAAAAGATCGTGGTTTGGCTTGGCTACCATTGTAACACCTTCCAACTTTCTCTGACATCAAACAAACTTTCTGTCAAAATAGACAAGTTATAAATTGATCCTCCCAGACAAACAGAAAGCCTTTTTCCGACTATTCCATATTCTGTTATGAGACTGGGATGGAGTGGCTACAGGGCAGGACCAGCCTTACATCACTCAGCCACTGCCCAGGATAAAACTTCATAGAACATACGAGGAGCAGACTCAAGAAGGCAGTTCAAACATATAATAAATAAGCTAAGATTCTTTAGAAGAAAAAGGCAATATAAAAGCCAAAATAGGTCTAGTTTATTTTTTGTGAATTTATGTATGCGTGTGTCGATGAAAAGATGAAGTCGATTCATGAGTTCAAGCAAAAACACAAAAAGCTGCAGTTACGAAATGTCTGCAAGGGTCATTGTGAGGTTAAGGGAAAAGTACTGAAAACAGGGCAACTGTTACATGAAGCATGAAAGCTGCAGATGAAAGCAGCTGAACTCTCAAGTGAGAACATAAAAAAGATGGAAGCAGTTACAGCTGAATGATTTGCCTACATTTTTTTTCTAAGATCTACAGTAGTTACTGCGAACTGTATTTTGACCCTTACAATGACATCAGAGCACAGCATTTATCTCTTATATTATGCACAGAGCCTGCTTCAAAATGAACTGGAAGAGCCCAATAACTGGAGTCCAACACTGTTTTTCACTCTTGTAATCTAGGAAGGCTACTCGGGTTTCTCCAGCTGTCAGGGCTGCCGGAGGTGCGACTGTGGGCCAGCTTCCCTCCGGTCCACCTGCCATCCTCTCACCCACAGCTGTCCATGTCGCCCGGGGGCTGGAGGACGTTACTGCGAGCACTGTCTCCCAGGATACTGGAATTATAGCCCCTCTGGCTGCCAGAGTAAGTTATCTGCCTGTACACAGTAGGGCAGATAACTTGACATAATCAGCATTTGTTAAAAACATTCAGTGTAGATTCCCAGAGGAAAAGACTGCACTGAACGCTCATGTTCCCACACCCACTGTTGTTTTAATGTTCATTGGATGTGGTAAAAGTACAAATTCTTCGCTTAAGTAGAAATAAAAATTGTTTTTAAAAACACTCTGGTAAAAATTTGAAATATAATAATATTTTTAAAAAATACCAATTTAACTGAATATAAACTTTTCACATTTTTTGATATTGCTGAGCTGTTAAGAGTGTTGCGTTTTTCAGTTTTACTTTTCAACAGCCACCTCGACGCTCAAGGAAAAACTCCCTTTTAACAAAAAACCTTCGGTAGAACCAGACCCAACTGCTGTGGCCGGTTTCAATTTTAAAAGGCTAATTAAAAGTCTACACTGGGACCTGATCCCATGTGAGAGGGGACTGACATCATTAATTAGATGTGTTTTTTCTGCCTTTTTAATCTGTTGTGTAGGTGCTGGACATAATAATAGAAATGTCTTTTATGTATTCCCCTCAAATGTCTTAAACCTAATAGTAATTAGGCTTTTCGGAAAAAGTAAGGAATCCAAAGTAAAGTAAAGCACAGACGTCCGAGATTCAATGCAGAGACAGTAACAGTAAGTGTTTTACTTTCTTACTTTTGACCTCGGGTGTTAATGATGTCAGAGGAACATCTGCTGGAAGCTTTGATAGTCTCTGTGGCCAGTGACTATCACTGTGAGAGTTGGATGACATCAACGCCCAATTCCAAATCTGTATACATACACAGCTGCTTAAATAAGGAGTCACACACTAAAGAAACCACAAGACAGATGTGCAGGCCTCAAGCCAAGTGAACATCTGCAGATTTTAATGTCTTGTTTCCAGCTGGTGAAAATTTTAAACTGAATGAAGTGTCTGTTTTTGTTGGGGTTTTTTAATAGAGTGTGACTGTGAGAGTGGCTTCTGTGATATGCATACAGGAGGATGCCTGGCAGAGTCTTCAACGGTCAACCTGTGCAACATCAGTAAGTGCAACAAACAACAGCGGCAGAAATTCACTAACTAAAGGAAAATTATGTGAACAGCTCTGATCCAAGTTGGGTTTTTCGTTCTTTTTCCTGACTTTAGCTTGTGATCAGTGTATCTGGCATCTGATTAAAGACATGGAGCACTCCAATAAGACACTGGACCAGCTAAAAGTTGGAGTGTTGAACATTACCACAGGTGCTGCTGCTAACGATAGAGTGAAATACTACAACTATACTGCTCATCAACTGCAGGTACATGCACATTTATATGTATTACTGCTATAAAGGTAAAATGAAACTGCACTAGTAAAACCTTTTTATACATATAATGTGCAAAAGTTTATGTGTGCTGGGAGGTACATTGCTCATACTGATGAATCTAAGAATTGTCATGTAGCTTGACAGTTGCCACACAAATGTATGAAGCATTTTAGCTTCAGTAGCATCACTGTTTAAGCTCATTGTTTTGGTTTTTGACCTCACAACTTTGATTTGACTTTTCAATATCAATTTCATTTATATATCGCCACATCACAACAATATTGTAAGGTAAAGACCCTACAATAATACAATTTGCATAGCACCAAATTAGCAAGAATTAGCAACTACACCCACAACATTCAGTTTCTGTTCATAGTTTACCTTCCAATTAATTCTGATAGTTCGGCTTTATTTTTGCACAAACATATTACAATGTTAGCTCTATGATAGTTGTAGCTTCCTTTACATTTTTAGCTTTAAATGTGTGGAATGTAAGACATTTCTACAGAGACAGACAGAAATGCTGCTATTTAAATTCTGATGCATGAATTCCTGCAGTGAGTTTTCATTATTTCTACTTCACTCCTGTCTTCCTTTCAGAGTGGGTATCGAGTTTGGAGAAACAAGTCGTCTGTAATGCAGGCCCAGACTGAGGAGCTGAAAGAGGCCACAGATGTTGTGGTACTGGACATCAGAGAGCTAGGGAAATCGGTGAGCACCATCAAACCTTTAGATGTTTAAAGCTAGTGTTTGTGTGTCTGCAGTCTAGCTATTTTTTCACTTACAATAATGTAGAAATTATATTACTCAATATCAACTTGCAGGTCATACTTTCCCGACGCATATTTTTATGCTTTTATAAATAATAACCTGTCACAGCATTTAAGATGCTACATTTATTTACATTTATTAAAATGTTTGATTTTAGGCTTTGACTTATCTCTTTATTTGTGGCTTTTCAGGAAAGTGTGGTGAACATTCTGTGGAACATGTTGGATAATGACACACTGGAGACCTTCACACTCGCTGAACAGCTCAGCATAAATCTGACTGATCTAAACATACGCATTGAAGGTATCAAACAACTCTCAAACGCAAAAGCCTGTTTTGTTGCTGTGTCCGGTGAATTAAATAGTGAAACTGTGTGCTATGTCTAAATGTATTTTACCTAGCTTAACTGGGTTTTGATGTTACACGTTCATACAGAGATGATCCACGATTGGGAGGTGTACAGTATCCAGCAGGAAGTGGATCCTGAGGTGGTGAGAAAGAGCTCAGCGGACGCTGAGGAAATAGTGGCTTTGATGAGGAAAATAGACCTTTCTCCAGGAGAACCAATCGCCACTGGCGAGTCCACAGAGGCCCATGACTGTAAGACACACAACAGTTACACAGCAAACACCTGCGCATGATTACATCACTATATCCCTATTACACTGTAGTGAGCAAGGGTTGGAGATGCAACATTATATGAACATTATTTTGATATTCAAAGCATGCACATTTTTTGTAAACATGCACATGTGCAAAACAGGCTGGTAGCATCAAGTTGAATGGTGACAACCTTTTAAGGTATCGGGTTGGGTTCATACCTACCCCCTATAGCCCAATGGAATCATACCACAGCAGAACTGTAAGGCCAAACATGCATGTAAAAGACTGGTTCAGTGGTTCAGTCATGACCTGGTAGATGTTAAAAGGTTAAAAGAATACATTTTCTGCATCAGATAATGCATACAAATGTATGTAGCAGGTCGCTTTGAGTGCTCAGAGTAAAAATGAGCTAGATAAGAATCAGTCCATTTACCATTTATAATATAACTGCTGTGGATGAAAAGACTCACAAGTTCTACAAAAACAGCACCCTGAGTCACTCCAATGTGTTAGCAGTGGTGATAAAATTTCAGCTAATGTTTCTGGTCATGTTTGCAGTGCTGGGCCGCATTCGGCAGTTGGAAAAGAAGCTGATGATCACAAACAGCCGCCTCCCGTCTGTCCGAGAGGTCTTGTCCCGCTTTTCCGGCAGACTGTCAGAAGCTCAAGGCTTTCTTGCAAAAGCAGACAGCAATGTGCACGAGGCGGAGAATAAGAACCGAGCTAGTGTCCTCAAATTCCAGAGGCATGAGGTAATTTCCCGTGACCCCCCTCAGCTCTTACAGCGCCCTACTTCCCTCTCCCATCTACACTATGTTTGATTCTCTGTTAGTTTTTACTTCTATAGAATGGCTTATTTCTTCCTTTTTTCAACTCAGAATACTTCAAACAGTGTTGAGTTGTGATTTTTCACACTAGTACCTGGCATTTAAAGACAGAAGTACAGCGTGTTCTTAATCCGAAATGCACAGTTGCAAAAGAGCAGAGAGAGAAGGAGATCTGGTTGTACTTTGCCGGTCATGTCAGAGAACTCTATTACTGTGGTATTTAGGTGATGAGAACAGAAACTTAAAACCATCTGTGGGAGTTACATTAGAAGGGGGCCTGCACAGGGGAAAAAGCAACATTGCAATGCAAGTGTTTTTCCCACAATAATATTCACAGCCTACCCACACAAACATGACTGACTTTCTCATGATGCACCCAGCCAAGTCTTATCCCAAGAGGGAAAAAAAACAAAACACTTCTCTGCAAAAACACTAAGATGCACATAATGTACATGTTGAATAGACCGAGAGCAGGGGTGTTTTTTTTAAACATCTGGGAAGTTCCTTTTAACTCCCTTTTAACAGGAAGAAACCTCCAGCAGGCTCAGGGAAGGCCAGCCATCTGCCCTGAGAGGTTGGATAGTAGGAGAGGAAAAGGTCATAAAAATAAAAAATATGTACATAATTAACAAAACTATGTTATAGTTATAGTTAAAATACCATTTGGAAATTCCAGAATTTTGTTCCATTCGGATTACACTATCTAGAGATATTTCCACAATACAACTTGTTGTGTTTGTTCAATCCAGCATGAAAGTTGATTTAAAATATAATTTCCTTCCTTTTTGTGACTAAGAATTTCATGTTAAAAAAATATTAAAAGTTTTCTTTTGCATTTTTATGAAATATAACCATATGTATTCAGACATTGTCACTAGTTGCCTTTTGCAATGTGAAGTTAGTTAGCAAGTGTATGCTCAAATTTTTTTTTTTAACTAGTGAATACTCCATAAAACTTCTAGGCAATTTAGAGACGGTTGAGCAGAAAATGTAAAGATTTGCTGACTTGAGATGGAATGGCCCAATATCTCTCCTCTTCAGACCAGATACTGAGGGATTTCTATGAGTCCTAAAATTAATTTTAAAGCTTAATTGGTCAGAACAAAGGACATAACCTTTAAACATTTTTTTATCTAGCTATAGCACAGTTTTTGTTTTTATAATAGAGTCAAAATTTTAATTAGTCGACATAAAAACATCTGGTCATAATCGAAATCCAGGGATGCAGCAGAGCAGCTCCTGTTGGACTCTGCATTTGGTTACTTGTGAGCATGCGTGTTATCAGGAGTGGGGATCTCCATGATCAGGGTGTCTGCCATGAATAGCTTCCTAGCCAAACACAGAGCCTCTCCTAATCCAGGGCTCTACCTAGCCTCAGCAGACTGGTCGACACCAGTATGTGGCTGTATGCTGCTGGCTGACCACAGCCAATCAGATGATCTCATCCCTGTACAATACTCAGTCATGCAGTCAAATTAAAAGTGGGGTGTGGATGCTGAATCTATTATCTGTAACATACATGCCTAACATACTGCTTGAATGGAACAGCATAAATATTATGATTCCACTAAATAAGACTATTTATTAAATAGTATAGCTATTAACTATGTGACATTTAAAATTACTTGCAACAAAAATATACGCAAACACGAATACTTCTACGCTGCATATGAAAGATTAACATTGCTTCCAAAGTAAAGCCAGTGATGAAGTGTTTTAGCCCTTTAGTCTTTTTAAAGCAGTTATTTCAAAAATGCATCAGACTCAAAACTTGACGTAAAGTCTTTGGGAATATCATTGATTTTTGACCTCTATAACCACTTTAACATTTGTTTAGTCTTTAAACAGGACTAAACAGGAAAATCTTTAGAATCCTATTCAATGATAATCACATATTGGCACTTATTAGCAGTGTTTTCTTCAGAATCTGCAGGAAAGCCTAGAACACGGGTCAGCAACCTTTAAGACACAAAGAGCCATTTGGACCCGGTTTCCACGCAAAAGAAAACACTGGGAGCCGCAAATACTTTTTGACATCTAAAATGAAGATAACACTGTATATATTGTTTTTTACCTTGATGCTTTGTGTGAACAACTAAGGTGTGTTGCTTATAAAATCCATGAAGTGCTACAGAGAAAATTACATTTTATTTATGTAATTAACACATTTTGAACTCTTAAAGAAACATAACAAAAGGACAGACACCAACCTGAACTAAAATGATCCATGTAGCAAACAGAAACGCCACCCTTATATCGCCTTTGGGCTTTTGAAGCCTTGATCAGTCTTTTAAAGAAATAATTGGAAAAAAAATGCACTATGCTGCTAAAAAATGAAAAATAGATCTTTGCAAAATTCTGCCTAAATATGTATTTTACCAGGTTAATGTGTGTGGCGGGGCGTGGTCTGCAGCACTGCTGCAGGGGAGGCAGACGCACCTGAGCGGCACCCGTAATCACGCCTCGCCGCATTAACGTCTGTGCCATCTATGCTGTTGTTGGTATGTGTCGGGCTGTGAGCTGAAAAGCTACAGCCGGCTGTATACGTACAGCAATCGTGTGTGAAAAGCATGTTCATGGAAACATCGTCGGGTCTGCCGTGATATGTTTACAATGGGACTTCTGCTCCTAAGCCTCTGCGCACAGCGTCTGCAACTCGGGGCTGTACGAAGTCACTTTCATCTTTACGCAGGACTGTAAGCTGTCATCTGTGAGGCGCGAGCGGTGTTTGTTTTTAACATAGTTCACGGTGGAGAATAGCTGCTGACATAATGTGGATCCGAAGATCCATAACTGGCCTACCTGGGGTTGAAAGTCTCTATAAATGCATGTCGTTTCAGTGGGTACACCGACTTCTGCGAGTGTGACGCTTATTTTGATCAATGAAAAAATAATAAAATATAATTTTATTTTTATATTTCAATGTCACAATAATCTTCCAATTTAGAACTACAAGTTAAAAAAAATAACTAACATAAATAAAATACACTTCAGCTAAATGCTTCTAATTTATTTTCCCGAGCCGCACTATAAGGACTAAAGAGCCGCATGCGGCTCCGGAGCCGCAGGTTGCCGACCCCTGGCCTAGAATTTTGACATGTTAAGAATATCTAACAAACAAACCCCCCAAGAAGTACTGGACTCTGGTTAAAAAAAAAAAAAAAATGGTGCTCTCTTTCTTTCCCTGCATCCTAGGTGAAGTTGCAGAGGCTAATGGAGAACCATGACACTGTCAACGACACTTTGGAAGCAGCCAGAGACTTTATCGCCCAATCAGAGAGAACTGTGGCTGAGGTGGACACTTTGGGAAAGGTGAGGCAAATTACGGTCTGATGAGACTAAAAATATCTCAGGCCCTACTTTTATAATGATGGTCAGGTTTCTTCATGGCCTACTGAACAAAGGCTATGTATCATACCAAGGTAGCATAATCTAATTATGGGGTTGTAATATCCCAATATCCCAAGGATTAAATTGAATTCATTCCAGAAATGATTGCTAAGACTTGACCTGGTCTGTGTTACATTGCACTGCTGGGCAATTTGATTTGGAAGCAATTTATGGATTGCTGGAAAGAAAATTGAATAAGCAGCATTCTCAAAGTGCTTTCCTGTTTTAGTCAAGTAGCTCTGTATTAAGTTACTCTGGAGGGAATTACAATAATCTGAAAGTAACAATGTTAGCAAGTGTGTGTGTGTGTGTGCGTGCGTGCGTGCGTGCGTGCGTGTGTGTGTGTGTGCATATTGTAGCTTTTTGGACTTGAAATAATCTCAAGCTAAAAAATCTTTTCTGATATTGTTACCTACAGTAGTTACAAGCTAAACAGAGATTACTGAATGTTACAGGCTGGAACATGAAAGCACGTCTCGAGGTAATTGAGGTGTGTGTGTGTGCGTGTGCGTGTGCGTGTGCGTGCGCATCTGTGTGCAGAACGTGACTGAGTACCATGCAGCAATCGATGGTGCCAGCCAAAAGCTGACAGAGAAGACGGAGCGCCTCTCACTGGTTGACAGAGATCTGGTTCAGAAGGCTGACAGACATGCTGAGGGGCTGGAGAGACAAGCCAATGAGCTGGAAGAGTGAGACATCCATCTGAAATAAACCTGTGTAGCACACAGTTGCACATAGTAGCTTTTAGTAGACTTTTGCCCGGATAGGAACCATTTATTAAACTTATTAAACATTTCATGCTTCATATAGTATTTATTTGTGACCTATGAAGTTTTTCCTAATTTCTATCATATATAAAATGTTAGAATAATACAGTTTCTTTGCATGTTTTTGGTAACAATGATAAACATATGGAATACACACTTAGTTGTTAAGTGATGTCATATATGCATTGTGGAGGAGGAATCAGCTGGCTCTCCAGAGAGTGGACAGATTCTGATGCTGCTGTCTTGCAGTGCAACTAGTGACAGCAGTCCGTGTTCTGCTCTGCAGTTTCACTGAGCTTGAGGTCGCAGATTATGAACACTTGAGTTGAATCACACTGTCTCCCCCAGGGACCTGAGAAAGAGTGACGCCAATGGCTTTGTACAGAGGGCTATAACTGCTGCCAACGTCTACAACAACATAGTGAAATACGTTGACGATGCCAACATCACCTCACTCACCACCTTCAACTTATCCGAAAGAGCTGAAGATGTATGTCAGATCATGCAGTTTTAAGGCATTCGTTTACTGCATTCAACTTTCTATCAGTCCTTGTTATTTTTCTTCATACATCTGTCTTTTAGGCCACCAGTGGGATCAATGCGCAGCTTGAATACCTCATAACACAGAGTGACAATGTTTTCAAGGAATCTGTCACACTGCATTCAGAGCAAATTGGTATGGAGCTCAACAGAATTATATATTGCGGACATATTAGTCATATTTCAGCTGTATACTGTTCATAGTATTTTTGTTGTCTAATACATTTTTCTGTAACAGAGCTAAAACATGAGGTGACTGACAAGCTAAAATACATTGAGGAGACCAAAGAGACCATGGAAAACAACGTGAAAAAACTCTCAGAAATTGTGCAGGACATCAGTGAACTCCAAACAGGTAAGAATATACTTTTCTTATACGTTTCAGAAGGAGGCCCGTGGCGTGTTTAAACTATAGTTTATCGCACAGACTGGAACAGTTGGAATATCTAACAGGGCAGACCTTGCTAGGTTTTCCAATTGAATGTGTGATTAAAAAAAAAAAAAGAAAGAAAGAAAGAAATAACACACACACAAAAAAATTTTTTTTGTTCTTTTACTTGAGTGGTTTGGTCCTAAAGTCAGCCAATGTATAAAGTCAGCCGATGTATAAAGTCAGCCGATGAATAAATCCCCCAGGGGTTTTATATAGTTAAAATTTAAAAAGTAGCTTTCTTTGAAAATCAGAGATGTAGGCCTTACAGAACTACAGGAGCAATAGAGGATATTCACAGTTAGCTTGATCTGCTGAAATTCAGCTAAAATGGTCAGACCTTTTATTCTAAAATCCAGTCTGACTTGAATAAAGTTGCCACTTTGATGAAACTGTGAAATGGTGAAACTCAAGCTTGCATATACACACGGGTGCGGGCTTGACCGATACACTCTGCTACTTAAACAAATAGCACTATACCACTTTCAGGAATGCATACTAGGAACAATATGTGCAGATTTTGATATTAAACTACTTTAACTACAGCCTTCTCAAATAAACTATGACAACATCGTGATCTGTTGTCCGCTAGCATAAAAACCTAGCATATGGCCCACTTTGTCCAAAGGATAATCTTCTCTTCTTCCATCCAAAAATTCTGCATTTAGGTTTGTGCAGTTTCCTAGTCTGTGTGCATGGTTTAGTAACTCATTTACTCAACAATTTCTGTTCCCCTATTTTAAAAATACGTACGGACAGCCTCACTTCACAGATACGTCTTCTCTGTTTTGGCCATAGCAATTTTTTTCCCATAGTTTGGCAATACGGACCCAAATTAGTTCTTTACCTTAAAGTTTCTGCATTATCAGGACTAAGGAGGACATTGGCAGAAATCTCCATCAACTGAATGCTTTAGTTGCTAAACATGCGAATTTGCAGTTTGTTATAAATGTGCACTAATTTTCAGACAGAACACCACAACGTCTGGAGTTTACCTCAGAAGTGGCTTCAGAGACTCTGAATCGCTCAGTGGAAGTTCTTCAATCTATCACCCCCATTAGCAGCAAAGTAGAGGAGTGGAACAACAACATGAAAAATAACGAATACTCCACAGCTGCCTATGAACAGGCTGTTGCCTCTGCAGGGGCAGCAGGTATATATCAAAATTACTACATTTTATGAGATTTGTATTTAATGAGTAGAACACACTATACTGGTTTTCATGTTAGCTATTGTTATTCCTATCGGCTTTTTTGACTTACAGTTCCTTCGCAACCACATTTAAAGTTGATTTTTCTTCATTATTTTTTTGGCAGTGGAGAACCTGAATTTGCTTGTTCCTACCCTGCTGGACAAGCTGAAGGTTGTTGAGGATAAGAAGCCTGTCAACAACGTGACCACCAACATCATGAGGATCAGAGAGCTCATAGCCCAGGCCCGGAGTGTGGCCAAGAAAGTTCGTTCAGTCCTTTTGACACACTTAGTAATGATATCCCAATTTAGTCATTACCACTAGAGCAAAGGATGACTGACTTCCATGTGCAATCATTTTATATTTGATGACATGGCTCTGTTGTTGCACCCCTCCTACCCTTTCATTTTGAGCCATAGAAGAAAAGACAAAAGAGGGAGAACAGCAACATCACACTGATTCAGTTAGGTAAATTATATAAGGATCAGCTGGACTGGAAGTGGATTTCAAAGTGGCTTGCAGCAGCTGTGGCTAGTATAAAGTTGCTTAAAATCATGCCATATGGTGCAGTCAATTGTAAAAAGCTATCTGACAAAATTTTTAAACACTTTCAATTAAAAAAATTGTTTTGCTGGACTAAAAGAAGGGGGGGAGTGAAGTTATTAAATAAAAATGGTAAAATAGTAAATATAGCAATACAACACAAAAGCAGAAAGCAGAACCACAAACTGTACCTACGGACTAAATAAAGCTAACAAAATATTAATAAGAGAATATAAAAGATGATGATATATGATCATGATAATTAAAGAGCATTGAGGTTAGCTTTAGCTAGCCTGTAACTAAGGCCCAATCAAACAAAATGTTGTTATACCACAATATTTAGAGGAATTGATATTAGTTAATAAGAACAACCCAAGTTCCTTGCACCTTAAACATTTGTGTGTGCATAAATTAAAACATTGACAAAACTGGCAAATATTTGACTCTGTAGACTTCCCATGAGAAATTATTTGGGCTTGTTGTACAGCCAGAGGAGCAGGGCACCTTAGTCATCGAGCTGACCATGAGTTGACCACGAGTTGACATCCAGTTGACCATGAACTTTTCTGTATGCCACTGTATTCTGGAGTCAGATGTGAGGCTGCCTGTCCAATAGCTAAAACTTGGCAGAGACTCGGTCATGAAACAGGACAATGATTGCATCACACAACAAATCTACAACAGCTAAAAAAGAAAAGAATCAGTGTTGCAATGACTCAAAGTCCAGACCTCAACCCAATTGAAATGCTGTGGTCAGACCTTAAGTGAACTGTGTATAGATGCAAACGTCGGTCAACTGAGGGAACATTGTAAAAAGAAAAAAAAGAGTGGGCTTAAATTCTATACGATAATAATCTATTGAATCATTAGGTATACATAGTTTTCACACATGGCCTGCCTGCATTTGTATAGCGCTTTTCTAGTCCATAGGACCCCAAAGCGCTTTACACTACATTCAGTCATTCACCAATTCACACACACATTCACACACTGGCGATGGCAAGCTACATTGTAGCCACAGCTGCCCTGGGGCGCACTGACAGAGGCGAGGCTGCCGGACACAGGCACCACCGGGCCCTCTGACCACCACCAGTAGGCAAACATGGGGTTAGTATCTTGCCCAAGGATATTTGACATGCAGCCCGGAGGCAGCCTGGGATCGAACCACCGACCTTCTGATTAGTGGCTGACCTGTTCTGCCACCTGAGCTACAGCCACCCATGGTTTCTGTATTTCTGCTTATTTTTTTGTTTTTCTTTAAAATTTTAGAAATGAAATTTCTTCTTACCATGTCTACACAGGTGACCCCTACAAAAAGAAAAGAAAAGTAAAAACTGTCCACACACCCGACGTGTTAGCTTTGTTCTCATTTTAAATTCTGAAGTAGTATTTCAGCATCCCCTCTTGACTATCAAAATTCTTCCCTATAATTTTTCTACTTAATAAAACCCTTCTACTCCATTCCACTACTCCAGTTAAAATTTTCACACCAGTCATTATGAAGCTGTAAACCTTTTTAAATTCACGTTCTGCTATCAGATATCAAGATGATAATTGCTAAACAAAGAAAACTCAGTTTCCTTTATTTTCTGCCCCAGGTCCAGGTCTCCATGAAATTTAACGGACAGTCCTCAGTGGAGGTTCATCCTCACAGCAATTTGGAAGAACTGAAGACAATGACATCCATCAGTTTATTCATGAGGGTGGACCCTGACAAGGATCCCATAGAGGACCGAATCATCCTATACTTGGGAGACAGAAATGTGAGGAATCCAGGCAGAATAAATTTTGTTCCTTTCTCTTTCTGGGTCATCAGTTGTGATAAAATAAATGCCAACTTTCAAAGATGAAAAGGAGCTTGTGTGCATGAATAGCATGTTGTGATCATGAGAACAGAAATGACTTTGAATGGCTTTGAAAGCACCCATTTGCCCCCTTCAAAAGATGTCCAAGAGACGCCTGAGACAATGGTGCATCTGTGTGCCTTCAAAGTTCATTTACATAAATACTGTTTTCCCCTGCCTGCCAGGGTATAGAAACAGTACAGCATACCCAATGTGGGGCCTCTTTGTTCTCTTTAACAGCGCTTCACCTTGGTGATTTTACCATCACTGTAATCTATGCAGTGATGTTTTTCACTGTGGAATAATAGGCCCAGCAGTAGTTGGTCACAAATGATGCATAGTTAAGCTTTTGAAACCACTCTACACTGAAATAAAGTAACACCACACAGTTGGAAACTCGTACCACCATTATAACATGCTGAAGTGTTTTAAAATGACACAGTGAAAGCCTTGGTAGTAAAATGAACACTCTGTTTTCTGCTGCTCCTGCTTTCAGGGTGTAAAAGACTACATGGGCTTGGCCACCAAGAATGACATCCTGGTGTTTGTCTATAAACTTGGAGGTGAAGACATTGAGATCCCATTGAGTTCAAAGCCTGTCAGCCAATGGCCGGCAGTCTTCAACTACGTCAAAATAGAGAGGTAAATGAGCTTTAACCTCTTAACATCCATATGATCAGTGGCAGCATATCTATAGTTAAGGTTGGGGTAGGCTGGGTTTTGGGTTATCATTTGCCCCCCTTTTTTTTTTTAGAATTTTTATGTCTTTGAAACACTCAAATTTATGTGGCTAAAAGAAAAAAGCAACCCTAATCTTTAACCAAAAGTGATTGCCATTTTAATTGTGCTAGGCATTATTTGAAAATCATACATACAGATTTGTTGTAACACACAAAAGTGACTGAAAACTCTAAAGCCTAAATCGTCATCAGAGGTGACCCTAACCCCAGTACTAGCCCTGATTATAATCCTAGGCAACTGAAGTATGTAATAAAATATAGGGTTAGGATCCAGTTTGGGCTAGATTCAACACCTGAAAGGCCTAACTAAAATTTATATACATATATCACATGAAGTTTCTGAACAGTAGCAGCACTATGGGGCCATTTATATCCAAATATTTAAAGTCCAGGAAAAATGTCCCATATGCTAGAGCACCTTCTGGCTTCACACTCACTCAAGAAGGTGAGCGTGATAGAGTCATAGAATGATACATATTGTTGGGCTATATTTAAAATCTTTGCTATATAAGTTACTAATACGCTGATCTTGACAAGGAACTGAAAATTTGTTCTTGGTCTCAGTGGTTTCCTTTCTCCTCAAAACACAAGGGAAATCCTGCTAACACACATGACAGTTAGTGTGGTTAACTTTTCTTGTGCATTAGCAAATTTTGAGAAAGCTAAGCAGGTAGCATTCATGAAGTTCAAGCTAGGAGGAGGTCACAGTGGTAACTTGCAGATCTTTGCTTGCAGACTGGGCAGGCATGGAAAAGTCTTCCTAACAGTCCCAAGTCAGAGCTCCACTGATGAACAGAAGTTCATCCAGAAAGGTGAAGCTCCAGGCACTGAATCCCTGTTTGACATTGACCCCCAAGATCTAGTGTTTTTTGTTGGGGGTGTCCCTCCAGATGTCAAGGTAATGTAAATTACAACATTTCTTCAATATAAAGAAATCTTTCTTTCTTTTAGAAATCTGACATGTGACTGTTTCTTTGTTACAAACCAGCTTCCACCTCCTTTGATCCTTGCACCTTTCGTGGGATGTATTGAATTGTCATCGATGAACAACGATGTCATCAGTCTTTACAATTTCAAACAGACTCACAAAATAAATGTAACCACATCTCCACCGTGTCCCAGGTAAACTTTTGCATGGCTAAATGTATGTGTCAAAGGGTCTCAATGGCAAAAAAATACAAATTCAACAAGCATTGACCACCCACTGTATAATTTAAACACAACTTACCTGAACATTGCTACAGAAATCTGACATTTTTTTTGACATCTCAAACATTAAGTTCATATTTAGCCTGTCTGATTTTCAAGGGATGTATCTTAACTTAATTTGTCACATAGATGGTTTGAAATTGTCAAAGGTACCAAATCATGTTTCCAACTCTGCTCTCAGGTACAAGTTGGCATTTTCACAGAGTCGCATTGCAAGCTACCTATTTGATGGAAAAGGCTACGCACTCATCAGTAATATTGAGAGGAGGGGGACGTTTAATGCTGTCACAAGATTTGATATTTCAGTACGAACTATTGCAAGTGATGGTGTACTTTTCCTCATGGTCAATGAGGTAAGTCATCTGGAAAACTTACAAGAGTCTCACATCTCGAAAGCTTTTAGTTTTTCTTACCCATGTGCTACCAGTCTGTAAAGCAGGTCAACTGCCAGCATTTCTATTCTCATAAAAAAACCCTGTAATAATGATCATCAGTAACTGGTTTATGACAACTGTATAAGGCCAATATAAATATGTTTCATTTCTGTTTTTTCAGGATAAATTCTTTCTTTTGGAATTAAAGAATGGCATCCTGCGTCTAATGTATGACTTTGGCTTCAGCAATGGGCCAAAGCTTTTAGAGAACAACTTAGCAAAGCTGCAAATAAATGATGCAAAATACCACGAGGTAGCTTTTTGTGTCTTTATTAAAACTCTTAAATAATCCCAAGTTAAAAATGCGAATGTCTTACAATAACTGTCTGTGGTGGGACATTTCCTCAGGTGTCAGTGATCTACCATCAGTCAAAAAAGGTTATACTGTTGGTGGATAAGAGTCATGTTAAGTCCATGGAGAACCCAAAAACCACCCTGCCCTTCGCAGATATTTACATAGGTGGAGCTCCCTCCAGCATCCTGAAATCCAGGTGAGCTAAACATACATGCAAACAAACAATAATAGTATTTATCATTTAAGTCCCAAGATATAGCCATCCAGCTAACTATAAATTACTCCAAATGGAAGTAGCTCTATTCTTTATAATCTATATTCTTATTGTTAACAACTTTTTGTAGAATATGTAAAGTTAATACATCATTTAAAATTTGAGTTATTTCATCACATGGCCAGAAAGTTGCTTTCCGTCTCCAACAATAACTGCATAATATGTCATTTTAAATAAGTGGTTAGTTTTTCTCAGTTGCTTCTGGAGACTGCACCTTCCTCTCTAACAGCAGAACTTTTGGAGTACGGTAGATAGTTTTCTTTTTTAACTTCCTGACTTTGTTTCTTGCAGCTTTAAATTTGAAATATATGTGTTCCCACAGGCCAGAGCTGTCCTCTGTGGTTGGCCTGAAGGGCTGTGTGAAAGGATTCCAGTTCCAGAGAAAAGACTTCAACCTGCTGGAAGAACCTGGCACCATTGGTATTAGCAGCGGCTGCCCAGAGGAGTCCTTTGTAAGTTGTGCATCTACCACGTCACATCTTAAGTGATAATGCAATGTGTCCCTCTGAAACCAATACCAAATATAGTAAACATCTGCACAGACAAGAGACAGTGTAGTCCAGCAGCTTTAGCCCATATTGCCACTGCTAGGTCACTGAAATGTGTTTTCGTCTTGACAGATGTCGCGCAAAGCTTATTTCTCTGGAAAGAGTTACCTCGGTTCCACAGCAAAGATTTCACCGTTTGACAACTTTGAGGGCGGACTCAACTTCAGAACACTGCAGCCCAGCGGACTCTTGTTCTACCACAATGAAGGGGTAAACACACCTACATGTACATACATGTTTACTGCGTGTTAGGACATGCATTTTCAAATGCAAAACGAATGCTTTTGCAATGTTAAAGCAACGTTGTCTTGCTTAAAAAATTTTTATTTTGCTTCAGTCTGACGAGTTCAGTATCTCCCTGGAGAATGGCGCAGTGGTCCTAAACAACAGAGGCGTAAAGGTCAAATCACACAAGAAACAATACAATGATGGAAGGTCGCACTTCTTACTGGCTTCAGTGAACAATCAGAAGTAAGTATTTAACTTCACTGTTGGCAGCTGCTTCTGGTGCACATCTGTGTTAGTCTTTGAGGCTCCACATCCTGTTTCCTCTCGATTATATACATTTAAATAAAGTCTCAAAAGAAGAATGAATGCACTGGTTGAACCTTCATATAGGAACTTAACCACGTTAATGGTGGGTTTTGTTTGTTTGTTTTTCTACTCAGTAATATTACACAATTACATTTAGATCATAGTTTTTGTCATACAAAAATTATTTTTATCTCAATATTTTAAATTGCTAGGTTCTGAAAGATGTCAGAATGCTTTGGTATCAGATCCATTATGTATGCTTTACAGCATCACTGAGAAATATCTTAGTCACAGCTTGTTGCAGTTTAATCCAAACCACATTTTTTTCCAAACAAATAGCAAATGTGAATGCAAAAACACAACTAACCAGTAAAAGAATGACACCACAGCCACTACATCCACCAGCTAATATGTGCTTTACAATAAGTATTCTAAACATGATCAATGGACATCATCTGGATTACTGTAAAGTTGCAAATGCATTTGTCATTTAGTAAACATTATTAATTATCACATTATATCAATTTACTTGTTTATTGATAGTAGTTAGTCAAAAATGTTAAATATGAGGATATTAGAGCTAAAAAGACCGAAAGCACACATATGTAACATTTCAGCAGACATTATATATCTTCAACAATTACAGCATGTGGTACACTGCATGTGGCATAGACAATATCTTGCAGGAAAATAACAACTTTGGGCAATGCAACAACAAATAAGAACAGCAGCACGAGAATAAGACAACACGTTAGTGCAGTGCATGATGCCTGCATCTCTGATAAGATCTGGTGATCCTTTTATAAACATGGGTCACATACGCCCCTGCACCCAAAGGGGCGCATCAACAACTAAAGAAAATCTTCTGAGGGGCTTCAACTCCTTACTTCAGGTACTCATTGCTGGTGGATGACGAAGACAAGCAGTTCAAGAAGCGGCCGACATCAGCCGCGGGATCGTCATACGATTCTGAGGAGAAGACTTTCTACTATGGAGGATCTCCAAGCAGCACTTCCAAGAATTTCACGGGCTGCATCAGCTATGCCTACATCAACAGGTAAGTCACCCCCTCTCTCCAGTAAAAGAGGGGGTATTATGTTATTTCAAGTTAAACTGTGAGGAGATGGAGATTGCTGCTAAAAAGATGAAAAATTTAGCAAATATAAAAATGCCAAGAAAAATGCATGTTACAATATTTAGCAGCATTAAAAAACATGTTTACAGTTTGGTTAAACCGTATAGCGGGCCCTGTAGGTAATTCTACCATGGTGAAAGCAGTAGTGTTGCAGAGTGTTCATTTAGCTCACTCGGTTGAGTAAGTGACAAATATATTGTGAGGTTAATGCAGACACCTGGTTTGAATCTGCCCTGAGACCAGCCATTGTGTGTCTTCCACTGTCCTAGTGAAGTAAATGTTAAAAAGCCATTTCATAGCTAGATAGATAAATCAGTGTTTCCCAACCTTTTGGAGCCACAACACGTATTTCACATTAGAAAAATCACACGACACACCACCAAACAAAAATGTCACAAAAAGCATAATGATAGTTTTTCCCCACGCACCAGGCATAGCAGAATCGGCTCAGTTTGTCACCAGTATACCTTTTTTTGATTTTCGAACGCTGTGTACCACATAAAATCGTTTCGAGGTCAGTAAACACAACCAGAATTCATACAAAAGGCACACGGGATTATAAAGGACACTGTCGATTTTCAGAAAACTCAAAGGATTGATTTTAAGTGCACTGTATTTTCCAAAAACACACGGTAATGACAACGGCCTGCTAGCATGCTCTACCAAAAATAGTGCTTTGTTGTGGATCTGACGAACGAAAGCTAAACCAGTTCCACACCACTGAAGTTGCAGCATTTTTACAAACCACTTCTGGTTCATCCGTTTCATTCAACGATCTGCTTTCGCCCTTCTCATTCTCCGTCGCCGCCGCCATTCTTTTTCCGCCATGTGCGTATGAAAACAAAGGCACTGCGCATGCGCGTTTTACCCAAATTCTATCGCAATATTTCACTTTCTTATCGTTGCCCAACATTATACCGGTATAACCGTGAACGGTATGATATGGCCCAGCAAAACATCAATCATATGACCCCATATGTGCAAGCACTTTAGCGACAGTGGGAAGGAAAAAATCTCTTTTAACAGGGAGAAACCTCCAACAGAAACAGGCTCAGGGAGGGGCGGCCATCTGCCGCAGCCAGTTGAGGTGAGAGAAGGAAGACAGGATAAAGACATGAGTGAAAACTGATGTTTCATTTGTTACGTGGCACTAATTGGAAGGTATGTGTATTGGAGAATTGATAGCATTAGCTGGCAACTTAGTAATTCCTCCTGTCATCCATATAAATTATATTCACTTCTGGCTATTCCAAATAATAACAAAAAAACCCAAAAACAACTCACAATATTTTGGGAGCCAAAACACTTGCTGAAACCAAAGGTGACATTATGGTTAGTGCTTTCATCTTTTATATACAGTCTATTCAATGAATAATGTGTTGAGAGTGTTTGACACTTCTGCCGTGTCACTGTAGACTAGACCGGGACATTGAGCCTGAAGACTTTAAGAGATACCCAGAGAAGGTCCAGATTTCCCTGGAGGGCTGTCCTGTACAGCGACCCCCGGCTGCACTGCTGTTAAGGCACAGGGCTAACACTTCTGGAACCAAACAGTCACAAAAGGTGAAGTGAAAATAGCACATACAGCAGACCTTAGTTAAATATGAATGTGTTCTACAAACATTTTTGGGCTGACTGATAACCTGATATTTAATAAATGTTCTCATAGGTCACCAGAGATAAATCTAGCCTCCCCCCAGTGCTGACTGAGCTAGGAAGTGATGACCAGGAATCAGCAGAGCCAAACATCAAGTCCTGCTTTCTTTCCTCAAGTCCCAAATCGATTCACCACGCCTTCCGGTTCAGCAGCATTGCCAACAGCAGGCAGCACTACACAGACTTCCCAGACTCCCTTTCTCAGAGGTAGATCAAGACAAGAACTTTAACCTCAGTGTCATGTCTGCTTAAAGCTGCACATATTCTTGTGTCTCCATGTGTGATTAAATTCATCTTTGTTTTTCCAGGTCCCACTTCTCCTTGTCAATGAAGACCCACTCATCTTTTGGCCTCATCTTTTATGTATCTGATGCCCAAGAGGACAATTTCATGGCACTCTTTCTGGCCCATGGGAAACTTGTGTACACTTTTAGTGTAGGAGACCAAAAAGTTAAAATCAAAAGTGAAGACAAATACAATGATGGTGCCTGGCACAGTGTAAGTTCATGAATTTGTTCCATAACTGAATTTTATATTTATGCCAGCATGAGTGTTTGTTTATGTAAGAGACAACCTTTTCTCATCCCAAAGGTTATTTTTATCCGTGATGGAAATGTGGGGCGGTTAATAGTTGATGGGCTCACAATGCTGGAAGACAGCGTTCAGGGAAACAACGTCTCCTGGCACATCAGCAGCCCCCTCTATGTCGGAGGAGTTCCTGCAGGGAGAGCCCAGAAGAATATTCAGGTACAAGTCAAAATCTGCCATGTGAAAAACATTAAACAGCAGAAAAAAATGGGACAACTGGAATCTTATAGAGGACTTTATTTATAGCCCTATGTTTGTCCGGAAAATGTGTGGACATCCAGCCCTGTCTGTTCCCACAGACAAGAGGAAACCACTATTGTGACCCTAAGAAAGAAGGTTTCCTCTCAGTTTTGAGTATTGGAGCTGATATAGCGGAGCCCTTCTCCTTCCTATTAATCCCACTGTTCAAAAATTGGCTGCTTTTCAGATGTGGGCGGAGCACAAGGCACTCAGAGATCGCTCCTGATGAATAAGAATGACTTTAGCTAACAGTTTAAAATAATAATTGCTGCATTCTTCTGATGTACTAGCTCCATTTCACTGTAAGCTGATAAAATGTAAAAGTGTGAGATGATAATTCTCTATGGGGTGTGACCCTAAAAGCAATGTCTTGTACATTACATGCACTGGGGGCCGGGATAGCTCGGTAGGTAGAGTGGTGGCCCCATGATCAGAAGGTTGGGGGTTCGATTCCCCTGAACAGCTACCCTGAGGTACCCCTGAGCAAGGCATCGTCCCTACACACTGCTCCCCGGGCGCCCAATGACTGCCCACTGCTTCTCTGAGTGAATGGGTTAAATGCAGAGAGGAGTTTCCCCACGGAGATCAATAAAATACACTTTCTTCTTTCTTGCATAAAGTCACCAAATGACTCAGTCTTACTATGAAAACATTGCTTAATGCGGCCTTAAAGACAGCTTATATGACAACTACTATGGTCAAATGTGGGGATTACTGTTGAATGCTGAAATTACATAAGATAAACTTATAAGGGAAGAGTCATAAAGTTATCAAACAGACCACTAAGATTTCACAGCTACATTCACTTAAACTTTGTTTAGCATTAGCCGTCATTAGCCATACAGAGCCACTAGTCATACCAGACCAAATAGGGCTATAGCTGCAGGGTCCTCAAATATTCTGTAGTGATCAGGAGTTTGTTGTGTTGCTTGTAAGTAGAGCTCTACTCTACCATTATAGGTTGTCTACTGAAAGGTCAGTGGCTCGGTCCCCAGCTCCTCCACCCTACATGTTGAAGTATTCCTGAGCAAGACAGAAGAAACTGAACCCAATGCATTCATTGGGGTGTGAAAGTGTGCATGAATGTTAGACAGAGCACTTAGAGTAAAAGTACTGTGTTGATGTGTATGTGACTGAGGCTTGTAGTAGAAAGCACTTTCAGTACTTAGTACATTAGAGTAAAAATCAGTATATGAGAACTACTGTGGATAAGTGAATGTGTTATTTAGTAGTTCTTTAAAATATTCTGTGATGCCTTTTTAGGTTTGTTTCTGTGTGGATTATCGTAATTAATCATTCTTTTTGTTATCTTTCATCTTCAGAGAAACTCTGCATACAGCTTTACTGGCTGTATAAAGAACCTTCAGCTTGATAGAAAGCAGCTCTCCTCTGTGGCAGACACATTTGGGGTCACTCCATGCTTTGATGGAGTCTCTGAGGGAGGAACATACTTCTCAGAAGAAGGAGGATACATTGTCCTGGGTGTGTTTCTAGCAATTTAATATCTGTGTTATTTTTCTGCAACCTAGAAATATGTTGTATGCAGAGTTTTGTGCAATCTTTCTCACAGTGAGTAACACCACATATATTTTTCCACTATCTGCAACTGTTTGCAAACTGAGCATCTGTTAACTTACACAGTTCATTAGCCTCACAAGGCCCACAGTCTCTTTCGTGTTCATGAGGAGAGTGTGGCTGGCTGAGGGAACTCGATAGCCTAAGTGCAGCTGTGGTAAAAATGTGTGAGTGTTAAAGAAGCACGAAAGAGGAAAAGGCAAAGCTGAAAGCCCTAAGAAACTCAGGACTCAAATGATTTCACACTCGCACCCACCTCAGAATAACTGATGAAGGGTTATGGGGCCATAATAAATAAGAATAACTCAGACCTCACGTCATCTTCCTCCTAATTCAGACGATTCTTTCAACCTGGGACCGAGGTTTGAGCTGGTGATGGAGGTGCGCCCTCGTGTGGCATCAGGGGTGCTACTACATGTGCACTCAGCAGATGACTATTTCACTGTGTACATTCATCAAGGAGCGGTACGTTTTTACACAAAATACACACATTCTTCTTGGTTCAAATGAAGTTTTTTCATTCAAAAGAACTGCCGTCTTCTAGACAGATTATAGCATTAGTGTTTTTGCAGGTGGTGGTTCTTGTAAATGATGGGACTCGTGAGTTCTTCACAAAGGTGTCACCAAAACAGGGAGTGTGTTCGGGGAGTTGGCACAAAATTACCGGTAAGAATTCCTTTGTGATCACACTGTAGGTTTATTATTCAGAATTGATGTGTTCTGTGGCAGCACTGTTAATGTCACACTAACATCACTCTCTGAAAAATAATCTGACATTGTATATTGTATGTGCAATGTTACGTCTTCCACGTCTGAAAAAGGAATAAACACACAAATGCCTTAATCCAGCATTCTATTTAAAGACCACCAGGGGGCGAGGCCTGTGGTTTCAAAAAGACTGACTGAAAATAGCTTTCTGTGTCAAGGAATGAGTTAATGGGCTCAGTCACTCTTTTTGTGTCCATCCATCCATTCGCTTCCGCTTATCCTTTTCAGGGTTGTGGGGGGTGAGAGGCAAAACCGCCTTTTTGTGTCATAATAAAAAAAAAAATGTTTTTTATTTTTTTTATTTTTTTACAGTAGCTAGTCAAGTTTAATGTTTAATGAAAGCGTTCTGTAATGTTTGGTTTCAGTGATACGGGATGCCAACGTTGTCCAGCTGGATGTGGATTCTGAGATCAACCATGTGGTGGGACCTCTGAGCCCCAGCTCCACAGATAGCAGAAAGCCTGTATTTATTGGTGGCACTCCAGGTGAGCTGGTGACAATTGCTCCTCCTGATTTTGTCCTGTCGGTATAAAGCTGTTAATAATGCCTTCTACCTCCTCTCAGATGGTTTCCTTCCAGAAAGTGCTGCTACCAGGAAGGCCTTTGTGGGCTGCATGAGAAACCTGACAATCAACAACAGCCAAGTAAACTTCAGCAAAGCGGTCCTGGTCAGTGGAGCTGTCAGTGTTGGAACCTGTCCAGCAACATAAGATTTCTGTGATCTCTAGCTCAGCAAAGCAATGACCAAATGCATGGTAGAAACCCCATATCATCAGTCTTTTTCCTTTCTGACACGTTTGTGTGCTTTTTGTGTAGAAGTTGTCGGTTTTTGTTTTTCACTCCCACCAAGAGTATGACCAAAACGTCCATTCAATCAAAGCAAACACCCGTTATAAATAAACAAATCAGATTGATTCCTCCAGTCCACAGTGTGAAGCACACAGGCACACTAACATTACTGTGTTACTGTATGTTCCTTTACTCCACTTCATAATCTTGATGGCACATGTTTTTTGTATAAGTTCATTTTCAAAGCTTTCCTTTTGTACTGTTTTATTTCTGATAATAAATAACATTTTACCTCCACTGAAACTTTTTTACATGTGTGTTCTCCTATAGTGCACTTGTTCATTTCACCAAAATCAGCTGAGACTGACTTAACAACCTCGTATATGCATGCAATATTGCACAGATATACTCAGTAAATTAAAAATGGTCAGAACACAGGAGTGTTTTCTTTTGGTTTTTCCCACAGTCCAGTGACATGTACATCCAAAGTGTCCACCCAATGACTCAGATGAAAATTAAACAACTGTCACAATCTTGTTAAAGGTAGTTAACTTGTTTGCAGTCAGTTTAATCAGCCACTAGATGGCGACACACACACACAACAATCCAAGCGGATCAGCAGTCTAATGGCTGTTTAGTTAGCAGTTGGATGGTGTACCTATCAAAGCGGCCAATAAGTATATGTCCTATGTGGGCGTGGAAATTAGAGCATGCTCGTGATGTAAGATGAAAAGTCATAATAAGTGTTCAGTAACTGTTTTTTGTTTGTTTTTTTTCTTTAAAAATGTTTTTATTATGTTTTTACTCAGAAGCACACCATTTTCAGGGGGTAAAATATTTCACGACAGTTAAGACAGAAGGTGAAATAACTGGGAAGCCTAATCACAGACAAGCAATAAATACCAAGGCAAAACACTGGAAAACTGGTTGAAAACTCTTCGTTTTCTAATTGTTTTAATTTTGGAAAAACATATACCTACCTTAATTTGGCACCCACGCTGAGACACAAAATTCAACCATAATGTAACATCACTGACAAAATATAGTTTACAGTCTTAAATGCTTTTATTCTGCTTTTAAAAACCAGTATCTCATACCATCCTTTATTTTAACTTTATTAATGGGAGTTAAACTACAGAAGAGATTTTAATCATTTAATGTGTGGTTTCTACAAAACTGCTATATTATATTACTACAAACCTCCTGTTTTTTCTTTTTAAAAATGTCTTTATTGTTTGTTTTTGTTCGTCACACACACTTTTTTGGGGAGTGGGGGGGTCAGTGGCTGAAACGTACGTTCCGTTTCCATGGAAATGACGTCATCAATGCTCGACCAAACATAGCTAAGGCGCGAGGAAGAAGAGGTGTTCAAAAGTCTTGTGAAGATCTTATTGATGGATAACATAAACGGAACAGTCATTATGGATTAGCTTCGCACTTTTACAACGTGTATGGGGTGTTGTTGACATGACACAGTCCGTTGTGGTCCAAGGTGAGTGAAACTCAGCGCGGTAAATGACAGGTAGGAGGCTAGCTTAGCCCCCAGGTCGGTGTTTATGTCAAGTAGTTCCGTTTTATGTGACGTAGCTACATACCTTTAACAAATGAAATCTGTATTACTACTAATTGTGTTTTTTAAGTTAAACTGAAATTCCGTTCTGCAGTTGGACAGTGCGGCAACCAGGTTGGCTGCAGGTTTTGGGATCTTGCTTTGCGAGAGCATGCCCATGTCAATAAAGTAAGTGCAATTACATACACAGCACAGCACAACGAAGGTATCCGACGAATAATAATGAAGTCTGACTTGTTACGACAGGAAAAGCACATGTTTGTCTTTCTAATGTTCTGGTGACCCAGACTATACAACCAAAAACCCGTAGACACAGCATCTCTGGGTGAAACACAGCCGCTTTTAACGTTTTTATAATTACACCTGTGCTTTTGAGCTGGATAAGACAATACGTTACAGAGCTCAGATCATCTCAAGCTGGTTTCTTGAACACGAAAGGGGGTTACTGTACTCAAATGGCTACCAGAGCCACCATCCCTCAATCCAGTAGAGCACCTTTGGGATCATGTCAAGGCATTGTAGTAAAAGTACAAAATAGCAAAATGTAATTCAAGTACAAGTAACTTTAGTTAGTGTAGGAAAACCTTTAAAGTTGAGCATATTTAATCAACTCAGAGGAGAAACTCATTCAAAAAGCTGGGAGCAACAAACACCTTCAACTGTTAGCATTTCTTAAACTACAGCAAAAGTGTCATTAACCTCTGGCACATGCACCTCCAACAACCAAGGTGGGAAAACTGTCTGCTTTCCTCAGTCTGTGATGTTTGTCCATGTGTTAAGGGGGGGCTTGGAGGCTTTCCTTAATTTAATAAGGATTTGAGAGGTTGAAAAGGGCCAAATTGTGATGGCTAGACAACTGGTTGAGGTGTGGGTGCATGTGCATCACCTAGTGGGGGAACACATAACACCAGGATGCACTATGAGAAGGTGAGCTGGTGGAGGCGGTGGGATGCTTTGTGCAATCTTCTGCTTGGGAACCTTGAGTCCTGCCATACATATGGATGTTACTTTAACATGTAGCACCTACCCAAGCATTGTTGCAGACCATGTACACCCTTTCATGGAAACAGTACTCCATGATGGTTGTGGCCTCTGTCAGCAGGATAATGCACCCTGTCACAAAGCAAAACTTCAAGAATGGTTTGAGGAGCACAACAATGACTTTGAGGCATTTTTTACCCCTCCAAATTCTCCAGATATCAATCTAGTCGATCATCTGTGGGATGTGCTGGACAAATAAGTCCAATCCACTGGAGGCCCCACCTCTTACAGGACTTAAAGGATCTGTTGCTAACATCTTGGTGCCGATACCACAGCAAACCTTCAGGGGGCTAGTGGAGTCAATGCCTCGATGGGTAAGGTTTGTTTTGGAAGCAAAAATGGGACTGAGACAATATTAGGCAGGTGGTCATAATGTTATGTCTGACTATTATCAGCAAATGTACATTTCTATTAGCATTATTCTAATTATTTTACACTGTATAAATTGGGACTCACCAGCTGTTAGTAGTGAACAGACCCAAACCAACTGTCTCCTCCCTGTCTCACCACCATTTTCTGTTATACTTGTCATTGCAGAGTGAAAGATTTTGTGTTTGCTTATCTTTAGTTGGTAACTTATAGGGGTGGGGGGGGAAATCGATACTATGTAGTATCGTGATATTTTGTTTGCTAATAATGTATCGATACAGGGACAGCAGAAATCGATATTTTGTTACCAAAAAAGTTTGTGGACTGGAACTCTGACTTCAGAGCATGTTGATCCTTTTTCTGAGCAAGAATCCTGACATTCCTTCACTGTCCAAATGTGTTTAACTTGTTTTTTGGCAGCAATAAACATGACAGTTTACTTATTTTAATTTAAGACATGTTTTATTTTAATTAAGTTTAAAACTTTTTTATTTAATGTAAAATGTTTTGTTTTAATTTACTTTCAAGTTCTTCAGTTGCTGAATGGGCTGCATAGTTTTCATAAATTGCATAGTTCAGAATAGCTATAATTGTACCAGATGGTTGCATTCAGTTAAGTTGGACTAGACTGTAATACAAACCGTTCAGTTTGTCAACAATAAAACTGACTGAAATGAGAGAAAGACTGAGTGTGAGACTTTGATATTAGATAAAATGAATATTGATAAAGTTTACCTTTATGTACAGAATCTGAATATCGCAAAATATTTTAAAAAATTGCAATAATATCGTATCGTGCGTTAAGTATTTTGATAAGATCGTATCGTGGGATGTATGGTGATTCCCACCTCTAGTAACTTAGTCCACAGTAAGTGTTGATTATGTGCTTGAATCAGAATCAGAATCAGAAAGGGGTTTATTGCCAAATGTTGAGCAGGTTTACAACATTAGGAAATTGCTGCGGTGCTTCAGTGCAAACATAGTGTCATAAATAGCACTTAAGTAGTGTCATAAATAGCACTTAAATAGACATGAAAAAATAAAAGTAGGGATAAGAATTAAAAGTGCTACGTAGAAAGATATGTGCATGAGCTATACATGAGATATATACATGAGAATAAGAATTAAGAGTGCTACGTAGAAAGATATATACATGAGTGCAGGTGGTGATCAGTGCCAAACATGGAATGATGCAGTGACACAGCGTAGGGTCATGTGTTAGTGGTGGGAACAGTCATATGGTTATTGTTCATGTGTCCAACAGCAGAGGGGAAGAAACTGTTCTTATGGCGAGAGGTTCTGGTGCGAATGGACCGGAGCCTCCTGCCTGAGGGGAGCAGGTCAAACAGACTGTGTCCAGGGTGAGAAGGGTCAGCTGAGATCCGAGCTGCACGCCGCAATGTCCTGGAGGTGTACAGGTCCTGCAGAGATGGGAGTCTGCAGCCAATCACCTTCTCAGCAGAGCGCACAACACGCTGCAGTCTCTGTTTGTCCCTGATAGTGGCTCCAGCGTACCACACGGTGATGGAGGAGGTGAGGATGGACTCGATGATTGCAGTGTAGAACTGCATCATCGTCCGTGTTGGCAGGTTGAATTTCTTCAGCTGCCTCGGGAAGTACATCCTCTGCTGGGCTTTCTTGATGACGGAGGTGATGGTGGGCTCCCACTTCAGGTCCTGGGTGATGGTGGTACCCAGGAAGCGGAATGAGTCCACAGAGGTGATGGGGGTGTCAGTCAGGATGATGGGGGGGAGTGGGGCTGTGTGCTTCCTGAAGTCCACAATAATCTCCACTGTCTTCTGGGCATTCAGCACCAGGTTGTTGTGGCTGCACCAGGACACCAGACGTTCAACCTCCCTCCTGTAGGCAGACTCATCCCCGTCCGAGATGAGCCCAATAACGGTGGTGTCATCTGCAAACTTGATTAGCTTGACAGACTGGTGGGTGGAGGTGCAGCAGTTGGTGTACAGGGAGAAGAGCAGAGGAGAAAGAACACAGCCCTGAGGGGAGCCGGTGCTGATGGTCCGGGAGTCCGAGACATTCTTTCCCAGCCTCACATGCTGCTTCCTGTCCGTCAGGAAGTCAGTGATCCACCGGCAGATGGGATCAGGCACATTCATCTGGGAAAGCTTGTCTCGGAGATGGTCTGGAAGGATGGTGTTGAAGGCAGAGCTGAAGTCCACAAACAGGATCCTGGCGTAGGTTCCTGGGGAGTCCAGATGCTGCAGGATGAAGTGTAGGGCCATGTTGATGGCGTCGTCTACAGACCTGTTGGCTCTATATGCAAACTGCAGGGGGTCCAGGAGGGGGGCCGTGAGGGTCCTGAGATGGGAGAGAACTAGGCGCTCAAAAGACTTCATGACCACAGATGTCAGAGCCACGGGTCTGTAGTCATTTAGTCCAGTGATCCTAGGTTTCTTGGGGACAGGGATTATGGTGGAGGACTTGAAGCAGGCAGGCACATGACATGCCTGCAGTGAGGAGTTGAAAATGCCAGAAAACACTGGGGCCAGCTCGAATGTATCTATGTTGAGGAATTATAATGTATAGTGGGGTATTTTGCTTTAATAATCAGTGTGGGTGTTATTTGTTTCTCATCTTGGTGTAAATTTATAATTACCAGACTTTCCAGCCACATTGTCATGTCATTTTTAAATTGCATTCCAAACTGACTGTGACAGAAAAACAGATAAGTGTCAAACACTATTGTATAATACACATTGTAATTTTCTTCTCTGACTTGTGTTGTTGCGTTAAATCAATTCCAGCTCTGTTTGTCTGCTTTGTGCAGTCTGTTTGAGATGATGTGAGAGCTGTCAGTTGACGCCTCAGCAGACACGCCCTAAGTGATTCAGAGAATGCTTCTCTTTTTTTTTTTAATGATTAGAAAACCTCATTTTTCAGCGCTGTATTTCAGCTGGGTAGTTAATAACTCATTTCTTTAGTGTGACAGAGAGATATTTACCTCAGCTTTATCCAAGTTGTAATCATTTTGGTTTCCAGTTTAAATGTTAGCTGCCTTCTGTAGTTCATAAGCTTTAGGGATGTTGGTCTTAAGCACTAGAAACAATTTAATTTAATTTCCAAAAATGAAATCCTGATTTCACATGAATTTTATCATGGTAAAACTGAAAGTGTTCCAGTGATATGTGCAGTAATTCTTAGGGTTTAGGTAAAATGCATCAACTATGTAGAAACTACTGATTCACCATTTCACCAGATACCCAGGCCTAGTCTACTATAATCTTATGTTTAAGTGAATGAAAAATGTAGATGCAGCTGGTATAAACAAAAACAAAGCAAAATCAGGAAGAGTTCAAATACTTGTTCACAGCACTGTAGATTTAAGTGACCAAGAAAAACTTTCAGTAAATTTTTTAACATCTTATCTATGATAATCAGGGAAGTCATTATGTTTTCTCACTAAACCTTTGTTCTAAGGGATGTCTGTTTTCTGTGTGCCCTGTTTTGTCCTGTAAGAAACAGACATGACTCTCACAGCTCCTAAATCTTTTTTTTTTTTCCTTCATCCTCAGAGGGGATTGTACGATGAAGCCCTCAATAGCTTTTTCCGAAATGTGGATTCCAGGTATGTTAAACCTGCTTTCCTCCAGTTGTTCATTGACATATAAGTTTTCCAAATGTATTGCTTTTTTTTTTTTTTTTACCCTTTTTTTCTTTAAATCACTGACTGTCCTTTTCCAGGAAAAGTGACGGGGCTGCATTTGCTGTTGGTGGGAGAATCCAACACCTGAAGGCCAGGGTAAGTTCTAGAAGGACTCTCGAGTCCCTAATTTTTAGTTATTGTGTCAAAACTGGATAAAAATTAAGCAAATAAGAAGTTAGAACTTCAGAAATTTCAGAGTTGGTAATAATAAAAATAGATGTTAGCCTATGTGTGCAAACATTTTAACCTATGAAACATTCACAATAGCAGTGCAGGCATAGTCAAGTGTCTTTTACATGCAAAGCATAAGGCTTTGAATGTTGCTAGTATGGACTGATACTGAAGGTAAATTCTTTGTGAACATCTCTTGGTCAACTGTATCAAATGCAAATTAATTCCATATCTGATTCTCTCAGTCATTGAGTTTGGCTGTAGCTTTTGCTGTGCCAGAGGTGCCACGTCTTTCTGTTTCCATTAAATAAGCCTTCTACTAGAAATGAGAAAAGGGCTGCCGCATCTCAAATTTCACCCTTTGGGGTTAACTTTGGCCCAAAGAAAAATGATAAACGGCTTTAACATGGATAATAATAAGCTTAAGACTGATTGATGATGCGTATTCTTTTCACATTTTATTTTGGAGTCGAGCTTACTGAAAGGTTCAGCATTCATTGGGTGAATTATGAAATGACTGGGGTAAAAGGAATGTGCTCAGTATATGATAGCATTGAAATGTATGAGCGGGCTTCATTTTCACATATTTGAATCCACAGGCGGTCTTGGTGGACATGGAAGAGGGTGTGGTCAACCAGATCCTGCAGGGCCCGTTAAGAGAAGTGTTTGATAGCACGCAACTACTCACAGACGTGTCAGGTTCAGGCAACAACTGGTAAGAGACAGACAAGCCTCAGGATGCCACCGAGCTCACGTGGACTTTACCAACTGTTGCACACCATAATTTAAATCCTGCTGGAGTTGTGTTACAGCTCACGTGCTGTTACACTATATGCAGTTCTAGTGGTATTCAGGGAATAGTCTTTGAAGAGATTGCAAAGAAAGTATTTTTTGGTAATTGTCTGAAAGAATTAAACATGTTTTCTTAATAATCCACTATATGTTGAATTTTGTATAATCTGAAAGAGGAACACGGGTGGCTTAACTGTTGTTTTTTCAGTTTTCACATTCTCAATTGTGCAGAGTATAATTTAGGGAAAAGATCAGCCTGATGTGAGTAGTTTCTCTGTATGGTTTCCCTGGTCTACCTACCTGAAATTGTAGGTAGACCAGGTCTCCATGCATTATTGTGAAATACAACTATGTACTATCTTTTTATCTAGTGTGTGCTCCAATGTGGGACTTTACAGGACCTCTTACAATTTTTTTTTCATATGTTAATGAGCCAATAGTCTATATTTTTCAAAAAAGTATATATCTCTTGTAAAGTATTTAATATATGACTCTAAGATTTCACAGATTCACAGATTGGAAATGGTCAAGCAGAAGGCCCACAGTGATATCAGATGCTATGGAATGTTATGGGATGTTAACAGGAAGTCTACTTGACACAGAGTTATATTAGCACACGCTTTTAATTTCTTCAAATAATCTTTATCTCCTGTAAATTTTTCTCAGCTGCCGGTGGCTTATTTTCTGTCTGCACAAAAAAGTGCAACTTGTTTACAGTGTAGCATTGCCTGTGAATGAACCACCAATGGATTATGTAGTCAATCCATGACGCCTGTGGTAAATCCTGTACTTGGCATGCCACAACAATTTGAGACTGTCAGTCTGATTCCCACAGTTTGTTGCTTAGAGGCGAGAAAGCCTTTACACTGCACGGCAATCTTTTTATTGGCCCACATAATTATACCCTATGTTTAAAATTCCAATATTGTTTTTACCATGAATGACTTTTGCACTAAACTCTTTTATATGTCCTACAACACGTATAACGTAGGGAGAGTTGAACTTTGACTCTTTTATCTTGCATAGTTTGTCGTAATGAAAAAAACACAAGAGCAACATGGGATGCTCCAGGACATCCTGACAGCCCCTTCAGTTGCTTTTGTCTGTTACCTTTCCTTTCCATGAACACACTAGCTACTGACAACTTCCTAACACATCATGCATGCTGTGGGAGCAACGGGCAGTCTGTCATGTTGATCACTCAATATAATTGCTTAATCTGACATAGTGATCATCATAAAAGATGAAAGTAATATGAAATCTGTCCTGAGCATTAAAAATTATACTTATCATTAATGTTCAATTTTTGGCATTATCTTATGATTAGGGGGGAAAAACCAAGGTATCGTTTTGTGCTTGTCATTCAGGGCAGTTGGAAACATGACGTACGGCTCGGCCTACAGGGAGAAGATGGTGGATAAGCTCAGGAAGGCAGCAGAGCAATGTGACTGTCTGCAGTGCTTCTTTCTCATTCACTCTATGGGAGGAGGTAAGGCTCTGATTCAAGGGCATCCTTTCATTCATGCTTCACAGTCCAGTACTCCAAGCTTTACTTCAATTAATTCATGTTAGATTTGTAGTGACAAAAAAAATGAATAAAGCCAATAAGAATACATTTGTGCATGATTTCATTTCACTTACTTAATTTTTGTATCTTTGTTGTCACGCACGTCACTTCTTTACTTTTAGACCTGTGTGAAGGCTGTAAGAGTAGTTAGCTGAAATAAAATAGAAACTAGAATTTAGAGAAAAAACTTATTGAAATAATATATTCAAATATTCATCCATCCATTTTATTTGTCTTATCTGTGACTGGGTTATGGGGGCAGCAGACAAACCCAGACCTCCCACTCTGCAGCCACGTACTCCAGCTTATTCAGACCAGCCAACAGATATAATCTCTCTAGTGTCTCCTGGGTCTACCCCAGGGGCCTCGTCCACATTTCTAAGCTGGAGGCCATTCCCTGATGAAGCAACAGGACCATTTTGCAAAATGCAGAGATCAAATTCTGAGGCCGTTTGCTCAAAACCTAGACCCTCCTGGGGAGGCTGAGGAGTGCAATCCCCCTATAGTTGGAGCACACCTTCTGCTCCCCCTTCTTGAATATGGGAAACACCACTGCAGACTGCCAGTCCAGTTGCATTACCTCAATCTCCATGCAGAGGTGTGTTAAGTAGATATCCCCGCAACATGATGATTATGACATTCCTGAGCCTTCAGGAATTTTATCAACATCATCTAGTCCAAGGACTCTGCCACCGATAGTTGTTTAACTACCTCAGTGACCTTGTCCCCAGACTTGCCTCCTCTATAGAAGGCATGCCAGTGGGGTTAAGTGGGTCTTTAAAGTATTCCTTCCACTGCCTGACTATATACTCAGTTGAAGTCCGCAGTACTACACCCGCAGAGTAGAGCACTGCTTTCCTGACGATTTTCCAGAAACACTTCGAGGCAGACCGAAAGTCTTTGTCCAAGGCTTCACTGGACTCCTCCCACAACCTAAGCTTTTGCTTCACCCACCGCCCAAGCTATATTCTGCTTGGCCTGCCAGTACCAATCAGCTGCCTCTGAGGTCCCACAGGCTAACCAAACCCGATAGGTCTCCTCCAGCTTGATCGGTCCCTTCATCTTCAGTGTCCACGATCTGACTCAGGGATTACCAGGGATTGCAGCTCTACTGTTATATGTCAAAGTGTTACCTTAATTTTTCAAGCAGTGTAGAAATAAGATTTCAATTGTCATGTCAGTAAATTAAGGATTTTTCTGTAGACAGCTGATAATTAATTAGTTACTGACTATGGATTTAAGGTACTGGCTCTGGCCTGGGAACCAGAGTGCTCAGCTTGCTGGAGGAGGAGTTCCCTGAGGTGTGTCGCGTTGTCACCTCCATCTATCCATCTGGGGAAGATGACGTAATCACCTCACCATACAACAGTGTCCTTGCCATGAACAAGCTCACAGAGCACGCTGATTGTGTCCTGCTAGTGGAAAACCAGGTTTGTGGATTCAGAAATGCCTCCCCTCTCTCCCTGCAAATGTCTGTGCAACGCACATAAATGAAAACTGTCAAACTGAATGTGATTTCTTCTTTTCCCTCATTTCTCCCCTTCCAGTCATTGGTTGACATTGTGAACAAGATTAAAGTTATGTCCCATGGTACAAAGCCTGGTTTAAATATCAAGAGAAACAGCGCAGTCACCTCTGGACAGGAAGGCCTCAGTGGGGCAGAAAAACCCTTTGATGCTATGAATAACATTGTGGCTAACCTGTTGCTCAATATTACCAGGTATAGTATTACTGTTTGCTCATATACAGTAGAAGCCCGTGTGCTAAGGAAAAACATTAACACCCTTTTGACCATTTTTTCTAGTCCATAAGATTGCCATAATAAATGCATTAGTATCCATTCTCTTCATAATAACAGTCAGTAAAGCCAGTTTGGGCTTTCATCTGCAGTCTCCTGTCTGTTTTAATTTTGGCCCTTTGAGTCAGCCAAAGTTGGAGCATAAGACACTAACCAGAGATGTCAAAGCATTTCAGGTGTTTATCGCGTGATGCTATCTTATCATTAAAAGCTTCTGTGAGAGTCCTGCAAGGGCTTGAGAGTCAACCTGGAGATTTGGTACTGTCACACAAGTCAACTTAGGAAGTTATTTATGAATAAAAGTATTTTGATCTTTTGCACAGTGCTATGTATCAAGAAGATATTCTAGATTTGCTTCTTTTAGTTATCCCTAATTAGTGGAACTTAACGTTATTATGCAGTCAAATTGAGCATGTCATTATAACTTTTTTATTTGCAGCTCAGCCCGGTTTGAGGGCTCCCTCAACATGGATCTGAATGAGATTGCGATGAACCTGGTGCCCTTTCCTCGTTTACACTACCTGGTGCCCAGTCTCACACCCCTCTACACATTAGCAGATATTAATGTGCCCACAAGGAGGTAAGCCTTGTGCCCATCGGTGCAGTTATTTTTACCTGACAGTTGTTGTGTGTCCTGCAGAGCTCCTCCTCACATGAACCCCTCCATTGATGACTTGACCATTTAGAAGTGGTTTCGGTTGGTTTACACCGTAACTTAAACTGTCATTTGTAACATGATGATGAAACAGCACCAGTCAAGCAGGACTGACTCACGATTTCCTACAGATGGGGTGGCTGATATGGTTAGTGGCATAATTTAGATTCAAATATTTTCCTGATATGAATCATGTGAAAGAGTATAGGCTGAAGCTTGCAGCTTACATAACTCCTGTCCCTGACACCATTCTAGACATAAGGAACACAACCACATCCTTAACATCTGGTTTAAACACAAAATCACTATGAAAACAGAGAGAAATGATTGACCGTTTGCCCCAAATTCAGATGAACACTAAACATGACATTTTTAAATGGTTTCAGTGTGCTGCACATTTCAGTTTTGTCAGGACAATAGTTCCAAACTCCTGTAAGAAATACACAATAACATCATTGGTTTTGTGTTCATCCTTCATTCATATCCACACCTTGTGCATATTCGGTGGTAATTGCCTATTATATTCTTTGTACTTAATTGAAATTATGTTATGCTACTAAATTTTTGAATTCAGGGTATTTAATTGAATAAATAATGGATTTTTTTGTTGTTATTTTTTTTATTCATAGAGTTTGCAATATTATGCAAAGTCAAAAAATAGAATATATTTCAACATTTTGGTTTTCATAATTTCTATGCAATTTCCATTTCAGTGGTTTTATCCAAATAAGCCATACTTGGTTAGTCTTTTTTTTTTTTTGTAATTGTACTGTCATGACCTTTAACATTTACCAGGTAACAGAGGCCTGTAGAATCTCAGTTGTAGCTCTTGGGTCTTTTGGATTTCCTCTGAGCATTGCATGGTGTGACCTTGGGAAGAATTGTGGTGTTCTTTACACACTCCTAAATGCTTCAGTTTACCAATGAGTGGCAAACTGCCCAAATGTCTGCTTTTACAGTGGTAGAGTGAAAAAAGTGAAACTTGCTCATGATCAATTAATTATCTCCTATAAAAGCTTTCTTTTTAAAATGATTCTATGAATGACCTGGTTAGTCTATGATTTTCAACCCAAAGTACAAACACCCCACAGGTTAGTGTCCAAGTGACAGATTAGCTTGTCTGGTCACAAAAAAATTGGAAAAGTAAAGAACCGAATGCCTCAAGTTTGAGCAGAAAAGTTATCAGTTAGGTAAAAGTAATAGATCAGATGTAGAATTAAACTGCCAAATAATAAACATATATTGTCTAATATTTACATTTGTTTGATGGATATTTAATTGTGACAAACATACAAGAAATACAAAATCAGGAAGGAGGCAAACACCTTTTAACACTTCTGTTAATATAAGCAGTGATGCAGAAGTGGGGAAACAGCTGGAAAATAGAGGCGTAGCTAAGAGTTGTGAATGGTTTAAATAATAATCCAGTACTTAATGATTAATAGTTGAGAAATTCTGCTGATCATTACTGAAAAATAGTATTAAAGTAAGATCCAGTTCAAATAGGTTTAACACTTTACATTCGACCTTGAGTTTGTATTAAATATAAAGCTTTTTTTTTTAATGAACTCACCTGATCTGAATAACCAAGTTACTAAAAACTCAGAATAACACTTTTCTTCCTAGTTAAACAGAAGCGTAAGAGTTTAAAACACCACAAAGCCCCAGCTTTCTTTTTATTATGTGAAAAAGCGGCAAGTTCAATTTTAGCTTTCCAGACGTAGGATTTAAAAAAAAAAAAAAAAAAAAAAACACCAATCTGCCTACCTCCTCCCAGCAACAGCTGCCACAAAAGTGGCCTTGTGTGGGCCACAGAGACCTTCTCTCCTCCTATGAAGATGCTTATTGGTCAAAAAGAGTGGTGGTTTTACTGGATAACTCCCAGCAGTAAATAAATGTGACTGTATGAATGCAGGGCATGGTGTTGCTTAAAAATATCTCGCCTGCTCTTTGGGACTTCCCTACATAAATAAAGGTGCAAACATTCTTCTATGCCAAACACTGCCGTCTTGGTTCCCAGTCTTTTTGAACTTCTGATAAAAATCTTCAAGGCATGTTCAGTTAAAATCGGGTTCATTGAGGCTGGAAGAAAAAGCTATAAAAGGAATATTTAACATGATTTGATGCACATTCATTTCTTGTAAAGTTGATCAACTGATACAAGCATTTCTTTTCTTCTCCTGTCTTCCAACCGTGCGCTCTAGACTGGATCAGATGTTCAGCGATGCCTTCAGTAAAGACCACCAGCTAATACAAGCTGACCCAAAGCACAGCCTGTACCTGGCTTGTGCCCTCATGGTCAGGGGTAACGTGCAGGTTTCTGATGTCCGCAGGAACATCGAGAGGTCAGAGGAAAATCCTTTATTTCTGTATATAATTCTACACCAAAAGATGTAACGATTTCATGCAACCATTCCAACGTACCCAGTGATCCACACACTCACCTTTTCCCATAGTATACCCATTGAGCACTAGCAGTAAGTCATGATTACTGCATTCAGCCACAAGCTCTTACTATATTCTCCTCTAACCACTGCTCTCACAGAACTCCTTTTCAGTTGGCACACACATTTTGTACTGTGACTGTTGTGTTAAAATTGTTGGCAAAAGAGGTAGGAGGAGGAAGGAAGTATATATATATATATCTGCAGACAAGTGAAGTTTTTTTTTTGTTTTGTTTTGTTTTTGTTTTTTTTTACTGTTTCATTTCCAGTTGTTTGATTGTTGTTAAAGCTAGTGAAGTAAATGTGCTTGGTTTCTGGATTTAAAGTCATAGCTCCTAGCTAGGGAACTGTTCACATATTGATTTCAGGATAAAGTACAGTTTAAAGTACAGTAAACTGAGACTAAACAAAGTCTTTTGGTTGTCATGTGAAGCTCACATGTTAAACATTACATATACAGTTATTTTCCCCTCTCTCCTGGCTTTAGACTGAGACCATCACTGCCCTTTGTCTCATGGAACCAGGAAGGCTGGAAGACGAGTCTGTGTTCAGTGCCTCCCGTGGGACACTCCCATTCCCTGTTAGCTCTGGCCAACAACACCTGCGTGAAGCCCACGTTCATGGAGCTCAGGGAACGCTTTACCAAGCTCTACAGGAAGAAGGTGCGTCTCAAGCTGTCTTTGTGAGGACATTCTTTGATAGTAATGCATTCCCAGATCTAATAACTTAAATTTTACTATTACAAACCTATAGTCTACTCTTAGCCTAAACCTAATTCTAGCTTAAACCCTAAACCTTTTAACCCATCTGTAAAATGTAGCTACAAAAGATAACTTGGCATATAGTCTACCTGCACTGGTTTAAGTTTAGAGGCATACATGGATTTCAAAATGTGTATTTTCTCTTATTTAATTCAATATGTGGTGCAGGTACAGCCACAGAAAACAAAGCAGTTTGTCTTCAGGTGAAATGATATCTCAGGTTTATTCTTCAAGCTTATTGGCAAATGCATATCAGTCTCTAAATCTGACAAACACATCAGTCAGACTCAGTTTAATGTTTTGTTTTTTTCATTTTAGGCTCACTTACACCACTACCTGCATGTAGAAGGGATGGAACAGAGCTTCTTCTCAGAGGCCATTGCCTCTCTCAACTCACTGATTGAAGAATATCATCATCTGGATGCCACCAAGGCCAGACTCACGCCTGATGCACCCAGACTCTCCATCGCCAGATGAAGGTCTGCTGTGCTGTGAATCTGGGAATCAAACTCACAGAACTGAAGCTTTTACATATCAACGTTATCTAATGTATGGCATGGTCAAAGTGTTCCAAACAGCACTTAAAGAGAACATCAGTTTAATCTACTCTAAAGCTTCTATTTGCTTTTCCAAGCTCCCTGATTGTTCTGTTATGAGGTAATGTTAAAGCTAGTACACTGGCCATATTCCTTGTTGTTAGTGCACATACCTGTCCTGAAGAGTGCTCCATAAAACTTTGTTTTGTTTTTTTAATGATCTGTTGTTCTTCTTTCTCAAAATTAGTTTTGTTTTTGTCCTTTTGGAGGTGCAAAACTGTTACTAAGGGAGAATTAAAGTGTATGTGTGTTTCAGTCCTTAGTTTCTCACAGCGGGGCTTGCACCACTCTGCGTCTCTGACGTTTGGGGTCCTTAGAGTAAACGCAGGTCAGAAAACATGTCGCCCGGATCGTTGCACTTCCTCTGACACACACAGGACGTTATCCACTGCATCTTCCACTGTGTGTTGGAGCCTCCTTTGCAGGTGAAGTTGACCTTGATCATGCGTGACTTGTTGGGGACACAGCAGCGCTTGTCTGTACACACACCGCAGTATGTGGGCTTAAACTTCTTGTTGCTGGTACAGCCAGAGAGAGTCAACTTCTCTGCTTTCTTTGCCTGGAATTTGGGTCGGCACGTCTTTCCCTTTGGCACCTAGAAGTGGGAATAGCAATTGGTGTCTTTCTTTTTAAGAGTTTGAGAAAAAAAACTTTAAAAATTAAATGAAAATATTAAAGATTCAGACAGATTAAAGCTAAAGATGCCACCTTGACACTCCTGAGCACGCTTTTCTCACACGGTTGCAGCAAGCACAGGCGGCGGTCTTTCCTCATCTCACACTTGCTGTTATCGTTGTTGACACGTACAGAGATGCCCAGGCCACAGGTCTTGGAGCAGGGACTCCAGTGGGTGGTCTGGATTAGGCAGTTCCTCTTCCAGGCTAAAGGAGGGTCCCTGTAACCTTTCAGTGTTACAGTTAAAGGGTACTGTGTCAAGCAAAGCACAGATCAGAATCATTCCAACAAGCTGCTGTGTCTCCATCAGAGATGGGCAGTAATCTATTAAAAGTAATGCATTTCTGTAATCTGATTACTTTTCAAGTAACAAGTAAAGTAAGGGATTACTGTTACTATACCATAAGCATGCTGCGTTACTGATTTTGTTTGTTAATGTCTCATGACAATAGTGGATAATATCGAGATATTATCCACTGTTGATCTGCGGCAGAGAGTACATCCATGCAGTGTTTAAGGCTTGGAATTACTGACATTACTTCTAGTTTGATTCTGTAAAAAGTGACATAAACATTAGCGTCCGCCGTGCACTCTACGTGGGAAGAAAACTTCTTTCTACAGTGAAAAATTAAACTTCAAATTATTTATTTCTTGCTGTGTTTTTCTTGCATCTATTTGAAAGAGTGAGAGTAAACGCAAAAATTATTTTATTTTAAATGCTGGAATATGCAGAACATAGGTTTAAATGTTAAACAAATTTCTTCAACTCAGAGAATGTTGCATATAATTTAATTTTTGCTTAATGCAATGTGTATAAAGTTAAAAGATTAAAACTAATAAAACAAGTTTGAAAAAGAGACTTTTTGATTTGATTCAATTTTATATGATGGATTATGCAGGAAAAAAAATTTGAATTGGCTGAAAGGTCTATTGCATTATTACATATGTATCATGTTTTTAAAAAGTAAATAATAAAGTAACTAATTACTTTTGAAAATAAGTAATCCGTAAAGTAACAGGATTACTTTGTGGAGAAGTAATCAGTAATTAGTAACAAATTACTATTTTCAAGTAACTTGACTAATACTGGTTGTGATTAGGTGCTATAGAGCCTTATGGGAGCAGTCCCATTAATCAATTTTGAATTCATTATGATATGAAATTGCTACTACATAGAAAAGGACAAAAAAATTAAAAGATCTGCATAGAAATGTAACACAAAAGAATCTGAAACACTGTAAACATACCAGCTCACTACACAAACTCAGGCATTCTTTTACATGTAGCTATCTTTACATATTATTATTATTATTATTATTATTATTACCGGAGCCGTCCACTAGCACCAACACTTCTCGAACCACAACCAGATCAGACCCACAAACACCAAAATAAAAGCTTCTTTTGTTATTAGATCACCCTCAGAACTTTCCCATCTCGTTAGTGCATTTTTGTGACTATAGCATCATGCTCGTTTGCACCACTTAGTAAGCTTGTCGTGTCTTTTTTTGACATTTTTAATCAAAATTAAAATGTTTCAACCAAATCTCAACGACAGGGACGATGAGTTTTTGCTGGGTGGGAAAGTGCTTTGTTTTTTCACAGTGGCAAATCACTGTATGTGACTCAGATCATGTGATAGATCTGGTTCAGCTACATGCCACGCCAATTAAATAAGCTTTGCCGTACATCAAAGTGACATTTTTATGGCTTTTAATAAAAACCAACTTGTTTCTCTTCCTTTTCCTCCTCTAACTGGAATCATATGTGTCAGACAGTTTAACCACAGGCAGTCACACCTCACACTAGGGCTGGGCGATATGACCCAAAATTCATATCTCGATATTTTTTAGCTGGATGGCGATATAAGATATATATCTCGATATTTTTTTTTTTAAAGCCATAAAGTAAGAACAAAAAGAGAGTTCTTAGTCAAAGCTGTGTCCCAGATGTCACACAGGCACTTTTATTAACATAGAGCAGAAGTACATAAAATTTACTCAAAAATAAATTATGAGCATTTATTAAATAATAATGCTCCATAAATAAAAGAAAACAATGTTGTTTTTGTGCATAACAAAAAGCTCACAAATGTGCAGTCAAAATGTAAACTAAAAGACGAGCACTATAACAAGGACAGATTTCACAGCTGCTCTGTTCCCAACTTGTACTGCGTGACTGACAACCTGGAGTTTGAAATCCGCTTCGCAACCACGTCTCTTAACAGGTGCCATTTATGGTCCTTATACACAGTAAGGTAATATTACGTTGAAGCACAGTACGTATCACTCCGCGAGGCTCAGCCGTAATGCTCCGACAATCCATCAAGCGCTGCAGCTCCGTAGCTTACCAAAGTCGTACTAAAACATTTTTTGACAGATTGCTGAGCGCCGTGTTCCACATAAAATCGGTGCGCGGCCATCAAGCACAACCAGAATTCATACATAAGGCGCGCTGACAACTTTTGAGAAAATGAAAGGATTTTAGTCCGTGCAGCACCTCTGGGCTGCATGGCGTTAGCGTGGTTAGCTCGTTAGCGTGGTTAGCTAGCTAACACGTTGACGCCGTCCAGCCCCACGCACGGGGCGATGCGCAGTAACTCGTTAACGGATTTGCCGTGTCCATCTTGTCGCTTCCTGCAGGTGAAGCGATGGGGGAGGAGGGGGGGTTGTGTTCAGTGAAGGAGAGGCGAGGCCGAGTAACGTTGCGTAAAGACGAAAGTGGACGAAAGAGAGGCAAACTTGCGGCTCCGCAAGTATAATTATAACGTAACATAGACTATATCGATATAAAGGATATTGTCACATCTTATATCTCGTATAAAAATATATCGATATTTTTTAAAAACTCGATATATCGCCCAGCTCTACCTCACACTGACAGTACTGAGTAATGAGGCTCCCCCTTCCCTTCCAGCTACCTAACAGCAATTAGCATTCCAGGCAAGACAGTCTGGCTCTTCTCCATGAATTCATTCTCTAAACACACACCTGACATGTAGGTAGTGTCCTGCTGGTGCTTGTTTGGGCTCTGGCCACTGCGAAGGCCAGCTGGCGTGTTGCTGATCAGTGGTGCAGAGCCTAAGAGACCAGCAGGCTTCTGGATGAAAGCAGGGGTACAGCCGATGGCTCCAGCGATGCATGTACACTTGTAGAGGGGGCTGGACTGGAAGGATTCTCCATTCTCATAGTGGACCCCATTCAGGTCACAGCCTACCGCCATCATGTCTGAAGGAATGAGAAGAAACATGCTGGTGCAAATCTCAAACTCTGATTATGGTGGATCTTAAGACTGTAATGCAAATTAATATCTTTTTTGTTTGTTTGGGGGTTTTTTGTAAACCAAGAATTTTACTGTGTCTTTTTCCCCACAAGCATACAAAATATGAGATTTGAGTGCAAATTAGCTTTTTTAAAATGGCATATTCCTTTATGCTGGCATTGATTCCCAGCCTAGCACGCAATTTGCACATTTCGAATGATGACATGGAATGTAAAAACATGTTTTTGCCAGTGGTTTTTGACTCACGTAGGTGGAATTGTTGATTGGAGTTTAAGTTTCCCACTGAGGTTTGTAAAAGCCCCTTCAGGCTTCTTCACACTTGCATATTTTTTTTAAAATGCTTTCCCGTTGAACCGGTTTAGAGCGGCCTCCTCTGAAGCCACTGTGTGGCTTTATGCAAACACTAAAAAAAACTAATTTAAACATACAACTTTTATGGTCTTTCCAAATGTTGTTTGGCTCATGGTAGAGTAATTGTGATTTGCACTGCTTTAAAATATGCCATTCACAATATATCCATAATTCTGTTACTGTTGCAACACACGTAACCCTGCGACAGCAGCCCCCTGGGGCTGAATCCTCAAATATCCTCTTGACGCTGAATCCAAAAGTGAGGCGAGCCCCATAGACTACTGTTTAAAACCAAAAAAATAACAAAAACATGTTTATAAGTTGGTACAGAAAGGTGTTTTGGTCTCAGTAGCTAATATTTCCCTTCATAAATTTTCAATAACTAAACTTTTGAGCTGTATTAAAGCTTAAAGTGAGAGGTGAGGTTAGTTTGATCATGATTATTATAGGCTGTTGTGTGCTACAGACCATTCTCTCAGGAAGTCTTTAGTTTTTGGATAATAAAATTCAAATATTTTGTTGGTTTGTCAGCATTAATTAGCAGCTACGGTGCAGCTATATTTATCAGCTGCATTAGTTAAAAATAATCCAGTCTGCACTTGTGCGGTTATGGATGCAGCTTAGCATTAGCTTATAACTTAACCTGTGGTCTAAAAGTATATCCATCCATTACAGTTGCTCTGCAAAGAATGAAGATGGCCATGTCTATGAAGCTAAAGTCAAGGCTTCAAAATACTAAAACGCAAACCAGTGGGTGATGTTACTATAGCCATGTCCAACTTTTACAATGTTTGACCACCTGCCAACAGCCAGCATCACACTGCCATAGTTGTAGGAAGTAAAGCAGCATGTACCCCTGTAATCAGAGCTGGACTGGTAATCTGGCACAATGGCCCTATTCCCGGTGGGCCGAAGCGCCGATCTGAAAGGCTGCTGCACACTGGTCATACAAGCACTGACAGCAGCCCATTCATTCATATTTATTACAAATCTTTTTACGAGCTTGTAAAGGTTTATAATAATAATAATGGATTGCATTGCTGGGCTCGAACCAGCAACCTTCCGATTATAAGACGAACTACCAACTCTTGAGCCACGATCACCCCACGAGGAAGATGAAACAAACGTGGTAAGATGGAGGGACATAATAACGAAGGATCCGAGTAAAATGAGTGGCTGCTTTGACCATGAGTCACTGCTGCAGTGCAACTAAGGAAGCCTGATTAAAACCTGTGTTGGGCCCCTTGACTCTTTATTGCAACCCTGCCTGCAATCAAGTAAAAGACCAGGTCCACTCACATGCACACACTCCAACCTCGTATCTTGGCTTGTCTGCGGAGAAGTCACAGTACATGCCCTTGTGTGGGTCGCACACGTCCCTCTCGTTGCACGGCTCTCCAATTTGTCGGGCGCAGCTCTTACAGCAGCCGCACCCATCCAGGACAGAGCTGACACCAGGGGCACAGTAAGGTCTCTGCCGACACTTGCAGGGCCACTGGCAGAATTGGCGTCTCTCTGTCGTAGCCCGTCCACCCTGAGGAGCTTGCAGCTGCCCATTGTTCTGCGCCCTGCTGAAGCACTGAGGGGAAAACAGCCAGAAAGAGTCAAATTTTTGAATTGGCAGTACTATTTTTATTTTATTATTATGATGGAGATGATAGGGGAAATGTACAGTAAAAAACGCTGCTCCTCGAACCAGTAGCTTTTTTTAAATAAATTGACAGTTCAAATAATAAAATGTTTACATGTACCAGTAACGTCTATCTGCTTCCTGTCTACATTCACACCCATCTTTCTGGACCCTCCTTGTCCAACCAGGTTTAGTTACTCTGGAAAATGTTAAAGTAGAACTCTTTAGTGTTCAGTGCAGACACTCTAATGGGAGACTAAAGGAACAAGATGCCTTTGCATTTTACTGTAGTGCTTTTTACCAGCCAAGGTCAATATTTTGTGTCAGATATCTTTTAGCCCAGCTTGAGGGAGATGAAAGTGAGGAGACAGATGATGCCTCAAAGGTGCTTTTAGTTTTTCCCCTGGACTGGAAAAATGATCTCATTGCCACAGGAGTAGTAACTCCATGATAGGCCCTGGGGCGTTTTTTTTCCTGGGGTCCCTTACTGCCACGTTGTACTAGAGCAGACATAAAATCTCACTCTGTCTTTCGTTCTCTCTCTTATACACACACACCACAGCAGGCCGGTCCACATGTTTGATTTGGCAGTTTTACGCTGGATAATAGTTATTTGAGTTATTTGAATATACTTGTTCTAAAAAGTACATGTTTTCTAAATTTCTCTAAAGCTGCTAACAGGATATGACTTTATGGTGCAGTGAGTGCATGTACCCCTTATTTAGAGTGGTGCACATGTCTTTTGGTCAGTGCCACCATCTCCAAACCATATATCATAGCAGGTCTCCCTGCTGTCTTGTAACCCTTGCCTTTCCCTCTCACTGCTATCTTTAAGTATTAAGTGTGTAACAAATCACACTTAACACCCGTCTCCACCCACCCCACTCCACCCTGCCGGTTTCTCTTCTTCATCTCTCTTGTGTCCATTGCTTTGGATGGTTGACTTCAGGTATTTAAACCTATCTATCTTTACTGTCTGTGTCTAAAAACCACGAGTAAAATCCTAACTGCAGTGGCTTTACTCAGATCCATGTGTTAGCTTTAGCTAAAACACATTTAGCCACTTAATTTCTGATCATCTTTAATAATTATCAGAAAAGATTGAAATTTGTTCTCTCTCTCACACACACACACTTTCAGGTTTGAGGCTTAGACATGTCTAATACCCATCATACTTCTAGTTTAGCATTGTCATTGTAACTGTGCAGGGACAGTCTGGTTAAGGGGAACTCGGCTCCTCCCAGTCTTTCTTGCTTTGTATTTTTCACTGCTAAGTGCAAAACAAAACAAAAATTCAAAATAGAAACAAAAATCTATAAGAAACCTTTCAACAAAGCATGACAGCCAAAAAATTCAACATCTAACATAGTGACACACTGCACAGAGCTCAGAGCAGTGAGAGGCCAAAATGTCTTAGATATTTCAATATATTCCAGTCCTTGAATGTCCATGTTTACCTGATGGTATTTGCTGTGATGAAATCCAGCCATGGCACCACTTGTGCTCCAAATACCCCTGGTCTCTCAGAGCTTCCAAGGGTTACTGAGGGTTATGGCAAAAATCTGAAGCCTGTCTGCCAGGTTTGCTGAATGAGCTCATTTCATGGTGTGAAAATGAGTCCACGGGAGCTTGAACTGCAAAGGCTTCCCAATTTTGTCATCTTTTCTTACTTCACGCTTCTAAAATAAGCCCTACACTAAAGCCAGTAAACTACTAAAGCCTACATACAAATAATACTATCAAACAGTCAATTCTGAACGGGGTGTTTTGGTATTCACTTGCAGTCAGGTATCCCAGCTGACTGCTTTCCTCTGGATTTATATATAGCAGTTTCTGAGTGGCATCGAGTGTTGTCTTATCTGCAGTCTGAGGGAAAAAAAGGTGAAAGGGTAGTGCTCTTCTTACCTGTTGAGCAAAGATGAGCAGGAGGGAATGGCAGAGAAGCAGTAGCATCTCTCAAGTGGTCAAGGTTTGTGTGAGATCCAGGAGAGAGATGGGGTGACGAGGGAGCAGGAAGGTGGGATTGAGGGAGGGAGACTGGGTGCTGGAAGAGGGAGAGGATTGGAATGGGGTGGGGTAGGGAGAGATTGCGAGAGCTGACCTGACTGGGGAAGGCCACAAAGCACCCTTCTGTCCCTCCTCAAACACACCTTTCCCCCCATTTCACTGATCCAGAGGGGAAGTATTTGATGCTGGGTCGCTCCACAGCCTTCAGAACCTGCCTACTTCCATAGTCTTAGCCTTAGCCTTACTCACACCTGAATGAAAATACGGGTTAAATCTTTAAACCGTGTGTGTTATAAGCTACTATTGTACATAACATCTTAACAAACCTACTTTCATGTTTAAAAGTCTTCTCAGTTGACACATTCACTTTGTGCCGTTTATTTAATGCGGTGCTGAAGCTGCGTGCTTCACCTAATGTGGACTGACATCTATTTGAGTTCACATTCCATTATTATTTACACTGAGTATAAAGGCTCCTCTCATAGCTAGCTCTCCACCTACATTCTCTTAAAACCAGCAGTCCTTTGAGATTTCATATGGAAACACTGATAATACTCGTATTGCTGCTACTGCGTGCTGTACTACCAGTACTGCCAACAATGAGAGGCCAGAATGTCATCAGATCGTTATCAACTTTAAAAACTAGTCGCAATGTAACTATATATATTCTATAACTACAAGTAATCAACGTGTTGCTATAAAATCTTGTAGAGATATTAATGGTCTCTTTTACTGATACCGCAGGGGAAATCATTCCTGAATCCTCTGTTGGATTGTCTGAAAGCAATTTATAACTTTTATGTCATTTTCTCTGGATATTCTGTCTCTCTTAATTTAAATGAAACTGCCATAACAATTGGAGACTGCTCATTTCTTTGTAGGTAAATAAACATCAGTTTGGAGGAGGTCTGGACCCAGCAGTGAGATTTTAATCCCCCCCCCCAATAGCACCTTTACACTCAGTTGTGCACTGTGCACTCAAAGTAATGTTCCGGTCAAAAGTTTTTGAACAGCCCAATTTTTCCAGTGTTTTATTGAAAATGATGGAGTTTGATGTCTAATTGCAGTCTGAAATGACATTAAATAAGCAATTTGAGTAAAGAATAAAAATCGTGAAATTATAGACCAAAATGTATTCTAAACTTGTGACTCATCAAAGTAGCCACCTTTGGCGGGTATGACAGCTGATCACACATGGCATTCTTTCTAGCATTTTTTCAACATGCTAGTTGATGCCACACACTGTGGAACCATCCTTTCGCCTACTTGAAAGCGTACAAAGATCCTGCCTGCAAAGATCATTAAAAATCGAAGATTTCCAATTTTGATTCACCAGTCCATAATACCTTCTTCCAGTATTCAGTAGCCCAATGATGGTGTTTCATGCAGTACAATACTGTTCAACCGATTCTAACGAGATTATGGTACCACAATGTCTTCCAACAATGCTTTTATGCAGACAGAGGGGGTTGTAACCAATCCAGGAAAGTTGAAACACCTGTAGGAATTAGTAGAACCAGCTTTCAAGGCTTCATCAACCTCCATTGCTGCAGAACAGCTTTAAATTGGATTTTGTAGTAGTCTGAAGTGAATGAATCTTAATAGTGATGGTGATTCGCTAGTGTTTATGTGTAGCACCATAGTGGGACTGGCATTACTAGGGTTACTGACCAAAACCATGGCTAGAGCCTTTATTCAACTGCATACTTCCATATGCTAATGTTTAGTACATAAGCCTCTTTACAATATCATGCACTCTGTGAGTATCTGGCTATTGTACTTGCAATCATGGGAGGATTATCACGACTACACACTTTGGATACAAACGTTCTACACACCTACGCATTCAAAGTTTTGTAGCACATTACTTTGAGATTATACTTCTTCTGCTATTCTTTTACATTCTGTGCAAGCTTTAAAATCACCTACCTAAAGCAAAGTTCATTCTGGTATTCTTTAAAGCAAAGTCATTAACAGGAGGCCTTAAATTGTCTTAATATTCCTCAACCCTGGACCACAGGTGACATCAGAGGGTTCAGCAAGTGTCTCTCTCTCTGCCGGCTAAGCCACCATCCTGCCTTGAACTTGGACCCACTAATACAATTCAATTTGCCAACCGGCCAAATGTAATCTATGCTGTCTGTGCTTTCCATATGTTGTTAGCCAGATACATGTGATTATATAACCCGGGTCAGTATTAAGTGTAATTTAACTTTGAAAATAAATAAATAAATGAAAATATGAAGGGTAACAGCCCCTACTGGTTCCAAGGGATGTGCCCCCATGGCCTAGTAATTCACCCATGTTCATAACACTCAAAAGGAGTAGAGGAATATGTACAAAACAAGAAAGGCACACACTGGAGAACAAAGTGCTAGGAAGCAGTGAAAAAGGACTTGTCTGGGTATAGAGAGTATAGAGTGCCACTCATGCCACTGTGTGAGTGGCATGAGTGGCAATAGCTTCCAGGGTTGGCAAAGGTCAGCCAATGAGTTTTTGAGCTAATTACCATCTGAGCACCCTTCCTGTTCACAGTTGTGGCCCCTGCAAACACCCAGGCAGTGGTAAAAGGCCAGCAGCAGCTTCTGGCCGAGGTTTATTCTTCCTCAGGACACAGAGGAAGTGCAGCTGTTGCTAGGCCTTCTTTACCAGTGTGATGGTGTTGTGGGTCCAGGTGAAATCACCTGAGATTTGGGTGCGCAGAAACCTGAAGGTGGAGACAGATTCCACCAGGCTGATTGAGGTTGGTTGGTTGGTAAGGAAATCTTTGATCCAGGAGCAGGTGGCAGGGGGGATCTGAAGGTGGTCCAGTATGGTGGCCAGGATATCTGGTATTATGATGTTGAAAACTGAGTGTAATCCTCTGATATCTTAAAATATAATTTTAGAGGATCTTAAATTTAGTTGGGGTATTTGGGTCTGGTGGATTTATTTTTGTTGTTGTGGTGTTAATGTGTTGGATCAGCATTGCCGTTCATTCACATTTCTTTAGTTTAGACATGTTCAAGTTGTCATTATCTACCACAGTAATGTAGTTACATTCTTATCAACAGCAAAGGAACACCTTCTCACAGTGGAAAAGTGTGAAAAGCTTTTTGATCCGGCAACGTTTTTTATACACCATAAGAGCACTAAAACATGTTAGTTTCCATCATGATTCAATGATGAATAGTTAACCCTACAGTAATTAGAACATACATATGCATAGATAAAAAAAAAATATTTAGTCATAACATTTGTTTTTCTTTTGGGGGTTTTTTTGGTTGTGTTTTTCCCTCCTCATCACAAATGATCTGTCTTTGATTAGTGTTGAGTTTTATTTAAGCCACATGGTAAACAGGCTGATTTTCAAAACCTAAGCATTTCAGTTCTGTCACAGTTTGGCATTACAGTTTTTCCTTTCAGGAGCTTTCCAATTTGGCTTCAAATAAACAGATATTCTATGAAAAAGCTGTAAATTAATTTTAAGTGGGTTGCTACTTGCGTGTTGACCTTTAAAATGTGAAATTATATTTTCATTGGCAATCAACATACTTCAACAACACATCATCCATACACACAAAAAACTGCTTTATACAAAATATACAAATATCCTTTGGCTTCTTTGTGGGGTGCATGGTAGGAGTTACACATGGGTTTAAACTGGGGGTGGGATTACACTCGGGATCAGCTCTGAACTGCTTCTTGTTAAAGATGTTGTTATAGATGTTAAATAATTAGCATCAATGCTTTCTGATTTTACATACATTTTACATAGAAAACAATGAGAAAATGAGAAAAAGGGGAATGCGGATGGAGGAAAGATAGAGAATCAAGACGCCCAGAGGATTAGTAAGAAGGACGTGGGGGCAGCTATGAAAAGGGTGATGAATGAAAAAGGCAGTTAGTCCAGATATACCTGTTGAGATATGGAGACTGGCTAACACAACATTGGAAAATGAGAGGATATCTCAGGAATGGAGAAGACATGTACTGATACATGGAGGTATGCTCTGGCGAGAAGAGGAATGAAACTGTTGAGGGTATGATAGATGTTTAAGAATGAGAGCGAGACAGATGAAAAGGTGAATACTGAAATTGGTAGAGTTTAAATATTTGGGGTCGACCATTCAAAGCAGAAACATTTAATTAGACACACTGTCCACACTGACTACAGAAAAGCTCCAGTATTGAAAATATATTGATTCTTTGCAGCTTTGTACAGTTCCATTTGTTTCCATGTAACCACAAGATGGTGCTGCAATGTGGAATGAGTGGCAGTGCAGGTGGCACAGAAATGAACACTGTTAGAAGCTCTTGAAAAATTAAAGTTGTTTACGCTACTTTTTCCTTCTGTGAAAGTGACGAGTAGCATTTATGTAATAGTGCCGGAGTTGTATTTCCTGCTTAGAATTCAGTAGCAGGGCTTGTACTGAGTTGCCTCTGGTCTTTTTCGATCATTATGTGTAACTACTCCTCTATTCTTCCTGAAGTAATTTCTTGTCCTTCCCACTGACAGTGTCAGGAGCCCCACGCCTAATCAAAGAATGCCAGTCTTCTCAGATTACCCCTGGGAGCTCTGTTCCAGTTTGCATATAAGTTACTATGCATGAGGATTCCCCGGAGAAATAATCGAGGTTCTTTAAACTATATTATCAGCAGCACAAACCAAGAGATGACTGGATGTGTTTGGGAAGTGGTGAGCTAGTGATGGAGTAGCATAAAAAAGCAGCTCTAATTCCTCCTCAATAGTGCTCTGAAATGGGTAATGCTTCTTTGCCTCACCACCAAAGACACCCCCCCCCCCACACTGACAACAAGTTGAACTAGTCTGACAACTGAAATACAGGAAACTGAGGAGCCATGTGATGCCTTTGGGTTTTCTCATAAACAAACAGAACTTTTTTTGATCCGCATTTATTGCTGCAAGAAATGCTGGGCAAATAATTCAGCTGAATCAAGTTGTTTGTCAACTGGGAGAGACAGCCACAAATTCTTGGTAAAAAGTCAAAACGGGTTACCTAATTTATTCTTATGAAACTTTTTGAGGAGGGGTGGAGAGTCAAAAGGCAAGCAGCCCACTACACAGCAGCTCCTCCCACAGTGAGGAACCTCCTCCCTCCTGTTTTGGTTCACTCCCATCACTCGGAGGTTAGATCACCCTCAGAGAGCTGCACACTTTCCTACAGATAGCCACAGGTTGCTGTTTAGAGTGCGGCGCAGCACAGGTGTGACTGCATATGAATGAGAGTGACTCTGCCTGTTAATCATCAGCCTGGCACAGGCATAAATTCCAGCCTTTTTTTCTTAGACATTTGACTGAAGCTTTGTCTGCTTGTGCATGTATTCCAGCTTCATTTTAGGAGCTCTTTTGGACTTTCTGAATTAGATCCGATTAGTTATAATAAGGCAGATTTTAACTGTGCATTCACCAACAGTCAGCACAATGAATTTTGATGAAATCCTCTCTGTTATCGGAGGCTTTGGGAAGTTCCAGAAGATCTTATATGTGTGGATCTGTCTACCTCAGATCTTTCTGGCATTCCACATGCTGGTTTCAGTCTTCACCGGGGCAGTCCCTCCTCATTTATGCCGCTTTCCCGGGCTCTCAGTGGGGACTCCAGCCTCTTCAAACTTCAGCCTTCTAACCACCCGTGATGGACAACTTGACCTGTCCTGCACCGTCCCTTTAAACCACAGCAGTGCTGAATCTCTTGGCAATGGACATCCTACCCGGAGGAGCTGCCCGGACGGCTGGGAGTACAGCACAGAGACATTTCAAAACACTATAGTAACTGAGGTGAGTGTAAATCCAGCAGCCTCTTGGATAAACCCAGATGTGTTCAGCATGGAGATACGGAATGTGGAGAGACTTAACACTTTTATTACAATGGCCTCTGGTGACATTTGAGACAGGGGTGAATGGGGTTACAGTTGAGAGCTGGACTCATGCAGGGCAGGGCCCTCTAGGCATCCCTACATACTTGGATAATGTTTTTGAAACATACACGTGAGGGGCGGGGAGCAGCAGCAGTTACATGACCAAAATGATGTAACTGGACAGGGCACTGTCACATGTAAGACACAATTCATCTCCAGTAAATACAGTAACTAAGGAGAAAATTATGAGTTAAGTGCAGTTGATTTAGGACAATCGACTCATCATTCGATTAGAAGATGTATGTCGGCCTGGAGCATTTTAGCTTTTTATGCTATAAAGGACCTCACTGATCTGTAATGTTAGTTCTAAAACCAAAGAGCACTTTGCTAGAGCGTCCTACAAACGCTCTAGCACCTTTTGTCGAGACAAAGTTAATGAAGTTTATGAAAGGCTGCAGAGTTCTCTCTACCACAGATATCCAGTTGGAGACACTGAACAAGAGAGACACAGAACTTAAAGAATCCACCCATCCATTTTTTCCTGTTACCCAACTCAGAATCACGGTCGGCCTGGAGCCTATCCTACCTGCCATAGAGGGAGCGGAGGGGTACACCCTTGACATATTAACTGCTCGTCGCAGAGCTAACACAGAGAAACAAACAACCACTCACACTTACGTTCACACCTACTGCCAATTTACAATCACGAATTAAGCTAACCCCACTAGCTGCATGTCTTTGGACTCTGTGTGGACAAAACATGCAAACGCGAGGGCGACATCCATACTTCACACTGAAACACTTCAACCAGATGTCAGATTTGAACCTAGGGCTTCTTGCTGTGACCTTTCTGCATCACTGCGCTGCCCAACTTAAAGATTCCTGAATTCAAATTTACGGGAGAGTGCCACAACACCAAAGATAGTGATTCTCTACATGAACTGTTTCTCTCTGGGTGACCACTGAAATTATAGTCAGGTGACACAAGGCTTTAACAAAGTGCAGTTTTCCTTACATATCCCTATGTGATCAAGCTCTCTCAAGGTCCAAGAGTAAAAAATAATGTTTTAAATGACTCCCGAGTTCTTAAAAAAATGTGAAAAATTCATGTTAGTGCCAACACTATCATTAGACCTTATTCTGTGAGGGACATAAACGTCTCCTGCTATCTCGCCAAATTTCATGATGATCACATCCAATCTTTCTGAGATATCATGTCCTTGAGTAAAGGGTTTGTCTAGGGTGACTGTGGGGATCAATTTGTATTCTAGCTGTTTAAAATCACAGAATTGTCTCCAATCCCTTTCAAAGTAAAGCATTTGTACCAATGTGCCACTCACTGCGCCTGTTTTCCACTGTTTAAGAGTTTTCATGAAACATCTTGCTTTTCTTCCTCCTAGTGGGACCTGGTGTGCGATAATGCCAGCCTGAACAATGTGGGCTCATCTATCTACATGTTTGGCCTTCTTGTTGGAGCGGTTGTGTTTGGACACTTGGCTGATAAGTAAGTTAAACATAGCATACCCATTTCAGAGCTCTATTGATCTGAATACAAAGTACTTTACTCTTTTAGGAGTTTGTAGTGGTAGAATTTTTTGAGTGTCATTTACTGGAATGACTAACTTCTGAAATCTTTTGTCGCAGATACGGTCGCAGGATAATTATCCTTGTCAACCTAGCTAGCCAGGCTATCTTTGGAGTTGCTGCTGCTTTCGCACCTAATTTCTACATCTACACTGCCCTTCGCTTTATGGTTGGAACATCCATCTCTGGTGTTATCATGAATGCCTTTGTCCTTGGTCAGTGTCCTGCAGTGGTTACACGAAAACAGAAGTTAAACAAGATGCTAAATGTCTTCACTGTTGAAGTGTCAATAGTGCAGATAAAAATTCTGATCAGCACGATATGTGTATTATCCTTTGACCAAGATCATCAACTTATATGAATTGTTGTTGTTCAAAGGAATTAAAAGGAAGTAATTCAAAGAAAAGTTTTCTCACATTACAAAAACATGTTACGTTACCTATACTGGCTAGACTGGTGTGGTTTTAAGTACAGTTTTTGCTTCTCCTTCTTTACTTTGAAGATAAATGAATGTGGTGCACAGTGCTTACAAGATTACAAAGCATGGCATTATAAACCTAAACTAAAACCTGCATTTATACTTACCATTAGATGTTATGAAGGGAGAAAATAGTTTCTTCTCTCATAATTTAACAAGAATGAACACTTGGGCTCAACCACAGTTTTAATGGTGGCACTCCACCATTTTGGCACATGCAGGTTAAATTTGTAAAAAAAAAAAAAGTACTAGAGTACGTGTACAGTGACATTTCTAAAATAGAAAGTAGTTTTAATCAAAGACTTGACTGATGTTTTTACTTATTTATTTTTGGTATATCTTTCATATAGTATTTTGTATTGTGTGTCAAGCTTTGTGTATTAATATGTTCTTACTGCACAGGCACAGAATGGACCGGATCAAAACAGAGGATGTTGGCGGGTATAATCACAGACTACTTCTTTGGCTTTGGCTACATTTTTCTGGCCGGTGTGGCGTATCTCATAAGAGACTGGCGTAAACTGCAGTTGGCTATATCCGCACCTGGCTTCCTCTTTATTTTCTACATCTGGTGAGTGTGGAGCAGCCCAGCCTAGAATTTTGACTAGTTTCCAATAATGATTTGGTAAAAGTATCAGAAAGCAAAGAAAGAAGGGAACTAATCAACAACAGACTGAGTTTTTGAACACTGTGGTTCAGAAAATAAAACTACAGCCAATGCTCACTGTTGTGATTTATATGAAATTCCTCACAAGCCAGTGTGGTCTTACAGAAAAACACGCTGACCCACTTTTGAATTCTTCTTGTTTGTCCCTTACTTTAATACTTTAATACTACAGTCAATAATAGCTGAATTCTACTAAGATGTTTGAGAATTAGGTGATGCGACAAGTCATAGCTTCCAATTAAGGCATCGAGAGTCAAGTATGCGTGTAAAGAACAACTATCTGTAATATATTTTTTAGGGTTTTGCCAAAGTCTGCTCGCTGGTTAATGGCCAATGACAGGACAGAAGAAGCATGGAAACTGATCCAGAAGGCAGCGCAGATAAACGGGAAGCCCCTCATTAAAGACCTGGAGATGTGTCAGGTACAGGTTAATTCTGTCTCTTACACATGAGCTTTTTTTTCTACAGCTGTCATTGTAGAATACAGCAAACACTCGAAACTGACATTGAGTGTTGTGCTGACAGATGTCTGATGGTGGGCCACTAAGCCTACTAATACTAGTCTACTGCTACTACTCATGGTCTTACTGCACACTAAGGTCTCTATGTCAACTCATTGAAAAATTTAAGAGACCATAAAAATTTAGTTTGTTCATCAAAGATCTAAAAAGCTTTTTTTTTCCTATCACCAAATTTTAGGATTAGCCTATGTGACATAGATCTCAGAAGATTTCAAGATTTAAAAAAACAAAACAAAAAACAGTTTGTCACATTCTAAATATTTAGATACGTCTAAAGCTGAGATTATTCTGTTACTGGACTCTTGGTTCTTCATATTGGTTAGACACTGCATTTGTCTTTTTGGTCTCCCTAACATGCACAGTACTGCAAATAAACTGATGATGTCTGGAATCCTATCAAATTTAACAGTACCATCAGGGAGGCATCACTAAAACCTTGAAAGTTCGAAAATGTTGAAAAAACGAATACATAGCAAATTTAGGAACCACCGAAAGGAAGTGAGAAAACATGTTTTTTTCATTTTGGTGATAGACTCTTAAAAAAATAAGTTTCTCTTCCTGTCGTGAGCTGAAATTATGGAACTTGCCATTTCATGTTGCTGACTAAGCAGTTCTTAGTATCCTTAGTAACACATGTAGCACTGGCCTGATTAACAGTCCCATCAAATTAAGTAGCTTCATTAAGTAGCTGTCCTACATGAGTGCTTAGATGATCATTATAGATTTCCAGATATTCATTTCAGCTTTAAGTAAACACCTAACACAAAAATTGCCAAATTCAGTGAGCAACAGCTGCAAAACTGTTTTGCCAAAGCGAACAGTCTTGGGCCTTACAGATGAGAGACACGTGAAAAAATTTCCAAATGCAATTAAATCTGTCTCTCTCTCACTATTCTGGAGTGAGCTTTGGCAAACTACAGCAAATGTTATTTTTTTATATGAGCCTTATGACAACAAAGAAAATGGTATTATTAACTGTCACAGTGTGCGGATGCAGACTGTGTGGAGTGAAGAGGAGGGCCCAAATGCAGACACGCAAAAACAAAACTTGATTCTAACAGAAAACATGCCGTTTATTATGGCATTATTGAGCAGTACAAAAAATAAAAGGGCAAAAATAATTTGAAGCTAAGCAATAACCTAAAACTGGGGAAAACTTGAACGAAAACATGAAGCATCCTAAACATGAAAAAACCTGGCGAGGACAAAATAAACATGCAAAAAACCTTAAACCTGACAACTTGGCATGAATCCACAAAGACCTGGAAATATGGCATAATGCGGCAGGACAGCAGACGATCGGACAACGAATGAATGAAGACTCAAAGATCAAATGAATGAATGAAATGACCTGGGATCATGGCATTAACTTAGTTTTAAAAAACACTTCCCTGGTGGAAGAGATAAAGTCTTTGTGGTTGGTTGCTAGCCGATGTTCAGTTGCTGTTTGCCCCTGTAATGTATTTACTACTCTGTCATTTGTAAGTCACCAGTATCCTGCAAGGAGCCACTGCTGAAAAAGGTTATCTCGCCTACCTGCCCAATTCGCATCAATAAGTGGTTATTTTCTCATCTTCACCGGAAGTTGCTGAAACTCATTGACTCTGTGTGATCTCGTTACTCCCTGTGTGAACAAGACTTAAATGGTGCTCCTCTGATGCTGATAAAAGAGGACGAAGGTGCCAAGTTGTCCCCACTAACTTGTCACTGAACGTGGATGTAGCCACTTTAAAATCACCCACTGCTTTTTGCACTTTGTTTTTTGAAGCCTGAATAATACTGTTTTGGAGGATTAATTGACAAGGGGGTAAAGTGCTCAGCTATCAGTTTGGTTAAACTCTACAGCATTATTTAGTGCTAGGAAGCTTAATAATACTTCCAAGTCTAGAAAAAAAAAAGAGGGTTTTTTTGGTTCTGCATAGTACACTGCACAGACATGATGCCCTTAAGGTTCTTTATTAAAGTTGCAGTAGGCTCTTGAAAGTGTACATTTTCCTGGAGTCAGATTAGAAAAAAAATAAAACTACAGATTTTGAAGGTGTTTTGTTTTCATCTTTTTTCCTTAATGGTAGTCTAAAAACTAGCCAGTTTGGCTAGTAAATGTGCTCTTTGGCCCTGAGATTAATGGGGTGTCTATAATGCAGGGCATTTCAAGAGCTTTTAAATTCCCCATTTTGCATGTGTTTGATCAAACGAATATGGAAGCCCGTTTCCGCCACCAAAAAAAACCCTAAAAACAGGTATCCATAACTCGAAATTTCGAGTTATTTTCTTGAAATTTCGACTTACTAATTCGAAATTTTAACTTGTTAACTCTAAATTTCGAGAAAATAACTCTAAATTTCGAGTTATGGATCCTTTGTTTGTTTATTTTTTGTGGCAGAAATGGGCTTCCATAAACGTATATACACTAATATGAACTTTAGAAATATCTGGCTTGTAGAGAGAAGTCTGCCTCTGAAGTTACCCAGTTTAACATCTATGCATCTTGTGGCGCTTTTCTTCATCTTTTGTTAGAACTGAATTTGTCCTATAGAATATGCAAAATATAGTCATTACTTACACCTCACAGGTTTTAAAAGAAAACTTGCAAACAGAATCTCTTTTTTGTTTGCTCACTCTCATCTGCGGTTTCAGCAAAAAACATATGGAAAACTACAAAAACCACAGGCGTCTGGCCCATGAAATATCTCTGACTTTATTGAATGTGCAGTAAATCCTTGTGTCCCGATGGCAGTCTAAGGTTTATGTGAACCAGCTGCTTGGATGGTCATATAACCGCACATTTCCCATTTTTTTCATGTTACAATGCAAGAAATCACTGACTAAAATTTCAAGCCCTGCTCATGGTCTCAGACACTCACAGGTTTTGTCAAAAGTCTGTGTGAATCAATTTCAGACAAGCACACATACAGCGTCATCTGTCAGCAGGAGCCAGCCGTCTTTCACCATTACTGGAAAAGTGCACAGGCTCAGTAAAAATAAAACACAAATCAACTACTGGATTTGCACAGAAGCTCATCTCAATGTATTTTTACACCTTGTGCATTTCTTTTTTTATTCAGTACTAAATATAACTGTTTCCACACACACAGCTCTGCTAACGTGCTGCTCATGCTACGCTCTTTATACAGACGTGGCTTTCCACTCAGCTGTAGTGTTGTAGGTAGGAAGGTAATTAAACACAGCTTAGAGCAGATATCATTAAAGCACTAGAAGCAAAGATAAATAATGTTTCATTACAAATGAATGTCAAGGATAGTTTTTATTAGCAGTGAGAATATTCCCTCTATGACACTGCTATTCTATTTTTATCCTCCTCTGTTATTCAGGAGCCACTACTTATTTTCATGTGTTTTTTGATAAGTGGGTATCATTTAAACATGCAAACTATTCAAACAGAACTACTGAACATATTTTGCACCCTCAACCACAGACACTGATACCTATTGTCTTGCTTGTTTCACAGCAGGTCTGTAAAACCGAAGAGAAAACTGTAGCGAAGAACAAACACTCGTTCCTTGACCTTGTTCGAACACCAAGAATGAGGAAGCACTCTCTGATTGTCTTTTATCTGTGGTGAGTATAAGCACATGTTTTTTTCAGTCAGAGTCAGACTGAGCACAAGACTGCTCCTGAGGGTTCACGCTTATCATCCACATCCCCACCTCTGCATGTCGGCCTTCAGTCCTGTCTAAGGGGACCTTTTAAACTCTCAACAGGGGCTGAAGAGTCTGTCTGAAACATGGATTTGGGAATGCAATAAGGACAAATTAGTGCTATAAGCTCAATCAAATTTCAAACAACAGAAAAAATGACCATGGGAAAAACAAATGAGTAAGCTTGTCTTGCTTCTAAATACTTGAGTCTTATTTATCCAGGAAAAATGTAACATCTGAACAAAATCTCCATGTAAGACCTATTTGAATTTGAACCCAAAACAAACAAATAAATCAAACTTATTTGATATACTTCATAACATGGCTGAATATTAGCACTTAGCTCATGCTAATGCCAGCTAGCTAATTTAGGTAAATCTATTTCTGGGACATAAAATGAAATTTTGGCTAGCAAAAAAATACTGGGCTTAAAATAGACTTACAGTAGAAAGAGAACAGCTGAAGTAGCAGTCAGGCACCTAAATATTTAAGGTCGAACTGTGAGCTTATCAGCTAACAGTAGTGTTGGCTTGCTAATCTATATGTAATGCACTTTGATAGCATCTCTGGCACATCTTTGCTAACTGATGTCACACAGGTTGCGAAAAACAGCAAGCCACAACTAGCTGGGATGTGCAGGCCATGAACCAAGTCACAGAGGGCTTATCTATAATCAGTGAAACACTCATTAGCTCACTGGGTTAAAACAACATTAAAGCTGGAAAAACCACACCACACTGTGTGCACAGTTTTACTTTTGGCCCTAAAAAGATATAGGAAGCAGTTTGGAGTTTTGTGCCTCTTCAACATTCCCTGCAGTCTAGAATTTTGCTTTTTGACAGTTTGTTTTTCTGCCTCTAATCTGATTATGAAAAGCTACAGTGGAAGCCTGCGGAACTAGTTTGATTCTACTTACAGTTGAGGTGAAGCATTAAGACTTATATCGTTCCTAAGGGCTAAATGTCCTGTTAAAATTATAAAGGATGTCCTGTCATATCACATTTTTCATGGCTAAGGATGAGTGCCTTTGGTTTTTGCACCACGGAATTCTCAAATGTGAATCCATCAGTGCAATAAGGGGTTTATTCACTGCAGCCCTGCTAAAATATCCATGTTTACAGATAGTTCTTACTGACAGTCAGATGAGGAACAGTTAACCCTGTGTTTTTTTATACATATTGCCCTATCGCACAAGCATCACAGTCATCAAATAGCTTTTATTGATGCATTTCCTATTAATTGAAATGCGGATGTTGCTTTAGTCCCTGTTCCTGTCGAAACACGAGATAGTCATCTGTGCCAGAGCAATAAAGTCTTTGTTTTTGTCACTTCAAGCTTTTTCCATTTGCTGTTTTGATGCTATAATCAGGATCAGCTGACCTTACTCTGCATTTCTTTCATACTGGCCACATATCTGGCGTGGATGGTGATTGCTTAATTGTACCAAACAGTGAATTGTACCAAAGTGGATTTGCAGTGTTACTCCAACTATCCTTAAATCTACTGTGAATCAGTGTGTTGTAAAAATAGTCCAGCAGGCTGATTTTTATAGCCAGTAAATGTAAAAACGATGCGGAAACTACAATGTGCAGAAGATGGACTACAAAATGCGCATCTTAATTCACCACAACTTGTTCTACCCCCATTGTTTTATGTGGGGCATTTAAATAAGAACCACGGCTCAAAGTTATGTCAAACCTCTCTGTCTAAAAACTCTTCACTTAGTCCTCCTGCTCAGTGTTTAGAGGCGAACCCCACTTAGTGCTCCTCAGTAACACAGTAAAAATGAACTGAACCGTCACTTATCCCTTGTGATTATCCTAAAGGCTGCAATACAGCAAAGTGCATTACTAATTTAAACCAAATTATACGGAACCTTAAACAGACTTTGATCAGTTAACAGAGTTCATAATCTTTAAAGAGCAATTCTACATTCTTCATGCAGCAACAACCTAATGAGACGTGGTTTTCCTTCCAGTGTTGTGATGTTCAGAGATCAGTCTTGCAGGTTATAAGCAGGTTATGAGAAGGAAAATGCTGTTTACAGTTCCATGAGTTGTTCCACTTTGTTTATGCTTTAGATTCTTTTTCTCGAGTTTTCGAATGGTCAGTAAAGATAAAGCGGTTTAGTTGGCTGTGCTAGGAATTTAGCTGAAGAACTTACATGCTTGCAAGAGAAAAAAACGGGGGTTGAATCAGAATAATACAAAGCGACCAGTGACCTGTCGCCGGTGTCACAAATGACATTTCAGTTTGCTGCCTCTTTCTATTGTCAGATTGTGAGAGGGGAAAAAAGAGAATTCTGGGACTGCATGGCACTTCTTTCCTTAGTATTTAGTAATAATAATAATAATAATGGATTGGATTTATATAGCGCTTTTCTAGGCACCCAAAGCGCTTTACAATACCACTATTCATTCACTCTCACATTCATACACTGGTGGAGGCAAGCTACAGTTGTAGCCACAGCTGCCCTGGGGCAGACTGACAGAAGAGAGGCTGCCATATCGCGCCAGTGAGTTGGATCAGTCACTTCTTGGTCGCTTATCTCACTTAGGAGTCTTCCTAAGCAAAACAGACTACTGGAACACACCCAAAGACTGTGTGCACTCCAGGGAGATGAATCATATGGCATACGTGAACTTGATCAGAGAACAAGAGTGAGAAACAAAGGCGCAAATTGAAAAGTCAAAAATCTCCATAAAGATGTAACTGCAAAATAAAAACTAAAATAAGAAGTAACTGAAGGGGCAAACAACAGCTTAGACAAAAAGGAAAAACAGGAACGCACACTAAGGGGAAAAACACTAATGAACAGAACAAGCTAAACTCTCTGTGAGGCTTTGCTGCTCATTACTTAGAAAACCAAGTGAACCAGCTTTGATTTGGGTTTGTTTTACACTATGTAACTTATTTTGGCATCATCCTGTAGGAACTTCAAAGACTAACAGCAGTGGGAATTATCTCATTTTTCCATGAACAACAAATAATACATTCAAAGGTATCAAAGGAATGACATGTACCATGACATTTCCCTTCAAGCAGAAGCGTTTCTTTCTTTCTTTGCTCCTACATTCTCAGGTTTGTCAATGTCCTCGTGTACTATGGCCTGTCCCTCAACATTTCTGACTTTGGAATGAATATATACCTGACTCAGATGATTTTTGGTCTGGTTGAGATGCCTGCGCGCACAATCACCCTGTTCACCCTGAACCGCTCCCGTAAGATCTCCCAGCTAGCTTTCTTAGCAGTTGGAGGCACTGCCTGTCTGCTCACCATCTTCATCCCCGATGGTATGAACACACGCTCAGGACAGCTTAGCTGGACTGTGCATGATTAACTCTTTGCCCTACTTGTTCTAAAAATGTAGTTTACAGCTTTTCTCGCCATCCTTTTATCTTCTTTTAGATTTGTCTGTCGTCAGAACGGTCTTGGCCATGATTGGAAAGTTTGGAATCACAGCCTCTCTGTCTATTATTTATGTGTATTCTGCTGAGGTGTTCCCCACTGTTATAAGGTGAGTGTTACCCTCCAAATACCCGGGAGTCTTACAACACAAAGAGTTCCTTCACTATCTAAAGCTAAACATGTTCTGGCTAGCAATTTCACTTAAACAGGCTGTGTTATTATCAGAACTGTGGAGTCTTCTAAAGGCAGCTGCTAATGGTGCCACAAAAGCAGTTTGACGAGGCAGTCAGTGATTGTTACCTAATGGTATTTTTATGGAAACACAAAACATTTTGGCAAGTTGTTTCTGGAATAATTTTCCAATATACATATATATATATATATATATATATATATATATATATATATATATATATATATATATATATATATATATATATATATATATATATTCAAAGAAATCGGAACATGACTTTTGGTGTTTCTTTGTTAGCTCATCCAAAAATCCAGTTATTCGGCCCATGAAGAGTTCTTTCATTAACTACATCACTATATCAAAGCCTGGGCAAAAGGCTTATCAGGCTTATAGAAAAGCTTCATTAGCCCAAATACTTACCAACAGGTTTTAGATGTATGGCACACCGGATTACTGGTCGAACTGTCTGCAGAGCAGTTTTGAGACTTGTCCCATTATGATTAATGTTGAAATTGTTTACATTTATTTTTTTCGGAAGTGCTAGATTAAATTTAATACAGCAAGGTTTAGGAAAACTTAAAAAAAATAACTCATGATACTTAAAGTGTCTCACTCATCTGACTAACTAGTGTTAGTGTTAGAGTTGGTTTTGCTAACGAAGTTTAGAATGTGGTTAAAACGCTGCAACTTTCCTGTTAAAGGCTTTCCTTTACATCAGGCGTATCAAACATAAGCCCCGGACAGACTTCTATTTGGCTGACAGGATGCTGGAAGAGGAGGATGACAGGAAAAATGTGAAGGAGGACATAGATTATGGACTGCATTTGGGTTATGTTTGATAGCTTTTTTATTTGTGCTAACATATTTCTTTCAGCTATTATATCAGCATTTCTTTATAATGTAGAAAAACTGAGACATACTATTATTAAATAGGATTTAATGTATAGTTGAACATATTTACACTGGCAGGAAGAGACTTTAAGGCCAATAAAGAGTTTAACATCCCTACTTTAGATATATGAAAATCCCACAGGACTGAACCTTATTATAACTAGGGCTGCTCAATTAATCGAATTTTAATCACGATTACGATCTGGGCTTTCAACGATCATTAAAAATGACTGAGCCGATTATTAGCCCCTCCCTCATGCTTTACTCTCGCGCTGCTCCGTGTGGCAAATCGAGCGCACCTCTCTGCATTTCGAACACGTGTCACAACAATTAAGATCAGCGGTCTCCAACCTTTTTTGCGCCACGGACCGGTTTATGCCCGACAATATTTTCATGGACCGGCCTTTAAGGTGTCGCGGATAAATACAACAAAATAAAACTAGTACCGGTACCGAAAAAAAGATTTATTCATAACACACGTGAAAAGACCCAGGAAAACCGAGTAAATGATAAAAACGATAACAAAATAACGCTAAAAACCCTGAAAACCATACATTTCACACCTGAGCCTCAACTCTTGCGGCCCCGGTACCAAACGACTCACGGACCGGTACCGGTCCGAGGCCCGGGGGTTGGGGACCGCTGATTAGGGATGGGTATCGTTTTATCCGATACCGGTGCCAAACCGGTACTTTTGAAACGGTGCCGGTGCTTAAACGGTGCTCAAACCGGTGCTTAAAGAATGGAGAACACAAAATTGGTCCAAAAACCTCTCATGTTCAGCTGTTTTTTTTGTAAAAAGATAACAATGTTAGCCTTTTCTGCAGCTATAGGGCATATATGATATCACTCTTGGCTGGAAGCAGTGCTTAAACAATGGAAAAAACACAAACTTTGTCCAAAAACCTCTCATGTTTAGCTGTTTCCCTCTTTTTCTTTGGTCCTTTTAGCCTTTTTGGCCAGGGTGAAGGGAGTATCTGCCATCAAACAAGAAGACAGCCGCATGTAGCTAAGATGATGTTTGCTAGTTCACCTTACATGCATGAATGTAATAACGTGGTTAGCCTACTCAACGTAAATTACACACGAACAACATTAAGCTACTCGCGCAGAGAAGAACGGCTGCTGCTGCATCATCATCCTCATCATTTCTGCTACACTGGCAAGGCTAGTGGCCAGGACTCTCCTCTTCGGGTTTTTGGGGGATGTTGCTAACTCCGGGTCCGATAACAGGCACCACACCCGCAGTAGATGTGCACGGTGTGAGGTCTCGCAGCAAGCTATCAAATACGGCGCATTTCTCGGCTTTTAAAAAAAACACTATGCGTCGCCAGGTGTTTCATCAGATTTGAGGTGTTACCTCCTTTGACAGTATCACAGTATCAGCTTAAAGCACTTGTTGCAGGCTGCTGAGTTTGCATATTTTGCTGTGAAGTACAGCCAGACTTTGACCGCTTCGCCTTGGGCATTTTTAATCTGTAGCTCTGCTCTAAAAGAACGTACGTACCTGGACCCACCTACTATCCTCGGAAACGTAAAATGATTGGCTAGAATCTAAAGTGTATCACAGCTCAGGGAAAAAAAAGCACCGAAATAAAGCACCGAAATGTGCGCTGCTTTTCGGTCTGGTTACTACCGTTTATGTCAGAACCGGTGCCATAATTGCACCGGATACCGGTACCCATCCCTACCGCTGATTAAGAGGACCCGAGGGAAGCTCGGAAAGCTAAACAGAAGTTATTTGGAGAGGAGAGTGACTGCCGTTGGTTGAAAAGAGAGGTAAAAAAACTTCAGTGTTGTGGAATCATTATGGGTTCGCAGAGTCGAGACGTGGATCAAGTAGACACAGTGTGTAAACTTTGCTACGGTGTCGTAGCTGCACCACAGAGCAACACTGCAAAGTTCACTAAACATAGATGTTTACATTTTTCATTTAGTTCTTATATTGCAAACATTTAAACTGTTATCAGTATTTGCACACTATTTTATATTATTTTTTGACAATCTTTAAAGTCATTATTCAACACATTGTTATTGTTAAATAAATATCGTCAAATAATCGAGATCTCAATTTCAGTGAAAATAATCGTGATTATCATTTTTGCCATAATCGAGCAGCCCTAATTATAACCCAAAACCGACCTCCCTAACCCTATATAGGTGTCTGGTGATCTGGTGAATTTAAGCACTTATAGATTTACCTTGTTGCCATAAATACCAACTGGAATTATTGAGATATCATTAAAATAATGTCTTTATGATTATTGCTGGCTGTATCTTAATCCTGAGAATGCTGTTGCCGTGTATTACAAACATGTGTTCATTCTAATGCATAAGCAAATCACTATATCTACATTAAATTGCAAGAATCCAGCTTTGTTCCATTTACTAAGATGGATTCATGCATGATTTACATTACATGTTTGTTATTAAGAGTGTTCACAGATAAGAAAGGTGGAATAGTGTAAGTGAAAATATAAGGTATACATTACTATCTATAAATACAGAGTGAAAGTGAGAGCAAGAAAGCAATAGCTGTAATGGAAATTAAGTGCAGAAACGACCCCCCCACAGAAAAGACAAATGCCATAAAGACATTGTCTGATAAGAAATCATTAACCAACAATGGCACTCAGAGAGTGCAAACCTCTGTCAAGGCAGCTCTCTCTTGGTACAGTACTTACTTTTAAGGGAAATTATTTCTGGATGCAAACTATAATGTGATATTTAGAATCCCCACACACTAGTATTTGTTTCCTAAATGTTACCAATACAAAAAAGGCAGGAGAATTTACATTTTTAAAGATAAAAGATATTTCATCAAAGTTTGACCTAATTTGACCTTGGAGAAGAGGTCAGAGGTCCAAAGTAATGCAATATTTAGTATATATCATCCCTTTATGCTTAACTGTTGTCAGTGCAAACAATGGTGGTAAGAAGCATAGTTTTAAATAGCACTATTATCACTTTGAATTTCAGGTCACTCTATTGACCTTGAAGGATATGCTGACAATACATACATACATACATAGTTTCTAAGGTATGAGTCCTTTTTTCTCTCCAATAAATCATCATGTTGACCTTGAAGACGTCAGTGGATGTAAACCACATCTTGATGGATTATTCACATGACCCAACTCCACACACCCAATAGATTCCATCAGAATTTATTCAAAACTTTATGGCATGTAGACAGAGATCACATTGATATCCATAATAAGCACCTGTAACCGGGCCCTTTTATTCATTGTATTTTTCAGACAAAATGGGATTGGTATAGGCTCTATGTGTGCTCGCACTGGTGGCGTCCTGGCTCCCATGATGTACCTTCTGAGGGGGGTCAGTCCTCACGCTCCCATGGTTCTGTGTGGCCTCTGCCCCCTGCTGGGTTCAGCCCTCACAATGCTACTTCCTGAGACGGCCAACAGGCCGCTGCCTGATAGCATTGAAGACGTTGAGGGATCCAATCACAGGTTTGACTTAACTGTTGACTTAACCTGAGCAAGATCATCATAGGTGCTGATCCTAACCCTATATTTTGAAGAAAGGCAAAATGTTCATTTTTAAATAATGAAAATTGTTGCTGATCTGTGTCACTTTGATTGCCAAAGCTTAGGGGAAGAGTTTGATGAGAAAATGTATATTCACATAGCCTAGGAGTAAGGTTAGGATCATCTCTGAAGCCAGTAACACAAGCAAAATAAAAGAGAACTGAGAATTGGTTGGTCTCAGACAATTTCATCTTGCTTTTGGTTAGAGATGCAAAATAAGAGTGCAATGTAAGTAAATGTAATCAAATACTTGCTGCACCAAGGAGGCCACAGTGTTGCCTGGAGGCACATCAAGAAGCAGCACTTGCATCTTTTTTGTGAGCAATGAAATCATGGGGAAGAAAAAGAGAACTAAATATGATGGTATAGATCTTTCTTTGATCAATAAATGTGCGTAAATGTACATACCAGTACGTACATTTGCTCGGCCACCAGAACTTTTACTTCCAGGAAGTTAGAAAAGAAAAGTGGCTTTATATATATATATATATATATATATATATATATATATATATATATATATATTAGGGGTGCAACGATACACAAAATTCACGGTTCGGTTCGGTTCGATTCTTTGGTGTCACGGTTCGATATTTTTTCGATACAAAAAAAATGTTCATGCCTTTTTAATTTGTCATTTATTAAAATTATAAATATATATTTTAACTCAAAAGTACAGTTTTTAAATTTAATGTTGCTGAAACAAAAGTAATTAAAAATATATATATATATCTCAGGGCTCTCAAAATTTCAAAATCCCTGGTAGCCCTTCGGGCAGGGACTCTTCAGTTTTTGGTAGCCCAAAATAAATGTAAGTAGCCCGAATAAAAAAGAGAGCAATTTTTTGATTGATGTTTTGTTTCCTTTACAATATTATACATTAAAGTATAATATTGTAAAGGAAACAAAACATTAATCAAAAAATAGTTGAAACACAAATTACAACATTGTATAAAAATGACAATCATCAACTCAAACACTTGGTTCTAATTGAACAGAAATTTCTATGAACTTGTAAGAACTGTGTAGAACATGAATCAGTCTGTGTCAGATCCTGAATTTGAAATTTCCACTGAAGTCACAGGTAAGAGACAAGTGGAACCAAGATCTAGGCCATTTGCTTTTTGAAGTTTGCAAAGACTGCTAAATTTTGCCAGTGGTAGTTCACTCTTTGCAACATAGTACGCTGTTCTAAACAGATTTTTCAGGTTTATTTTTAGTATGTTATTTGCAATTGGTGTTTGTTCTGGGAAAGATATTGCAGACTGAGCAATAATGCATTTCTTGCATTTCTCATGGCTTCTAATGGGGGCCTTTTTTTAAATGACTGGTCCCAGTAACAAAGGCGCTTGTCGACTCAGAAATCGAGAGAAAACCAACAACACACCCGGCAGAACATTATGTTATTTACACTGGTGCACATAAGTGGTCCGCAGGTGCGCATTCGCTGTCAAAATAAAAGACGCGCACCAGATAAGAAGTTGCAACGCGCGTTTGCGTCCATATAAAAAGCACTGTTTTTGTCCGCTAGAGTGGGATTTTCACGGCACATTCTGCACCACATCTCTGTGCGTTCATCATTTGTTTGAAGCCAGCTCACCTCCTGCAACCACTTTTCCGAGAATACGCGCTTCTTTTGTGGTTCGGACTCCTTCTGACATTTCTTTGGAGGTAGAGGAACACCAAAGTAATTGCTTAAAGGAGCTTCTTCGACATCTTTAAGAGTTTTAAAAAAATGTCTGTTCTCCTCCAGAAAATCTTATGTATGCAAACACGCGTTGCAACTTCATATCTTGTGCGCGTTTATTTATTTTATTTTTTTTCTTTGACAGCGAATGCGCACCTGCAGACCACTTATGTGCAGCCCTGGTTATTTAGCTCGTCATATTGCAGCCACAGAGATTCTTTTGTCCATGAAACCATAAAGCTGCACTTTCTTTTTGCCTTATAGTCTGATTTGTCATAACTTTTCCGTTTTGTGGTAAGCTTTTCTTTGGCTGTCACTTCTTCACCCTGACCTGTCTTATTTGGCTCAGCAGAACTAAAATATATATCCTGCTGCTTTTACACACACACACAACCGTCAGCGATTCTCTGCGTGATCAACCTCTCATATGTTTAAGCTTGCTGCGGGAAATTTTACTTGTCATGTTTGCATAGTAAGCTAACGATTGATAAGACGATGTCAGAGGAATTGGTGCGCAAATTATCATCACTCAGTGCTGTCGCTCTCTATACACAGTTCGCGCGATTGCAAAGTGAAAGCAAAAAACAAGCGCAAATTCAAACGCGATTTCAATATGTCACATATTGACAGTGGCTCACCGATGCCAATGACATAATTACCCAGCTACATTTCCGAAAGAATGCAAAAGCATTGACATATATTTTTCCTTCCTACAATAGGCCGACGGGCAGGGCAGAGATAGATTTTGGTAGCCCGACTGGAAAAATCGCTAGCCCCCGGGACGTCGGGCTAGCTTATTTTGCAAGCCCTGTATCTGATTGAGGAATCACTCATCTTTGGAAAAGAGAGTTTATTACAGAGAAATGGCTCTTTCCAAAATAAAAGCTATACTATACGCTTCTTCTGGGCTATATTTTCAGCAGCATATTGTAGCGGTCAGGGCTGTTCGGGGTTCTGTTTGTACAGTTATGTTTTGTTTATGTTGCCATAGTGACGGGTGACGCCCTCTCGCTGCCACGGTGTGTCCTTCCGGGGTCAGAGGGCGCCTTGTGTGTTGTTGTTGTTGTTGTTGTTGCTGTGCGGTTGCCGCGCTGAGCAGTTAGCTAGCGGCAGTGTTCTTCTGCAGATGTCAATAAACGGCTGTGCTCCCTGGCTAGCTCACGGGAAGCAAGACCAAACGACACCTCCGTCTCCTCGTTGTCTGAGCTCGCCACATTGGTGTCAGAAGTGGGATGATGGTGGCACCCCATGTTCTGACCCGAATGACTTTTCCCCCGCTGGTCGTGACCGGCCGGTGTGCCAAAAGAAGGCACCTGGACATTTGCAGGACTTTGTGTGGGGCAATGGGGTCGTCGGGGACGACTGACCCCTTAGGTGCGGGGGCTATGTAGCGGGTCAGGGCTGTTCGGGGTTCTGTTTGTACAGTTATGTTTTGTTTATGTTGCCATAGTGACGGGTGATGCCCTCTCGCTGCCACGGTGTGTCCTTCCGGGGTCAGAGGGCGCCTTGTGTGTTGTTGTTGCTGTGCGGTTGCTGCGCTGAGCAGTTAGCTAGCGGCAGTGTTCTTCTGCAGATGTCAATAAACGGCTGTGCTCCCTGGCTAGCTCACGGGAAGCAAGACCAAACGACACCTCAGTCTCCTCCTTGTCTGAGCTCGCCACAATATTAAACATATCAGGTCCCCATAAGGAGAATCATGTGCTAACGGCTGTCTAAATGACTCGGCTAAAGTTAGTAGCATGCTTGTTGTTTTTGTCTGCTTCCACTTGTCTTTGCACTAGGATGATGTCGGCGTAAATGTGCAGTCATATTTGTTGTGTTCCCACTAGTGCTGTCAGCGTTAATCTCGTTGAAATGACGTTAACGCCACAACACGGAAAATCTCCGTTAACGAGCTACCCCTGCGTGGGGCTAGACGGCCAACACATTAACGAGCTAACTGCACTAACACACTAGTTCCCACCCATGTAATTGAGCATTGCGTGGCACATCCAACATACTGTTTTACTTTAGTCCATGACACGCTTACCTTCAGGGTCATACGTCACATGAAAACCAAAATAATTCCAAACGCCAGATTTGAATGAGGGTGGGGGAGGTTCAATTTGCCATGTTGCAAGGAGAGCTTAACTTCTGTCTCGCTAGCTTGCCCTGCGCTCTTCCTTCTGACTATGCTGTCTGTGTTGAATGGATCTGCGCTGGACAGTGCAGCCTAGGCGGAGTAGTCGAACGCAGATTCACTGAGCGCTCAACACAGACAGCATCGTCAGAAGGAAAGTTGATAAAATAAATTACAAATTTTGTATTGTTCATACATATGCGTACCGAACCGAAAGCACTGTATCGAACGGTTCAATATCGATACCAGTATCGTTGCACCCCTAATATATATATTATCCTATCCAAGCTCAGGTCTTCTACCAGAGCCCTGGGAGCTTGTGCCTTTAGATGTTGAAGGAAACTGTACTCAATGACACGTTGACTTTCTTTGTGATTTCTCTGTAGGAAAGTTGGAACGCCTGTAGGAATTAGTAGAATCAATCTCCATTGCTTCAGAACAGTTTTAAATTATTAACCCATGTTGTTTTACCAGAAAACACCCTTTTTGTTTAATTCTGAAATGTCAGGTAATTCTATTAAAATTGTTTTTTTTTTAAAAAGCAGCAATACCACCAGCACTATCAAGGAGTCCATTACTTTCTTCCTCTTGCAGGGTCCATATGTGCCTGTAGATCTGAGGGCATCTTCTCCACAATTCCATGAAAACCAGCGATTTTTTTTATGACCTTCTAAAAAGTGCCCTCTTTTTCCTTTATTAGTGAGGAGGACAGCTGTCTTAAGCCAGCCATCTTCAATACTTCTATGAAGAACATCAACATCTGCAACACCAGTATGGACTGAAACACAACCACAGACCACAGACATTCTGTGTGTTTTCTATGACTGGTCTAGTCTATGCTTCCAGTGGAAGTCATGATGAGACTTAGGTCCTGTAAGTCACCCTAACTCTGAAGATTTATATCACAATTTTTATTTCATTTGTTTTCAAATACATTTCTAGGTCAGTGTGTTATATTCGATTTTTTTTTTTGTTGTTTTGATTTGGTCTCATCAAGTGTTATACATTGTAAAGGTTTATTCTGAAATCCATTTGGAGTCCTTAACAAGACACTGGTGCCATGGCAGATGCACTCAATGAAAGATTTGAACAGTCACAGCACCTGTTTGCTACATTAAAGCATACCTGAATATTTCTGCTAAGGTTTTTTGAACATACTTTCATATTACATGAGTGTGACTGTGACCACATACTGCTTGGAACATGCTATTGAGAGATATATGGCTTTGGACTTACAGTCTAGAAACTATTTACACTGCTTCACTTGTTCCACATTTTGTCATGTCACATCCTTATTCCAAAATGGATTAAATTAATTAATCACAAAAGCAAAGGGACAAATTGAAGTTTGCTTCAAATTCTTGCAAATTTATTAAAAGTAAAAAAATAAATAAATAAAACATGTCAATAGGTATCCAGCTTGGTACTTTATTGAAGCACCTTTGGCAGCAGTTACATCCTCAAGTCTTTTTGAGTATGATGCTACAAGCTTGGCGCAGCTTTTTTGAGCAGTTTCTCCAATTCTTCTATGCAGAACCTCCATCTAGTAAACTGGGGAGTTTCTCTGCACAATGTTTTCCTCCGGACATAATGTTTGGCTTTTAGTTCAATCCTTGTTTCAGCAGACCAGAGAATTTTGTTTCCAGTGGTCTGATTTAGCAAACTCAAAGTAGGCTGTCATTTGCATTTTGCTAAGGAGTGGCACAGGTCTTTCAGGTCTCCATAGGTTTAACTTTGTCATTACAGGGTATTGTGTGTAGAAGTCTGAGGTGAAAAACGAGTTTGATCCATTTTGGAATAAAACTTTAAAATTACAAATGTGGAACAAGAGGAGCACAGGAGAACAGGATGCACAGGATGCACAGTAAAACTGCATTAATGTATTATGGTTTTTTGTTTGGTTACGTTGTGGCAGCTCAGCAAGGTGTGAATGCAACGCTAACATGTTAGCAAACAGTTGCTAGTTTATGCTGATATAATGTAATATTGGCATTGTTAGCACATTAACATAAGCAATTAATTACATCGGCTTGATGAATGCCCAATATCCATAAAGAGACTTAAAGACACTGTAGAGCAGGGGTGTCAAACTCAAATACACAGTGGGCCAAAATTCAAAACTGGAACAAAGTTGCGGGCTAACATTAATATTTATTGGAAAAAAAAATCTTCCTCCAGATATAAGAATGAATCTTTTCTTATGGACTCAAACAAGTTTTGATGAAAAACTGAATATGGAACAAGCAAAGCTTAATACTAAACAATATATATATTAGCTGTATAATACCAGTAGGCTAGCTCTGATAGTAATTTGGTATGGCTTCACGGGCCAAATGTAATTAGGGCCAGAGTTTGACACCTATGCTGTAGAGCATGGATGGGCTATGAAATACAATGAATTCATGGGTTTATCTCTATAAGTGGTCTGTTTCTGGTCTGGTGTTTGGTCTGCAGTTTTAATTATTGCTGCGTACATACACAGGCACGTACGTAAGCTTACTTTAACATTGTTTTGTCTTAGTGAAGTGAATGCTACAGTATGTGGTGAATTTTTTGAACAGTGTTCTAACAGTCTTTTATAAGCAGTTTGCACAAAGCCAGTTTCATTTAAAAACAAAAATCCTCATTTGCTAAGGAAGAAGTAGTGCTAGTCTATGGTCAGTGTCTTCATAGAATAATGGTGTGGGAAATGTGGGAATGGGTGATGTTAAACTGCACTCATGTTTACAGTAAGAAGCAGCAGCAGCTGTGTTTGAGGAAACGCTGACACTTACTGGTGAACAGTGAGTGTCACATTGGTTCTGACAGCTTAGTGACAAATACTTGAAACACAATATTCAAACATTGAAATCTTTTGTAAGGCTCTTACATGCATTTATATACAGCTGCATTGTTTTTGTGTATTTTTGTATTGTTTCGACTTTGCAGAAGAGAAGTCTGAATGAAGCTGTTATGTTTTTTACTGTCTTTCTTTGTACAATAAACGTTTGTTTGGGGAATTTATTCTGTGAAAACTCATCAGTCATTAGTAAGAAGTGGAACAAATCATGTAGGAGAACTAGCAGAAAAGGTTAGAAATGAACCCTTGGCTAATGGTTTGACACATAAGACTTTCAGAGTGTTGCTGGAAGCTGCCATCAAAGAATGATTAAGATTGAAAACAACAGCAACAACAACAATTTTTGCCAAAAAATATGCTCACGTAGAAACCTGTCAAACAGATTCAGTGACTACTCTTGAATGAGAAACAATAAACCAGTAATCAATATTTACATAATATACATTTTCATTCATTGCCAAAGACTACTTATCCTTCTTAGGGTTAAGTTTTGAGTGAGCATGGTGGTTTATAAAGGCAGGAACATAAGAAGAGCCGCAGACACTTAATATCCTAGTTAATTACTAGCACTAATGTACTAATGACTCTAGTTAATTGCATTGCACTGCATTTATTTTGAAGGTAAGGGATAATAAGGGCAGCACGGTGGCACAGTGGTTAGCACTGTTGCCGCACAGCAAGAAGGTCCTGAGTTCAATTCCACCATCAGGCCGGGGTCTTTCTGTGTGGAGTTTGCATGTTCTCCCCGTGTTTGCGTGGGTTCCCTCTGGGTACTCCGGCTTCCTCCCACCATCCAAAGACATGCAACTTGTGGGGATAGGTTAATTGGATAATCCAAATTGCCACTATGAGTGAGAGTGAATGGTTGTCTGTCTCTGTGTGTTGGCCCTGCGACAGACTGGCGACCTGTCCAGGGTGTACCCCGCCTCTCGCCCCATGACAGCTGGGATAGGCTCCAGCGCCCCCTGCGACCCTGAAAAGGATAAGCGGAAGCGAATGGATGGATGGATGGATGGATAATAAGGGAGACTAAGACTTTAAAATCTATCAATATTTTCTTCTGCTTCTTTCTTGCTATTACTTGGAGGAACATGGGGTTCATTCATGCAACATGTGTATTTTATACAATTTCAAATATCTGCTGTGAAAACCATCTATGAAGTAGATATAAATAGAGATCTATAAAGAACATCCAGAAAATAAGAGTGTTTTTAGGCCTTTTTTTATCACTGGGAGAAAGATTTGACTTCTTGTTTAAAGAGGCCTGCTTTTCCATTGGAAATTAGGAAAAATGACTAAAATAAAAATAAAAACTAGATCAAAAATAAAGGTGCAGCTGTGTGGCTGGTAGGATAGGCTAGAGTCATTAAGAGGCCAGATAACATAAGTATATATCATTGTATTAATATTATATTAATTTTTAAAAAGAAATAAGTGAAAATCTAGAAATAAGAAAAATAATCAACTAAACCCAAATCAAAACCTAATAGCTGGGGTTTAGACCATGGCCATAACTAGCTGAGAAGTCAAATAAGTAATTAAGAAGTAAAATAAAACCAGTTGACAGTAGAAGCCTTGTAGCTTACCTACCACCAGAGGGCGCAGTGATGCAGTCAATTAAGCTGGTGTTTCTTTTACATTACATACATCAATATTAAAGGAGAATATTGATTGAAACCAATAAATATTTTTTTAAATAATTACTTAAGGCTTTTTGTGTGTGTGAGAAGCCCAGACCTCCCTCTCCCCAGCCACCTCCTCCAGCTTGTCTGGGGGAACTCCAAGGCGTTCCCATTCTAGCCAAGAGATATAATCTCTCCAGCGTGTCCTGGACCAACCCTCTGATTAGCAGCTTACCTGCTCTACCTTCTAAGATACAGCTACAGGTTCAATTAACCTGTTAACATGAAAGAAAACACATATTGTTATATGTTGCAGTGTACAGCATCATTGTATGAGGTGTGAAGGATTAACTGTATCTATCCTTGTAGGAGCAGAATTAAATGAGTATGTTACATAAAGTGTTCCACAAACGGCCCAGTAAGTGACGTTATAGTTACATTATCCCTGGCCTAAACACATGTGTACAATAATTAGAATACCATAGTCACTACTGCAGATTCTTACATAGTTTACAGAAAAATAAATCTACTTTTGTTTTTAGTACAGAAAACACTTTCACAATTAAAAAATATTCTGACCACTCTGATGAAGCAGCCTCATGTGTAACAAATTATTTAAGAGTAAAGCTCAAACTGTGTTATACATCAGCTGTCTTTAGTCTGTGCAGAACTAACTGATAGTTATGAACAAGTTTTGCGTGTGCACAACCCTTAGTATGTTAGCTGTTTATTGTCCGCTCACCTTTTTTTTTACTATGTGTTCATACATCACTCTGCATTTAAACATTAGTTATTATTAATCTCCCTCTCTCACTCGTCCACAACATGTCTTTGTCCTGTCTTTCGCCCCTCACCCTCACCCAGTTAGGCAGATGGCTGCATCTCACTGAGCCCAGTTCAGCAGGTTTCTTTCTGTTAAAAGGGTGATTTTCCTTCAAATTGAAAAAAAAACAAACTTGCTCATAGGGGGTCATCTGCTTGCTAGAGTTTTCTCTGTATTATTGTGGGGTCTTTACCTTTCAATATAAAGCATCTATTGATTTGGCACTATATGAATAAAATTGAATTGAAATTGAATTGATCTGAAATTATTAAATGTTCTTTCCGTGGGAGAGTTGCAGTCACTACATGTGTTTGGTGAGCTTCATATCCACAGTGAGTGATGTTGCAGAAGTTGTGAAAAAAGTTGTTTCCTACTGTATTTAAAGGCTAGACGACATCTATTCAGTGAGAGAGAAAGCACAAAAGCATCCTCCATGCTATAGCTCGTGAAGCACTCCATTGTCTATACCAGGATCCCGTGCCAGTGCTGAGATAGTGAGGCCTGCAGCTGTGCCAGTGTAGCAGAACTCCTCTTTTCCCCAGTAGTATTCCATAACTACTGCGTTTCTATTAGACACATAAATGCTCTTTTCCATAAGTAAAGCATTCATGTTTCTGGGCCTTTGTGAAAGATGAGGACAGAGCAGATGAGGGTTCCAGGAGTGTTTGGGTCAGGACAACACCCAATTAATAATATCAACAAACAAGCAGGCCAAGCCTAACCAGCTAGCTGTAACTTATTTATGATGCTTGAATCTAGCCACGGTTAATCTGCAATGATGCTGGGAAGGGGTGAACTAGGGGTGATTAGTATGTACTAATGTCTACAATACTACACTTGTGTATATTAGCATGAACTGATGCAGCTGGAGCATTATAATGCTAGGGTATTGACAGATAAAGTTGTTGTAATATGACCCGACCATACTGGATTTTGGTGATTGTACATCATGTATAGTCAATGTAGTGTCACAAACATGTTAGGTGTGGTTTATTATCTGAACTAGTGACATTGTAATGCAGTCATAAACAATTGTGACATGACATACTTTTATGATGTTATCAAGACCCCAAAAGTGAGACCGCTGAACTCAACATGCCATTTACTCTAGTCCCCTTGCTAAGATAGGTGACGAGCAGACAGACAAAGGTTCCTTGATGTATGGGATGTCAGGGCTGCTTACATAGAAGCATGTAAGTAAAGCTCAGTGTGTTACTCCATCCTGCCAAACATGAACAGCTGTAGGATATAAGTTGAAAGGAGCTGGCAGAGGGTAGAGTGGCTGTCATCACTGACACATCAGCCTTAAGACATCAGACATCAACTGGAAAGCAGAAACCTAAATAAGCAAAGGGTATAGAGCAAGACTAGACCACTGTCCTGATTCCACAGTTAGCCTGTGTCACTGCATTCCCATTTTTATCCACCCTGTTTGTAGAAAGGTCTACAGAATGTATTTTTTAGTGCAGTTTTCATCCTGGTGTGGAACACTTAACTATTTCTTCATCGTCTTGAGGACATCTAAAGGTGTGTGACTAGTCTAGATATGCTATGTATCCCTTGGTGCAGTTTGGGAGAAGGGTGCTCTGAGATTGTGCATCATCAGGGTTGTTGTTATAGGCAATTTGGTCCCTATATATTCATATCAAGAGCACCACACACGTTCCTAACCGGCATTAGACTATGCCAGAGCTTGCTCTTTGTCACAGTTCTATTAATAACAGATTACCTATACAAAGCAAGTGGAAGGTTTCTGGTTTGGTGGCCTATTGGTCTCATCTTTGCTTTTTGCAGATGATGGGTCCCTGCTGGCTTTGTTTAGCGCTGACCTCCATCTGAAACTGCGACTGGGGCTGTTTGTACCTAGGTGCAAAGCAGCAAGGACAAGCATTAGCACCTCCATGTGTGAGGCCACGGTGCTCAGCAGGGGAAAAAAATGAAATGGCCTCTTTGAGGAGACTCCTTTCTCTGCTGATAAGCACTAGAGGAGGTTTGGCATAGAATAAGTAGTAAAAATTGGAAGGATTCTACCACCTGACAAAAAATTAGGCGTTTTTAAGAACTGGCTATGTATAACATCACTGACTCATGGCGATCTATGAGTATCTGACCTACCCTTTCAACATTTTCAAAGAAGCATGGATGGCAGTGGGTCCGTTTCATTTGTTGTTCCAGTAAGTCAGCCCAGTGAGCTACAATATCAGCAGATATTATAGCATATAGGTTAAATAAAGATAGGGATATTACACAGAATAAAGAACTAATCTCATTAGCTTTTCATGCTAATTTAGTCAAAATATAAGTAAATACAACTGAATAACTGTTTTTAATGTCGCTATACCCATGGAAGATATTTCTACTGTTACATTTTAGCAAATATTTATATTATTTTGTTTTCAAAAGAAGAAGCAACTAAAGGAATAATAATATTACAAAAAAAAACTGTGATAAAAAGTGCTGCTCCATGTGCAGACAAAAGATGGCGCCTCAACAATATAACAAAACAAACAAACCTCCACAGCATCCCAAACAGCTATGTGTCTCTTCTTTTGTAAAGTCAAACACTTCATGGCAGGTCATTCACCTAGCACTTTATTATATAAAAATCGATTTTTATTTTAAATTTTAACAACAAAGGCCCCACATTATTTCACTGTCTCTAACTATTCCCAAATGTATTTTATTTTTGCCTTATTGAGCTTTAACATTCTAATAAAAGACTGTAATTCAATAACTTTGGTGTAAACAAAATTTTTCTCGAAGTGTGTCACGATGAAATGTTCGTCGAAGAAATCTATATACGGACAGTTCCCTGTTCCGCCTCCAAAACCTTTCCTCTCCTCTGATTGGAAGGACGTCCTATCAGTCAAACCGCCGGGTTCGGAATGTGCCCTTCGAAGCTTCTTAAAAAATACGGAATTTTAACGATCGATTATTCAAACGCCACAATAAGAACACCAAGGTATTAAACAAGTACGAAACAAACGTGACAAGCTTCACAAATTAGACCAGCGTTTAGTCAGTGTTTTTTTTTCTTTGAAAAATAACCAACGGTCATCTACTACTCCAGAAACAACATTAAATGAATTTGCAAACACATTCATCACCGTAACTTTTTATGTCTTACGTCCTGTGAGTGTAGCACTAAACAGAAGATATTTAGAATGTCACGGAGTTTCTTTCTTTCTTTCCCCCCCGTTCTACCATACAAATGATCCATGTAGTCTTCTTTCCCCTAGTTGGTCTGTGCCGACAATATCCGACGGCTCGTGAAGGCATCAGCCGTTTCATTGTGGCCCTGCAGAGCCAACGCCATCACACTGAAGCGGCTACGGCGAGCAGGACGGCGACAGCAGGGCCACCATAGCAGTGCAGTCTTTTATTACTGTCATATTATTTTATTATAACGACCATGGAATATAGTGCCGCGGACTATTAGACGTCTCTGAACTGGTAAGTTACACCGTTTTTTCGTTTCGCTCATCATTCTCGCTCTTGCTTCCCAAACCGATTGAATTACTTTGATTTTTTTGCTTTTCCCCAGGTGATATTATTATTGACGTTTTGGAACGTAAACGTGCTTAGCCCGTTCGCTAGCTCCACCGCTCAGTTTGTATAGAAAGGCTAAGGTGAGGCTGTTTGAATGTGATAACCGATTTATATATGGTAGAATAAATATACACACATCCAGTATGTACAAGTGGGATGAAGAAACAGCACCCGAAGCTAATTAAACAAGTAGGTTATCCACAGTCACCGATGGAAACCGAGCCTCTGACATGCAGGGGGCTTCAAAGCATCTTGACGCATTCGTTTTTGATTCACTCCAGCTCGCTTGTTTACCATTCCCCCCTCCCCTTTTCTCCCATCCTCAGCAGCAGCAGCCTCTCCTCTCCATTGATGCTCAGTGAAGTCAGATGAAGGACATAACCTCACATGATTCAGTGGCTCTGTTTTCTGCCATGCTTTTTCTGTGTGTGCTTCAGGGAGAAGCCTGGCTGCTCTGTTTACTTTGAGGAGCGGGCTGCATTCGTGCACGCAGTGCCATGCAGCTGTTCGAGTGTATTCGCTTCTTGTTAATGCCGATCCAAGCAATCTCTGTCTCTTTCAGCGGTTGGTTGGAAAGTCTTTTTTTCCTACTTTCCATCGGTGACTACTTTCACTGTACCTGTGGATTTTTATGCTCTGTGCCGATGATGTTGTTTGCATTTCAGGCTGATTTCTCCCTCCTTCACTTCAGTAATTGGGGTTAAACACTCATCACCTCTATTTCCGTTTAAAACAATGATGAGCATCCCTCCATCTATTGACTTCAGACCATAAAACTGCATACCTCTGACCGGCAGCCATACGTTCCCTGTGTTTTGATAGCAAAATGGGTGCAGTATATATATGTGTCATTAGCAATCCTTAATGAATGACCCTCTATTTGCGAGAGTTGTAATCAATGTGTTTTTGGTGGCACTTAAAGGGAAAGTGCAGAAACTAGAGGGCCTTGTAATGTGTGATTTTATTTCGTTTTTTTAGAAGTACTATTATGGCCTGTTTGCAGAAAGGCAGCTTCCTCTGGTTTTGAGCATGCCAGCAGCTGGTGTGCAGCTCCTCCGCCTGCACTGAGTGCAAGATTTCTGCAGTAGGAGGAAGAAGCTGGGATGTGGTCTGCTGAGTTTAGGTTCTGCAGGTGCACTGTGTAAAGGCACAGTATATGCATCTGAGGACGGATGTATCTCTAGGATGATATCAGATATCTGCTCACAGCTAATAGTCTTGGAAACAGAGCGTTGGAACCAGAGTGCTTTCAGGTTTTTTTCTGCTGATCTAAATCATTACTGTAAATCAGCAGAAATATTTGTTTTACCAATTTTAAATTAAAAATTTGTTTAACATGCCAGTCGTTGTAATAAAGTTCTAGATTGCACATGTCGCCGTCTGACTCGTTGCTGAGTTCAGGGGCGCTTTTTTTAATACTCTGTCTTAACCGAATCAGATGAGACATGAGTCCCTGATGGAAGTCACTCATGTTTAGTGAGGCAGCTTTAAACAGCTTGTTTTGCCAGGAGATCTGATCAGGCAGGTTATCACACAGAGGTGATCAGGTCAGGAAAACAGGAGAAGAGGAGTGTTTGCAGTGAATTTTGCCAATAATAAACTGTGGATAACTGCAGTCATAGACTAGTGCTTTCGCCTCAAGCTTCCAAAGATTGAAGATTAAATCCAAACTAGTGCAGAATTTCACACAGAAGTCGATTCTGTCTGCGGCGGACAGGGATGTGCGCAAAAGGAGACACACCCACATTTTGTTAAATGAAAAAAAGGGTAAAGCCCTGTTGTTGTCTTTGCACTGTATTTGGCTGCTTCTTTGGCAATTCAAGCAATTCATATTGTTTGTCCCATCAGCCTACATTAAATAATCTATAATATCAGTATGTTTTAATACCAGCTGTGTGCAGTGGTACAGTACACAGTGAAACAAGACAGCATTTCTCCAAGACCATGGTGCTACATGTAACATACAGTCAGCACGGGACTATATAAAGCGCAAAGCGTGCAAAAATTGCCAAAAAACATGCAACAATGACAGTGGGTTGTGCAAAAAGACTGAGCAACTCTCCAAACTATGTCTGAAAATGCAGTTTATTAAACAGTTGCTTATGCGTGCACCAAATTCCTGTCCAGCAAACTTCTCAGAGGCTGTTTGGGTAAAAACCTGGCTCAGTGAAGCCACACACACTTAGGGGTGCAACATGGCCCAATAGTAGTTTCTGTATTTATGCTGTGGTGATAATGCTGCATGATTGTGATCAGATGACAGTGTCTTGAAAAGCTGGTGGAGTTTTTATCAGAAGTTTAATGTTTGATGAACGTACTGCAAGTGACTATTTGTCTCTTTAATGGTTGTCACTAACCTACAGTAATGCACAGAATGGTCACAGTCTGACATCTTCCAGTCAACAATTCATAGAAAATTTCATGATAATCTAGAAGTTTTTCAATTTTAGGAAATATTTTGGACACTGATTTTGTGTGCTTACAGAAACTGAGTGAAAATACAGGCTTTGATTTTTGCAGCTCTTCGTTGTAAAGTTTGCACTGAACTACGGCTGAACTGAACAGCCTGAGAGACGCAAGAAGCATTCACTGCTGTAGCAGTCTCTAGCCGAACCCTAATGTGCACATTATACTCTCTCCATCTGCAAGTGTGCTGGGATCCGCGTGACGTAAATTTCATCAACAGACAGTAAATGTGACCGCTCCGAAGTGGAATTCCGTGGGGAACTTAGATTACAATGCAGCCCAGGGTGGGGCTGAGTAAAGAAGTATAACAAGAATGACTACCCGGCCATGGGGTCTCCAGCTGTCCGTATCCACAGCAGAGTATAATGTAGGATTGGCCTTTTTGGCATAAATATGATTGAAATTCATAATGAACTACATTATAGCATTTAAGAATATCTGTTCTGAAGGAAACAACGTACTGTAGGACCCACGTACTGTAGGTCCCACGTAGTAGGTACTCCTATATACACAGCTGATCCCAGTTGGTAATTTTAAGCTCTTGATTTAACTTAATTGCTGGAGGGTTAATTAACTGTGAGACAGCTCGAGAGCCTAATTGGACTGCTTCTGTGGTGATCTGAATCAAATACACCTATGAATTTAAGATCTCATTTCACACTTGAAGCATATCCACAGACACACCAGGAGACAAAACACAAATATTTATTGATCAGTTTTGTTCATTTTCTTCAGGGTCTAAAAAGTGAAGCCAAAGTAAAAGTTCTTAAACCCATATTTTTTACAACATGTGGGGGGAGACTCCTTTCTGTTCCATTTGTGTGGAGTTCAATAGACTTAAGTAAACACTTTCTCAAAGATTTAATGGGCTCAGTCACTGTTTTCATATCATACTGTGATGATGATGTTTATTTTATGCGTTATGATAGTTATCAGAGTTATAAAGGGGATTATGCTAGGATTGGTCTTGGAATAAGGACTAGATTAGTATGAGGCTGGTCAGTCAGAACTGGCCTCTGCTCATTATATCTAAGGATAGCAGAATCACTGAATCATGATACCATAGTAATTCTGGTGAATGTATCATGAGAGTATTATATGGTAAGTTGCTCTATTATTGCAGATGAAGCTGATAGTATGAAATTAGCCTGGGATTTGACCCACATAGGACCAGATGTGCTCTCATTGTGCTCAGTGTTCCTGCTTGAGGAGGGTGTTCGGGTGTTGTCATTCCCTCTTATCCTTTTGGTTCCTGTCTGTGCACAGTGAATTTGGCTAGATCCATTTTGAGTAGATTTGGGGAGCTGACAGCATCAAGGCTAATGCTAATCCTCATCTTTGTGCAATCTTATGTAATCTTTAATCTCTTACTGCACAATTATACACTTTTCTGACAGAAAATAGACATTCTGGAAGACTTTTACCCTTAGTAGCTAAATTCTGCAGGATGGACCTACAGATAATATTTATTTAGTAAAAAAGAAAACAAGTTGCTTCTTCAGTGAGTGTCTTTCATCCCACAGATTGACTTAAAGTTCAGCTGGCAGTGCTAATACTTGTTCTGGTGAGTTCAGTCAAGTGACACATGAACCAGTTTTCCACCTGCTGGAGATTCTGGTTATAGGGATCCTCCAGGCCCACTTCCACTGCTGCTGTTCAAGACGGTACAGTTTTGAATTTGGGATGCAACAATCCAATTTATTTATGGATGAAACAAGATTAGGATAAATATTTTTTTAACATGTTGACAGAGGAGAAACTCTCGTGGTAGGACAGCTAAATGCTTCCATAATTAAGGGAATATTTTGCCCTCCATTAACAGATGTAGCAGCACAGCTGAGTGGTGTCTGTGTGTAGAAAAACCAATGCAGGACTTCGTGTCATCACATGGAGGTCAGATTGTTCAGGCTCACACAATCTTAGACAGCCGTTCATCTGTTCTCAACCTCACACCAATTAAATGTGCCTTTTTCCTCTTAGTTTCTTATTTGTTTCTTTGCTCTGGTGGTTGGGTTGTGACGTGCTTGCAGGCTGAAATTATTGTCACGCTTGAGTAAATGTTGATCCGTGTATGAATGCAGGCTCTGACTGAGCCAGTGGGGACATACGGTGACACGTGGGAGCCGAGCTGTAGATCACACGATGGCCTTCGCTCCCTCTAGGATAGAGCTGGGCGATAGAACGATAACGATATGTATCGTGATATAACTTTTACTCGATAGAGAAATTAAGCTATCGCGATAGACCTCGCCGCTCTTGTCCTCTTTAAAAAAAAAAAAAAAAAAAAAGGTCAGCCAATCCAAATTAAGTAGCGCAGAGCCGAACCAATCACAGCCGCAGCGTCACGTCGCGTGACTTGTTACGTACAGCACAAGTGCCAAGCCACACGTGTGTTTGTTTGGGAAACAGCCAGCGGGTAATGGAGCCAGCGCGTAATGGAGGAAATGAGTGTGCCAACTAGAAAAATCAACCGAGCGTGACCGAAGAGAAAACAGATGATGGTTGCAATGCCGGAGAGATTGTCGAACGGAAGTGTCACGGCGACGGATGGCCGGTACTGAATAGGACTCAGGTGCAGAAACCCAGAGCGGAGACAGTAGATGATTTAACAGTTTATTACGGTTAAGTGCAAGGGGGAAAAAAAGGGAAACGTGGCAAAGACAGAAAATGACGAGACGTGGAGCCTTGGTGTGGCGTGCCCAGGGGAACGTGGCTAGGGCGAGGGAACGAGGCCTGAGAAGTGGAACGGAGCTGAGTGGGGAACAGTCACACTGAGGGGAGAGGATATAGGAGTTAGGCAGGTAGTGAAGGCAGCTCAGAAGTGGCCAGTATAAGAGCAGCAATTCTTACTTGCAGTTAGGGACCTGGAGTGTTTGAGAGGGGGATGATGAAGATCCAGGGGAGGCTGAGTGGCGTGGAAAGGCTGACCTGAGATCCGGGGCTCCAGATGGAGTGTGATGGCAGGAGGGCAGGCAGGTGAGGCACAGAGGGATTTCCAAAATGATCACTAGGTATCCCGAGTCCGGAGGTGGAGTGAGCCAGGGTGGGTACAGCAACTGTAGTACAAAAGAGTCTTTGTTAGTAAGATAAATCACAGCGAGAATTTGAAACACAAGACCTGTTACCAACATGGGTTGATGACGAACTGGCAGTGAGTGAACATCGATGTGTGGTTTAAATCCCTCTGGCTTGAAAGCCTGCAATAGGCTCCAGGTGTGCAGGAGCTGGAGTTGGCCCTGCCCAGGGGCGGATCCCAGGTCAGTTCAGGAGCCTAATGGAAACTCCAGCCACCCACCGTAGACCATGACAGTAAGAGCCATAGAAGTTCCGTAGTGTGAAGGTATTTCGGCTATTTCAAGTCTGACAAAAAACAGAGTAGCGTGCACTGTAAATTGTGCCGAAAGCAAGTCTGGAAATACAATAAACTGGTGCATGCGTCACACTGTGCGCCACGTTATTGTTTCGGTGAAATGAATTTCTACAATACTGTTAATTCTACTCTCTGCAGTGTTTAAATGCTTACATATACACACAGTTACTGTCCCTCCACACATACGACTCGGTTCTGCTTCTGTGCCCCAGCTTTGTTTACTTTTTCCCACCGAGGCTTCTAGACTTCTGATTGGCCAACATTTCTGCACGGTTAGGAATCTAGCGCCACCTGCTGCTTTGGCATGTTCATAGCAGCGTTTTCCTTCATTTCTGCCTTTATGTGTGGACGGGATTATTTTTAAAACGAAAACGGAAAATCTCAGTTTTCAAAAATACCCGTGTACGTGTGGACGTAGCCTCAGTCTCTGACTGGAAGCGCTAATTCGTCATTCGGCTTTTGTCAGACTAAAGTAACTGTTAAAACTGTTTGAAAAGCTCAGCTATACAACAAGGAGAGATTGAGAATTTCCTTTTAGTTCTCAGTTTATTTGATATTGACAAAAGTTAGTCAGTTTTGTCTGTTCTTCTGTAAAACAAACTAAGATTTATTTTTAGAATTTATATTTTGTTTCTAAGTGGAATTGACAATTTAGTCTGTTTCGTTTGTTCTATTTTGAAACTTAAACGCTTTAGCGGCTGCCTTTTGTGTAGTTTGCAATATTTGCCTTTATCTATCTGAAAAAGTCTCATGTTCCTTAAGTACATCTACCCTGTTGAACTTATTATGGGAAATAAATATTTAAATAAAAACAAGCTGCTGATTATTTCACATTTTACTTGTGAGCAACGGCACATTTAAATCTTACAAATATAGTTATTTGGCTTATATCGTGATAGATATCGTTATCGCCTGAAATGAAAAAAACATATCGTGATATGAAAAAATCTCATATCGCCCAGCTCTACTCTAGGATGTCCCCCATGAATTAAAAACAGAGGCTATTCTGCTTTTGTTGTCTCCCCAATCCATCAGCTTCATTAATGAATTAGGCATGTTTATAAGCCAAACGTATTGCCACTGGGTCATCGTCGTAGCCATGTCAAGGGAGGAAACGATGTGTGAAAGTGATACACTGGCATGAAAAAGCTTGTCAAAACTGGGCCCGTGGAGATGTCCATCTTTGGGGTGTTTCTTCAAAGGAATTCAATTAGTGGGAGTTATTTGTCTTGCTTCAAGGACCCGGGGAATACAGGGATCCTATCATGCCGATCGCATCATGACAGTCCACTTCAACCTGCCACACTCTTTGTGTTTGCTCACAGAGTACTTAAAATGCACAAAGTCGGTCGGCGGTGCTTAAATGTGGCTTCATTTCCTCTGAAAAAAAATCTCACACTCGCTCGTTTACATCTGGAGTGCAGGCAAAGCAAGAGAATTTGAGCAAGCATGGCTGCTTCTCATATCCTGCTCAACATTTTCCATTTTTAATCCCCCCCCCCTTTTTTTTCTTTTAATCTCTCCAATTCCATTTAGCTCTCAAGTCCATTTAGCCTTTATTCATGAGTTCAGCAGTGCACTGGAGCTCCTCGGTCTATATTTAAAAACCTCACCACTGAATAAATCGAGCAGAAATCTTTTAATTCTGCCAGCCATCTCCCCACTCCAGAGTTTTTACAGTGGAGCTGGAGCAGAGGAAAGACAGAGATAGGTTCCTTTACCAGGCTTCAGCCATACGCTAGCCTCTCGGCAGTTACACAGAGATACAATTGACTGAATGAGTTATCCTCAGACTTTGTAACTCTGTAACTATTTTCAAATATTTTGTTGGAAAAAGCCAGTCGATGCTGACTATGTATAAAATTATTATAGATGTCAGCAGTCAAGATTTGTATGTTTGTCATGCCAATTCTATGGTGGCTAATCTCATATCTGACATATAAGTTATGTTTATAAAGAGTTCTTGGTTTCAAGAAATAACAAAAAACAAGGAAGGATATTAGTATCAGCATCAGCGTGTGCAGATCAGTCGTTACATAAAAGTCAGTTTTAGGCCAGTAAAGAAGTGCCGAAGCAGGTTTGTGCACAAAAAGAACTTAGAGAGAACTCAAGTAACCAAGTGAAGCAATAATATTGGGTTTAACGTATTATTAGATATGTTTATATTTTGGGATCTTAACATTTGTATTGGAATTTGTTTGCTTGCTTGCTCATTTTCTCGGAAATTATTTGTCAGAGAGCCAAAGTTGTATTCAAGACATGTCATCATTTCCTCTGACATCAGTGGAGAAACTTAATTATAAGCAGTGCGGGCTGTTTTCTAATATTAGCTAATTAGCCAGCACCAACCCACATATCAACCTGCTTTCCAAGTCACAAAAATACAAAAACATACAATCTATTAATTGTATGTTTTATAAAATATCACACCTAGTAGTTTTTCTGTGTGTGTAGTTTTGCAGTAACCAAGGGACAGTTACATACACGGGAAAACTGCATATATTCAGCATATTTCTTATGTAATAAAATTCCAGATTTGTTCAAACTCTTAACAGGTTGTGCGGTCTGCAGAGTTTTACAGGCCCCACACATATTTTAACAGGCGTGTCAAGAAACAAGCAAAGAATCAGATAAAATAAAGCTCATTACTGCAGACCATATACTACAGAAAAACTCAATCTGTAATAATGTATCATCAGTAGTTATTAGATTTAGTGGAGTAAATGCTTTGCTACCCGTCAGTTGGGATGGTTGCTGTCATCCTGCACAAAAGTTTGAACATTTTTTATTGAATTTATTTGTACAGCACCAAATTACAACAAAAGCCATCTCGAGGTGCTTGATATTGTAAGGTAAAGACCCTACAATAATACAGAGAAAACCCCAACAATCCAACGACCCCCTATGAGAAAGCACTTGGTGAAAGTGGGAAGGAAAAACTCCCTTTTTAACAGGAAGAAACCTCCAGCAGCAGCAGGCTCAGGGAGGGACAGCTATCTGCTGCACCACTTGGTGGTGATGGAAGAGAGCCTGATTAATAACAACTCATGATTAAATTCAGAGTTTTTTGTAAACACACATCACACAAAGCTAGGAGTTGTCTGCATGCAGACAGCTTGTTCTTAAGTCAGCTGTGCTGATTGTGAGAGGATCGCTTTACTTCATGCTTATGCTTGTTGAATACGATGTTTCATATGACTCTTGTTGGCTTTTCACCTACTAAGGAATAGATTTGATTACAGCAACTGCTGCTGTCAGCTCTACAATAAGACAGACAGAGAAGAAAGGGCTGCAGAGCTAGCATAAACTACACACTGTTGTTTGGTGTGTGAGGTTACTTGATTTGAATCTTCTGTTTTTTATTTGTATATGTGCTTCTCAATATGTTTTATAGTCTGCACGTATCTATTTTAGTCATACGTGCTACACAACCGAGCGCTGTCACTTTTGTACAGTATTTTCCACGTCACAGAATCGTTTTTTCTCTCTTTCCTCTTATACTGTTTTTTATTGCTATAATACTGACTGAAAGAAAAAAGCTAGATGTTAGAGCTCTGTTCAGCGCCTGACAGGTGAGCTGTGATTGGTGGAAAAACCATCAGCTGCCCATCAACTTTCCCAGCATATGTTTTTACTGGTTCAGGGGCACAGGGGCATCTTTCTTGCATGAAATGTGTTAGACATTAAGCAAAGCAAAGAGTCTTGATGTAGTCAGCATAATGTATGCAGCCATTTCGTCACAGGGGCTCCCAAAATGATCCAATGTGTCAGGCCGATTATGTGTAGTGAATGCATTCATTGGATTGGGTCAAGGAATGGCTTGCTGTAAATTCACAAGGACGGTGCTTCTCCAGAGAGCGTTAGCATGAGCATCTCCGAGCTTTTTCTCCGCCAGTCACAAGTAGCAATCATGTGGGCGTTGATCTTCGTTGATCGAAGCGACGATTGAGGCGCGTGATACATCTCGCTGTGCTTTATTATTTATTAATGATATGTTTATGGTGGTGGCGTGAGACTGATAACGAGTGTTTGTGTTTTGACTAAAACAAAAGTGCTTTCTGTACACACGCTAACGGCACTGAGAGTTTTCATGCATTATTAAGTTGCTGTGAATTTTCCCTGCTACGTCCAATGTCACGTGTGGGACAAAGGCTGGATTCTGTCTCAACAAAGCCTTACTGTGCCACATGTTGAAATCTGCATAGCAGAGAAGCAATTATGTTTTATGGTCTCTATGAATTTCAAATGCAGACTTTATGGTTTTGCTTTGTGCCCACAGACTTTCTGTCAGATTGTGGTGGACAAATGAGTGTTTCTGTGTGGAAGCTTTTGTTTCTGAGCCTTTACCTTTGTCTTAGCAACTGTGACAAACTCCTCCATGGATGGAGGTTTCTATTATAGCCAGTTTCCACCACTATATAGAGCCCCCTGATCCGTGTGCTGTCCGTATTACGCTGTGGTCTACGTTTCACTGTGCAGCGTCATTTCCCTGCATTGCTGATGCAGCTGCAAGATGCTGACAAAGGAGATGATTGCTCACCCTGGCAGCAGCAGTGCACTGGCACACCAGGCCAAGGCCTACACCAGGCCCCCATTAAATGGCTGTGATGTTGCCAAGGGATAGAGCTGCTGGCAGAGCAACAGAGCTTTATCTTCAGGACACCCTGGCACATGTTAAATGAGTTCCACAGCTTTGAATCAGCATATGCTGATAGGATTTTTATCATTTCTCAGATTCCCGTAGGAATAATGCACTATATTGCAATCGAAAGGATCTGAATCGTTTGCAATGAGATGTGCATGGTAATGAGTCACATAGCTTAAGAAATGAGTGATTTGTCTATAGAGGCTGCGGCCAGGGTTGAAAAGTTCAATCTAAAGCTGAATCTTCCCTAAGCTGCCATACACTGATGCTCCTCTAAGACCCCGACTGAAAGAGATGTGAAACTGAGCAGCACTCGAGCTGAAACATGAAATGTTCAATTCACATTCAGTTTTGTCACCCAAACATAGGGTCCCATTTGTGTCCTCCAATCACACATCAGACATCCATGGATGTTTTGTATATCCACTCTCTCTCCTCTGCACATGTCCAAACCATCGCAGCTTTACCTTTCTAATCAACCTGACTTGTTCCTCTCAGTCCATTCTGCTCACTTGCACTGAAAAACTTCACATCTTTGACTCTCTCACCTCCAGCTTATCCTCCTGTCTTTTTATCTGTGCCTCTTTCTCCAAACCATACATCATAGCAGGTCTCACTACCTTCTTTTAAACCTTCTCTTTCACTCCTGCTGTGTGTATGCGCAGCTTCATTCGCATATTTAATAAAACCATTAAAAATCTTCTCTCTAACTATTTAAAATAAATAAATAATAATATGTTGATGCCTTTTTGCACTGCAGTTAGCAAGCAGCAGTCTGTTGGTCCTTGTTGAGCTCAGCATGGCAAGAGAATAAGTTCCGGTCAGAGCGATCCTCCAGGTCACAGGAGATCATTTTGGCTTGTTTTAGATACCATATCAGCTTTATCTATACTGTACTAGAGTAGCTTTTCAGTTGAATATAATCTTACACTGGCTCTTATTTTGCCTTTTCAGGCCATTCTCTTACTTAGTGGAATTAGAACTGCAGCATTCCAAACCTCCCCTGGCATTAACATCAACATGAAGCGTCATGGCACACAGCTGGCCGAGCAGCGCCTCTAGGTATACTGTTTAGGCACCTTAGGACTTTTAGCCATATAGCGTATGTCCTGATAACACAAAATACAACATCCTCCATATCACCCACTCTCTGTCTACCAGTCATTCTGGAGTTTCCCTCACTCTGCTGTCAGTGCGGTCTGTGGGAGTAAGATCAGTTGTTAATTCTCTCTTCTTATGAACACCCTCAGTTTTTTTCTCACTTTAATCACCTGGCAAATCCTTCTCTGATGTAAGGATGCGGAAACCCAGAGGAGGAGGCCTAATGTGCTGTTAGGATAATGGTTCATTTTAATCCACTCTTCAACAGCGTATGCCAGTCAGACTCTCACTGGTGGTGCTGGTCAGTCAATCAAATTAAATCTCTGAGGGAAATATTCGGGATGTTGTAACGTGGTACGTCTTTACCATGAGTTGTATCAGAATGTTGGAGGACAAAACACACACAGCTGAATATAAAATCACTGTTGAACTACCACACTGTCTGCAAGATTGCTCCACATCCATGTAAAGGCTACAGCCTGCAGCTGTAAGCTTTGCCAATGCAGCTATTATTGAAATGGCAAAGTGCCCTACTTACCCTTTAGAGACTAGCCCTAGAATGAACCACAAGTGGGTGGCTGACAGCGAGCTATATGTTCAACTATACAAGTCAGAAAGACAAAGTCGCCCACCACAACAGAAACTTCTTGGGTTCACTTACCAGCAGGGGTCCCTCCAGCTTGGCGAGGGTCCCCAAAGAATTGTGGCTTCCTCTATGTTTCCTCTCCTTCTACACTTGCACTTGTCTCCTGCTATAATTTGCTGGAGGAATCAAGGAAATATGGAAGGAAATGAGTCTCCAAAAGGTTACAAACATGTATGGTATGATCCTCAAGCCTATCACTTGGATACAAATACAGATGTAAAGAGCATCTGCTCTATTTTACAAATGCATATGTCTGAATCTGAAAACCTCACTTCAGCACAAATGTCTTTTCACTCACTGATTGCATGAGTTGTGTGCATAGATCATATCACATGTAAATGAGGTTGTGAGACAAATCCACAAATGTGTGCTATATTCAAGTGCGAGATAGAAAACTTGGACATCTGGGCTGTAACTCTTCACTTCTCGACTGTGACGTATACATTTACCAATTGCAGACTCTGTATAGTAGCATATAAAGGTTACTATATAATTGAAAGAAATTCCTGCTATATGGTGGATGCTCTTCTGCTGAGAAGACAGTCGGACAGTGTGAAACAATACAGAACAATAACCCTGTGGCTCATATCTTAGTTATAAATTCAGAGGAAATGTTGGTAGTTAAGGAGTAGTTGGCATGCTCTTAATAAGACTGAAACATTTATTGCTTGGTAATATTTGACAAATAGTTGAACCAACTATATTAGTTATGAAGCTATTATTAATGTTATTGTGCTGTTATCAGAGAATAAGAAGATGAAGATCAAAGGGTCAGGTTTAGCTACACCTCTTTACAATTCTTACTATCTGTTTAAAAATCTGTCTAAAAAAGAAGTATACTAAATTAAGTCTAGTACAGTTACTACACTGCTTATTCCCTAGGTGCACTGCACAGTGCATAAACATGAGTTCATGGTTGTAATTAGGTTATTATCTTATTTGTATCATTGCTAAACCTAGATGCTAAGGGCTAACAACAGAAAGCAACGACCATGGAAGTGAAAACCAGCGTGTGTCAGAGGTGATGGGGTTGCACTGAGGTCCAGCTGAACTGTGAATCACAGAATATACCATGGAGCAGGAAATGAGCAGAATAAGAACACTTTCAGTATTCGGATGCTTTCTAAACAGGCAGCTGTTGTGTTTGGGTGTGTAGCTGTGTGTGGTTGCTGAGTTCGGGTGACGAGGACTGGAAGAATGTGAAAAGTTTTTAAAGGACAATAGAAGACTTGTGACCATTAATAGATGTGCATATGGAGCCGCTGTTGACTGTGCTCACTTGGATGAAGTACAAAAACAAAAGCAGCACAAACCCTGATTTTTGTTCTCGTGCTCAGTACATGCAGCGCATGTATTTCAGCCCCCTGTCCCTGAGTGGCAGCTCAGCACACTGAATCCGGATCCCGCTGCGTGTCCGGCCACTTTAGCGGCCCACTCATGTGTCCCGCTAGCCAAGTGGCAGCGAAGGAGCAGAATGACTGCTGTTGTGCCCCGGCCAGTCATGTGACAGCTTTCGTGTGGCTGAATGACTAACACCCCCCCCCCCCCTCAGCCGGGTGGGCTGCAGCTGAAGGAAGAGAATCAGCTCGCTTTCTCTGGGGCCTGACATGGTGAAGCATGTCGCTCGTGGGAACACTGCAATTTTGTGCTGGTAAAGAAGACTTAAATCACAGGTTTCAATTACACGCTAAGGTCATCGTGAGTATTTTGAGACTCCCTCGCAGTTTTATGTACAGATCACCCAAACTGGAAAAACATTAGTGCAGACAGTTGTGTTTCTAGGACAAGTGCTGTGTTGCCGTGCTGCTGCTGACTGTGAAAACCTGAGACTTCACAGGAAAGAAAGTGTCAAACCATCATCCTGTTGTCCTCATATCTTTGTTTTCTCTCATTTCCTGTCTCTTCAGCTACTTCTTTTTCTGTTTTTGTATCGGCCAAGAAACAGAGTAGCCAAAGCACCCACCTCCACCCACACCTACACCATTTAGATGTTACACCAGGCTGTCCTCGATAAATATCTACCCTTATACATTTTTGCACTTTATCTAGACAAAGTCAAAAGCTGCGCATTAAGGAATGCATCTTTTTCAGGTCATTTCCCATCATACCTTGCTTCGTGCTTATTGATCTTAAGCAGCTGACTATCACCAGAGAAACCACTCAGACATTCCGTGAAGGCCTAATTCAACCGACGACAGGAAGTGTTCATGTAAGAGACCCCCCAAAAAACCAACAACAGCAGCAGCACCGTTCAGCGTGGGCGTCTGCTGTTGCAGAACAAACAGTTGCATCACATCAGCAAAGCCCGCCTGCACTTGTAGTGTCACCGTTGATCCGCTCCAGCAATCAGCAAAGCCACAGAGGCAGATTAAATTAGATTAGCAGGACTGAGCTTTAAAGTCAGATCAGCAGCTAATGGCTTCTAACATATTTTGGCAGCAGCAACAGTGCGTCTTTTGTAAATAAAGGGCAGTTAGGAGGAGCGCCACGCAGTTAACCCCAGCCCTGCTGCCACACAATCACTCCACTGTGTAATTCCGCTGTCAGTCAGAGATCTGGCAACCACTGCGAAGTTTATTCACGCCCGCGTGGAGATTAACTTGTGGGGGAAAAAAAGAAAAGTAGCGTGTCAGAAATGGTCTGTGTGTGCTTTATTTCTCGCACTTTTGCTCCCTGCACTTTTGAGTTAACAAATGAATGCAAGAAGAGCTTGGTGCTAGCATTGTAGATACAAAAGAGAGCCTCTGTTTTCTTTTATAACCAGTGTGTGTGAGCAAAATACATGGGTTTTTCTTTAACTACAGGTGGTAGGAAAGTACGCTGTGTGGAACTATAATAAACTTCAGCAACCTCAAAAGTATCTAATGTATTAAGACAAGTCAAAGGTAGATCTGAGTATTGGATGTGGACCAGTCTGTGTGAGTGGGCATACATGGTCACGCTCCTCTCCTTATCATACCTGGGGACAATATGTAGCTAAGACCAAAGAAAAAAGAAAATGAGCTGCAAACAGACAGAGGAACAGAATAAAGTGAATTTGAATGATTGAAGGTGACAAGAAAGTCTAAAGCTGTTGTATTACATTTTTCCACTTATGGCTTCCATGGATTTCATTCATTGGTTTCATTTAAATTTGACTTAAAAGATAAAAACTCATTTTAAATACTTTTAGGCTGAGTTTTCACAAAACTTACCAAAACCCATATTATAATACTTATTACTGAGTGGCACTGCCGAGAAGGTCTGGGTTTTGAATCCACCATCTGGCCAGGCCCTTTCTGTGTGGAGTTTGTGTGTTCTCCCTGTCTGCATGTGCTCTCTCTGGCTGCTCTGGCTTCTTCCCACAGTCCAAAGACATGCCTGAGCTTAGGTTAACTGAAGATGCAAAGTTGGCTGTAGCTATGAATGTGAATGGTTTTCTGTCTCTGTTTTGGCCTGTCCAAGGTGTACTCTGGCTCTTGCTTTGTGCCGGCTGGGATTGAGGGGAGCAGCAGCCTAAGCAGAGAAGCCCAGACCTCCCTCTCCCCAGCCACCTCCTCCAGCTTGTCCAGAGGAACACCGAGGCATACCTAGGCCAGCCGAGAGATTTAAGCTCTCCAGCGTGTCCCAGGTCTGCCCCGGGGCCTCCTGCCGATGGGACATGCCTGGAACACCTCACCCAGGAGGCTCCCAGGAGGCATCCTTGTCAAATGCCTGAACCACCTCAACTGGCTCCTTTTGATGTGGAGGAGCAGCTGTTCTACTCTGAACCCCTCGCTCATGGCTGAAATCCTCACCCTATCTCTAAGGGAGAGGCTAGCCACCTATTTCCACCGCTTGTATCCGCGATCTCATTCTTTTTGTCACTACCCACAGCTCGTGACCATAGCTAAGGTGTCTCTGTATTTATATATATGTGTGTGTGTGTGTGTGTATATATATATATATATATATATATATATATATATATATATATATGCCGTCATTGTGGATGTTGGGTATCGAAGAATCCATAGGTCCCTCATCCTATTCATGTAGCCCCTTCCGCCGGGGTTACTTGCGTAGTAGCATTCCAACAACGCCCTGTTTTCGTCCCTTGCCCACCGATGCCTTCTTGTTCCAGTAGCCCACTTTTCGTCAGGGTGCCCTGGTTCCTCAACACCTGACGCGGACCTTGTTGATAAGGAACACGAGAAGCTGGAGAAATACCAAGGGCTCAGAAAAGAGCTCGAGAGGATGTGGAGGGTGAAGGTAACGGTGGTCCCCGTGGTAATCGGAGCACTAGGTGCGGTGACTCCCAAGCTAGGCGAGTGGCTCCAGCAGATCCCGGGAATAACATCGGAGATCTCTGTTCAGAAGAGCGCAGTCCTGGGAACAGCTAAGATACTGCGCAGGACCCTCAAGCTCCCAGGCCTCTGGTAGAGGACCCGAGCTTGAAGGATAAACCGCCCGCAGGGGCGCGCTGGGTGTTTTTTTATATAATATTCTGTAACTCTGTAACTTCTGTCGGTGCTGTGCTTTTTTGGAAATCGAATTTCCCAGAGGAACCCACCCGAGGGATTAATAAAGTTCTATCTAATCTAATCTAATCTAATCTAATCTAAGGGTAGGGAAGTAGATCGACCGGTAAATCAAGAGCCAAGAGCTTCCATTTTACACTCAGCTCTCTCTTCAGTACAATACACACACACACACACATATATATACAGTGGGGCAAAAAAAGTATTTAGTCAGTCACCGATTGTGCAAGTTCCCCCACTTAAAATGATGACAGAGGTCAGTAATTTGCACCAGAGGTACACTTCAACTGTGAGAGACAGAATGTGAAAAAAAAATCCATGAATTCACATGGTAGGATTTGTAAAGAATTTATTTGTAAATTAGGGTGGAAAATAAGTATTTGGTCACCTCAAACAAGGAAAATCTCTGGCTCTCACAGACCTGTAACGTCTTCTGTAAGAAGCTTTTCTGTCCCCCACTCGTTACCTGTATGAATGGCACCTGTTTGAACTCATCATCTGTATAAAAGACACCTGTCCACAGCCTCAAACAGTCAGACTCCAAACTCTGCCATGGCCAAGACCAAAGAGCTTTCGAAGGACACCAGGAAAAGTATTGTAGACCTGCACCAGACTGGGAAGAGTGAATCTACAATAGGCAAGCAGCTTGGTGTGAAAAAATCAACTGTGGGAGCAATCATCAGAAAATGGAAGACATACAAGACCACTGATAATCTCCCTCGATCTGGGGCTCCACGCAAGATCTCATCCCGTGGGGTCACAATGATCATGAGAATGGTGAGCAAAGATCCCAGAACCACACGGGGGGGACCTGGTGAATGACCTGCAGAGAGCTGGGACCAAAGTAACAAAGGTCACCATCAGTAACACACTACAACGGCAGGGAATCAAATCCCGCAGTGCCAGACGTGTTCCGCTGCTGAAGCCAGTGCATGTCCAGGCCCGTCTGAAGTTTGCCAGAGAGCACATGGATGATACAGCAGAGGATTGGGAGAATGTCATGTGGTCAGATGAAACCAAAGTAGAACTTTTTGGTATAAACTCAACTCGTTGTGTTTGGAGGAAGACGAATACTGAGTTGCATCCCAAGAACACCATACCTACTGTGAAGCATGGGGGTGGAAACATCATGCTATGGGGCTGTTTTTCTGCCAAGGGGACAGGACGACTGATCCGTGTTAAGGACAGAATGAATGGGGCCATGTATCGTGAGATTTTGAGCCAAAACCTCCTTCCATCAGTGAGAACTTTGAAGATGAAACGAGGCTGGGTCTTCCAACTAGAGCTGGGCGATAGAACGATAACGATATGTATCGCGATATAACTTTGACTCGATAGAGAAATTAAGCTATCGCGATAGACCTCGCCGCTCTTGTCCTCAAGAAAAAAAAAAAAAAAAGGTCAGCCAATCCAAATTAAGTAGCGCAGAGCCGAACCAATCACAGCCGCAGCATCACGTCGCGTGACTTGTTACGTACAGCACAAGTGCCAAGCCGCACGTGTGTTTGTTTGGGAAGCAGCCAGCGGGTAATGGAGCCAGCGCGTAATGGAGGAAATGAGTGTGCCAACTAGAAAAATCAACCGAGCGTGACCGAAGAGAAAACAGATGATGGTTCCAATGCCGGAGAGATTGTCGAACGGAAGAGCCATAGAAGTTCCGTAGTGTGAAGGTATTTCGGCTATTTCAAGTCTGACAAAAAACAGAGTAGCGTGCACTGTAAATTGTGCCGAAAGCAAGTCTGGAAATACAATAAACTGGTGCATGCGTCACACTGTGCGCCACGTTATTGTTTCGGTGAAATGAATTTCTACAATACTGTTACTGTTAATTCTACTCTCTGCAGTGTTTAAATGCTTACATATACACAAAGTTACTGTCCCTCCACACATACGACTCGGTTCTGCTTCTATGCCCCAGCTTTGTTTACTTTTTCCCACCGAGGCTTCTAGACTTCTGATTGGCCAACATTTCGGCACGGTTAGGAATCTAGCGCCACCTGCTGCTTTGGCATGTTCATAGCAGCGTTTTCCTTCATTTCTGCCTTTATGTGTGGACGGGATTATTTTTTAAAACGAAAACGGAAAATCTCAGTTTTCAAAGATACCCGTGTACGTGTGGACGTAGCCTCAGTCTCTGACTGGAAGCGCTAATTCGTCATTCGGCTTTTGTCAGACTAAAGTAACTGTTAAAACTGTTTGAAAAGCTAAGCTATACAACAAGGAGAGATTGAGAATTTCCTTTTAGTTCTCAGTTTATTTGATACTGACAAAAGTTAGTCAGTTTTGTCTGTTCTTCTGTAAAACAAACTAAGATTTATTTTTAGAATTAATATTTTGTTTCTAAGTGGAATTGACAATTTAGTCTGTTTCGTTTGTTCTATTTTGAAACTTAAACGCTTTAGCGGCTGCCTTTTGTGTAGTTTGCAATATTTGCCTTTATTTATCTGAAAAAGTCTCATGTTCCTTAAGTACATCTACCCTGTTGAACTTATTATGGGAAATAAATATTTAAATAAAAACAAGCTGCTGATTATTTCACATTTTACTTGTGAGCAACGGCACATTTAAATCTTACAAATATAGTTATTTGGCTTATATCGTGATAGATATCGTTATCGCCTGAAATGAAAAAAACATATCGTGATATGAAAAAATCTCATATCGTCCAGCTCTACTTCCAACATGACAATGATCCAAAACACACCGCCCGGGCAACAAAGGAGTGGCTCCGTAAGAAGCATTTGAAAGTCCTGGAGTGGCCTAGCCAGTCTCCAGACCTCAACCCCATAGAAAATCTGTGGCGGGAGTTGAAAGTCCGTGTTGCTCGGCGACAGCCCCAAAACATCACTGCTCTCGAGAAGATCTGCATGGAGGAATGGGCCAAAATACCAGCTACTTTGTGTGCAAACCTGGTAAAGACCTATAGTAAACGTTTGACCTCTGTTACTGCCAACAAAGGTTATGTTACAAAGTATTGAGTTGTATTTTTGTTATTGACAACTCAATGAACCAGCATCTGGTCAACACATAACAGAAAATCTAGCAAGTTGAATCTATGAAAAATGCAAACAGTAATGCAATTTGACACTGAAATTGTATTTTTTGCACCAACAAAGTGATTCCCTGATAGCTATTAAGAGGGGAAAATTGTACATATGTTCAGTCTAAAGCCATCTGTAAATGACAAGGAGCAGAATTTCCTACTAGGGAAGCCAGGAGAAGTATTCCGTTATAATACAGACTTTAAATATATCAAATATGGACTTTCAAGCTCTTCTGTACAACCTTTTTTTTCTTTTCTGTACAACCTTTATTTTGCCCTATATTATGCATCCTAAATTTAATAAACATGCAAACACGTGGAATGCACCTATATAAAATAACTGCATAAAATTTACCAAATTGAGAGGTGGCTGCACAGTACTGTATGTGTGTTTTACTTTAGGCACTTTAAGTTGCTTTTGTTGCAAAAGCTGTTCAATAGAAAATAATTTCAGTAGCTTAAGCAGTGGCACTCTTTACATAATAACAGGGCACAGGAGCCTGAAAAATCGTAGCCAATCCCAGGACGGCGATGCCCAAAAAGTCAGATCCTCCTCCTGTCTTGCTGGATTCACATGAAGAGTGAAGGTTTATTAGTCTGTGGACGTAAATAGGCATGTAGAAAACTATAAATGTTATGTTTTCTACATAGCATTTATTTCCTCATTTCCTGTGCTCCCCACCCTGTGCTACCCCATTAAAAAAATCCCTCCTCCTCTGAGGCAGTTTGAAGCACAGAACAAAAGTGGAAATCAAGTTGTAACTTTAAAAAATGCAGTGAGAGCTACAAACACTAGTAAAGTTGCATTAGACTGTATTATTATAAGCAACATTTTCTTATTCCAGCATCATTCATGCTTAGAATGCAGTCAAGCCTCATTCAGTGGCAGATGGCAGTGAGGGATGATGTCCTACATTTAGCAGCATCGTCTCATTTGCACCTGGACGAGTGAATGAATAGATTTCCAGAATGCACCTGCTGGAGAGGCTGTCAGAAATGGGGCCACCACACAGGCCTGTGATTAAAGCCAGCAGTTCCTGCACCCTTCACACTAACCTGTTGTTGACTAGTTGAATGTCACAAATACAGTGCCGCCATGCTGCTGTGTAAGGGGGGATTGCAGTTTCTGTTCTGCTAATTGGATCGAGGTCATTCATTCCAGCTGGACACATCTGCTGCTTTGTTTTGTTTTGTGTCTTTTGTGTGTGTGTATGTGTATAAGACCCATTTTCCGCAGACTATCGTGAATGACGAGGTCTGGCACATACGCAGTTGATATTCATGTTTTATTGAATCGCAACAATGAATAATTGAGCCTCTGTGTGTCTCCGCAGGGCCTCTGTTTTGGCGAAGCACAACGCAATGTGGAGGAAATAAAGATCCTGATACGCTGAAAACCCGAGGTATGAGTCTTCACACTCCACTGGACATTTGTAAGCTGACACAAACACACTTGTGGATGAACTCGGCCGTGTTTACTCTCTTGCTCACACACACACACACACTGCCATGTGAAAATAACCTCATAGCAGATGGCCCACAAAACCTGCTCATTCTGGAGGATTTTCCTTCAATGGATGTGGGTCATAAGGATACTAGAGCAAGCGCACACACATGCATTAAAGCACATGCGTACACATGAAGCGGAGATAGTTGCCACAAGCTAACCTGCTGTTCCAAATAGGCGCTCATACCTGTGGTGCGTTAGCTTGGGGCGTGCAGCGTAATAGTGGTGCGCCACTGATGTTGTTACAAGTCTGACCTGCAGGTCAACAGCTGCCACCAGCTAAAAGCTAAAGTGTTGGATTCCTTCTTGACCTCCATTTCTGCTGCTGCCATCTTTAATACGCAGTACAGCACTAAGGTCAACCTGAAAAATTCCTGTGGGAGTAAAGGTAAGGTCAGCCGGTGCCCACTGCAACCTCTCCTCAGCTCTGACACATCAGTCCTGTGTGTGTGTGTGTCTGTTCTCTTAGTCCCATGCTGCATATATCCGGGGGTAAAACTGCAGCGGAAAAAAACATGTTCCCATTATTTCCTAATCCGAGTGTGGCTGCTAGGTTAGACTGGAACATGACGGCACTTATATTAGATTGGTTTTCGACAGCCAGCAGCAGCACTGTGTTCTTTGTTTCCTTCTTGGAGTCCACAGTGCACAAGCACGTGATACGTTTTGTTTTTTTGTTTTTTAAGTGAGCACAATGTTGCATAAAAAATGCACTTTGTTCCTTTGTGTGGGTTTTGTGAAGGAGGGATCTGATAAATGACAATGTGGGAATGGTAGAAAGTGCTGATAAGAGAGCCCCCATCATGTATGACAGAGAGTTAGAAAAGAGCATAACTGACATTAGACTCTGCCTTTGATCATTGTTTAACGTTGTACTGTGGTTGCCTGAGGCTAACAACTACTATAACTGAGCTGAGATGCATGGCGCAATAAAAGTTGTACTCTAGTATCGTTACCGTTGTCGTTATTCGTTCATACACTTGGACCGAACTGGCCGCACTGGACTGATACAGAATTCAAATTGTTTAATTTATTCAATGCTTTTCACTTAACATAAACAGTAAAACTTTGTAAACAGTAAACCTGATATTGCTTCTTGAAATCTAGAAGAAACATTGCAAAGTCCATTGTACTGCGTAGAAACATACGTCTATGTCTACCTTGATGTTCAGGAGTCCAGGATCTGCAGAGACAAAGGACAGGAGTTGACTTTTAAAGCATGTACTTCATTGGGATTCCTACTGTGATCACAAATGTTTAAGTCAAGGGTTGAATGTCACATGTTTATGTCTTGAAGTTGTAGTTCTGGAGGTCCAGAGGTTAAAAAACCCTTTGTATTAGTATTTATAAGAACTTTGTAGTGGATAGCACCACCAGAGAGGAGCATGAAAATAGGATAAAAACATAAAGATGGAAGGACTGGCGTATATCAAAGGATTTCTGTAGCATTCAGATGGATGTGCCTTACATGATTATTCAGGTTGCTGCATTTCCCATTAATGGTTCTTATGAATGCTTTATCCTTTAACTTTTCACTGTCCACTTAAGATAGACTTGGAAATTTTTCATATATGAATATATGAAGCCCCTTGAGGCGACTTTTGTTGTGAATTGGCGCTATATAAATAAAATTGAATTGAATTCAATTGAAATATATGTTTATATATTTAGCTGTTTCAACTTAATTGAGGATCTCCATACAGGAATTTTTTCACTGTTGACCTTAACATGTCCTATTCATATACTCATGCAAATTTGTTTGTAACTGGCTTTGTAGAAATTCAATATGTAAAAACAGTGGATGACCCTGTAGATCATTAAGAAGACAACGGAAAGTCATTTTATCTTAATGGAAACTTACCTGCAGCCTAAATGAAGCTAAATGAACCACAATGGAAGTCGAAAATTAAGGCTAAATTAATGGTATTTCAGTCTGTGAAATTCTAGTATTTCACAGACTGAAATACTAGAATTACTCTTGAACTTCAGCATTTCCCCAGTTAGCCAGTTGCACTGCTTGATCTTCACTTTGCCAGTCACCGTGTCTTAGTTTAATTTAAATGACATCGGTGGTGGATGTTTGACCTTGCAGAAGTTTTATTCATATATGCACAGAGAACTTTTTTTACATATTCTTCTTTTTCTTGTAGCTTTACTTGCTAATATAAAATGTCTCAATATTTCACTGTGTCCCCTACTTACAAGCCAAGTGTTTCACACCCAGTTTTTCACGGGTGGAAAAAGAAGTCGAGGAGGGGAGATGTCATTGTCTTTTTGCAAACTCACAGTTACATTAAGATCTGGTGTCAAATCAGAACTACAGAAATACTTTATTATGTAACTTTATTATATTAAAAGCTGTTTTTAATGTGTAAAGATGAGTAATGAGAACAGTAGGCTGATATGAGTTGATGTTTCTAGCTTTTGTGTAAAAGCTTGTACCAAATAGGTGATGCTAGTTATGGGATGAGTGGAAAATCAGATTGCACTAGTATTTTTTCATCCTCTGTGGAGGTTGAGACAATGTGTCAAAGGCCTATCTGTGCTAAATGCTAAAAATTATATTCCAGGGCAGTTTCTGTGAAGTCACAGGATGTTCTTGACCTACTATTAGTACCGAAAAGATGTCAATGCCTGGACTCGTCCAGAACATTTGACTTTGTGATTTCTTCCTCGTTGGAGTTTCCAATCCAGAGCCAGCCTTTCACAAAGGAGACACATTGTAATAAAAAGGCAAAAACAAAAAACAAAACAAAACAGAAGAGCAGCAGAAGAGTAGCTATAAATGGAGAGCAAGGTTTTAGGGGTAAATTTCATCAATGGTTGAGTGGAAAAACACTTAACAAGGGCATTCTTCCAGGAAACTGGAGTCAGCTGAGCAAGTGTATTCATTATGCAAGGTTCAGTCATATTTACTCTGATAGCTCCTTTATTTTGTGTACCCCAGTTTCCTGTGACGCTTCGGCATGTTTCGATGGAGCGTACAGCCTGGGCTTGTCGGAGAGCGGAGTCACAGTTTGGCATGTCTTTTTTTTTTCATTTTCTGTTTAGAACCTCTGCTGTAGATGTGAGGCGGTGGTTGAAATGTGAGAAAGAGCGATGCAGCGAGCGTCAGAAGAAGCTGTGCAGAGCTTCAACTGTAGCACATCAAGAGCATCCTCGTGGTGGGAGCATGGAGCTCGCGAGTGTGTCTGTGCTTCAGTGTTCTTGCTGAGTGGGTGTGATTGTAGGCTGGTGAGAAACAGCAAATGAGTCACCAATTCCAATCGTGTTTTCAAGCTTCTGCTCTGTCTCTCAGAGAGTTTCTGCACTGTACAGAGAAGCGAGCTACAACAGCATGTTATCGTGACGTCGTCCCCGTCCCAGACATTGATATGCATTTCAGCAATCACTTGCAGCCATGGAACAAATGTACACTTGTGCCTTGAGCCTTTAAATCTCAAGAGCTAACTGTTAAACCGCTCCTCCTCCCAGCTTGTTACTGGCCATGCCAGTGTGGGCTGGGCAGCTATTCACTGAAATGTCGGTGTTGCCCTCAGTCTTCCATTGTGGTTTCCAGTTTTTCTGATGGTAAGGAGATGCAGTTGGGGGTGGAAGTGGTGGCGCTAATGAACAGCATTAAGCTCCACTCTATTATATTGACACATCTGGTGGCATTTTTCATCCGCTTGCTTTCCGTCCTCAGCCTAATTAAGTGATCTGGGCTGCAAACTAAAGCATACCCACTGTAGAACACACAGGAAGCACTCTACACTAGCTCTCTGAGCTTGTTAACCAGCCTTGAAGTGACTTTGTGAAACCTCAGTATAATACGTCAGTAGCAGATTCAGCCTCAGACTTCTTTTGCCCACTCGATGGCTGTCAATTATCCAACTTTACAGAAAGAACTTTCCTCAGGTGCTGTGTCTGAGGAGATGTCAGTGAATTAGCAGCAGCAGCAGTAGTGTTCGACCACACTAAGGCGTCAGCTAGGTGCGCCGGACCCTTGGATCATCAGTCAGTACCAGTCAGGTAATGAGATCTGTCTTAGCTTCTGCTTTGTAGAAACCGTGCTAGCAGAATTCTGCTCATGTGTTTATCAGTTAATGTAATTATCATCAGGGGAATGTGGCTGCCTTTTCAAACTTGTTATGGACTCTCCAGATATGTAGAACACTTTTTTGGTTTTAGAATAGGACTGTTTGCTGGTTTTCGAATTTTGATCAAACTAAAGTTCAAGTTCAAGTTCAAAGTTTATTCGCCACATGCAGTGGCAGGTTGCCCTGCAGTGGAATGAATGAGCAATCTGAGCAAGACCTTAGGGCTTTAACGGAAATGTACCTCTTATTTCTCACATTACATCAGCAGCTTGTATCAGTATCATTCTTGACTGACCAGATTTAACCACATACTTAGATTCTGTTGGTGGAATATGTATGTAGGACCGTGTGACACAAGTTTAAACAGCTGCAAGCCAATTGAGCAAAGTTCACCAAAAAAACACAATTTACTGCTTGTTACAGGCAAAATACGGCATAGCCAAATCACGGATTCCGTCACTAGACCACATTTGAAAACCTGGCTACTATGTTATCCAAATTTCTAGCATTGGGAAATGTACTTTTATGATTAAGGTTAAATACTCTTTCTTTAAAAAGATGTGGGGAATTTTTTTTGTTGTTTTTAAAATGTAAACATACGACTGACGATGAACAAATATAATTGTACTCATTTGATTTAAATGGGAGATGTAATTTTGTTACTTTTTAAAGAAAGCCCAAGGAACCTACATATACAAGGTAAGAAGTGAAGATGTGGATGTCAAACTCAGCTAAAAACAGCTCATTACTGCAGCCACATTATCTGATGCCTTTGGACTAAACTCCAGCCTGCAGCCCTGATGTCACAAACTTTAAACCTGTTGTCTCACTGCGTTGTACCTGTTTTTAATACGTGTGTGTGTGTGTGTGTGTATATATATCTATATATATATATATAGATATATACATACAGTTTTTAAATTTAATGTTGCTGAAACAACAAAGGGATAAAATAATAAATCTATCTGATTGAGGAATCACTCATCTTTGGAAAAGAGAGTTTATTACAGAGAAATGGCTCTTTCCAAAATAAAAGCTATACTATACTCTTCTTCTGGGCTATATTCTCAGCAGCATATTAAACATATAAGGAGAGTCATGTGCTAACGGCTTTCTAAATGACTCGGGTAAAGTTTGTAGCATGCGTGCTTTTTGTTTTTGTCTGCTTGTCTTTGCACTATGGTGATGTCGGTGTAAATGTGCAGTCATATTCATTTTGTTCCCACTAGTGCTGTCAGCGTTAATCTGAAATGACGTTAACGCCACAACACGGCAAATCTCCGTTAACGAGCTACCGCCGATCGCCCCGTGCGTGGGGCTGGACGGCGTCAACACGTTAACGAGCTAATTGCGCTAACGCACTAGTTCCCACCAATGTAATTGAGCATTGCGCGGCACATCCAACATACTGTTTTACTTTTGTCCATGACGCGCTTACCTTCAGGGTCATACGTCACATGAAAACCAAAATAGTTCCAAACACCAGATCTGAATGAGGGTGGGGGAGGTTCAATTTGCCATGTTGCAAGGAGAGCTTAACTTCTGTCTGCTAGCTTGCCCTGCGCTCAGTGAATCTGCGTTTGACTACTCTGCCTAGGCTGCACTGTCGAGCGCAGATACACTGAGCTCTCAACACAGACAGCATCGTCAGAAGGAAAGTTGATAAAATAAATTAAAAATTTTGTATTGTTCGATACATATGCGTACCGAACCGAAAGCACTGTATCGAACGGTTCAATATCGATACGAGTATTGTTGGACCCCTCCTATATATATATATACATATATATATATATATATATATATATATATATATATATATATATATATATATATATATATATACATGCCTATCATGTAGACCTGTAGACCAACCCTGACCCTGGCTACAAAAGGACCTGAAAGGTTCCCAACTTTACATCATTAAAGCATGTTTACAGCCTGGTACAAAAAGGATTTGGGCCTCTATGGATAGTTTCCACTTCAGAACTGCTGTACATGGATGTATTTTTTTCTTATTTTACAACTCATCCACCTGGAGTTAGGTGTGTGTTCCCTGCGGATTGGCAGTCATCTCGAAACTGTCAACCTTAGGCTTTCAGGTGTCGGCTAATTTCAGGCACTGAGTTGAACTTCTCCAGCCCAGTAAATCAATTCCAGATGTATTAAAAAGATAATGTGACTCTCCCTATATGTGTTGTTGTTTATTAATATACCTGGTTGGACTGGCCAAGTAAAGTCTGTGTGTTTCTTACTTACTGCATTTCTTACTTATGAAAATAATTTGTTCTATTGTTCAAGACTCTTTCCTACGTTTCCCAGAGATCACAGGGTGCTTTTACTACGTGTCGGGGAAGGATGATGTGTTTTATTCTGGTCTGTGGAAAAACTGGTGCATTTTATTGCTACTGCAGCATTGCCCCGTACGGTTACAGAACTATGTAACAGGAATATCAAGAGTTATATATATAGAGAGAGATGTACACCCAAACAGTGAAACAGACCAAAAATACAGGTTTGCTTTCCAGTAACTGCCTGCACAGAATTTTATGCATTCTGGTCCATTCTTCATCTGCCTACCCTGAAATGTTTCTTCTTTTTTGTTCTTTTTTCAAACAAAGCAGGAGGAGGTGGAAAATCAAACAACCATAGAAGAGGTGGAATGATTGACCACCTGTTCTGAGTGGTTTTTATCTCGACCTCCTCAGAAAGTTCTTTTGATGCTTCACCCCCTCATTCACTTGAGTGGAACTCAGTGTCGGTTGGAAACACATTTCAGTGATATTACTTAACCCCTCATCTATCCATAGCCAAGCTTGTGATCGAGGTTAGGCATGTGGGCGGGGGCCACAAGCAGAAGGCTGAAATTCGTCTCGGATTAAGATGTTTATGAAGTGCGTCTCCTTAAACTGATCAGTCGTGTTTGTTTGACTGGGAAAGTTTAAAGCTTGTGTATGCATGTTGGCAGCAGTGTGTTGCTGCGCCTACTGTGCAGATGGTATAGCAACATAACCTCATCCTGCTTTACTGACTGGCCAATTTGCTAAAGAGCCCACCAAAAGCACATCTGCTGCAGCATGCTAATGACTTGCCCTGGATCTGTTAAATAATTTATGTCTCGCACCTATTTCCCGCATCTCCTTGTGAAATTAGACGGGTATTTTTCGTGATGACGTAGTCAGCACACCCTCTTTTCTTTCTTGTTAATCTCAACTGCATGTAGTGGCGGATAAGCACAGAAATAAGAGAACTGGGAGAGCTCCTTGTCTGTAGGCATGCAGATTAAGTGACTAGGCCACCATATGGCCAGAAGATGAACACTGATTTTTTTTTTTTATGGGCTAGTTTAAAAATAAGCAGGGTGGGGCAATCACACATCCTAAACAACAGCAGCTGTAGCTCTTTGCTGACAAGCTTTAGACTTATTGCCCAGCCCACTGAGAGCTGTGACAGGTATATTGTGGCTGAAACTGTGGGACGCTCTGGATTTAACAGGGCTTCCTTCCCTCACATTTCGAAGGGCTTATTATGGACCCGTCTTCACGGAGGCCAACAATAGAGTCTTTCAGTCGGCCATGGCAGGGCTGGAAACCTTACACTGGCGGGGCTGGAAACATTTCTGGTTTGCAAATTAGCCTAATCTTAACCCACCCAGGCAAGACGAGCATTGATCCAACAAAGGAAACTTCTGTGGCAGAAACCTCTCAGTCTCCATGGGTGTAGAGATCACTTTGCAGAGGTTCAGTTATCGACATGTAGCACATGAAATGGGACATCATTCCTTACAGCTTCCCGAGGTCCTCCTTAGCTTTCTCATTATGGGTTATTTAACAGTTTACTGACTTTGGGTCATTGAGTGGTTAGTGGTTGTCAAACACTAAGAAAGGACCAATTTGATATGATGCTATCCAGTGTGGCCTGTCAGTAATCAGCCACAGTTTCCATCAGTGCGGTGATGTAGATTTAATTATAATGGGGGCGGGGATAAAGATGGCTGTTGGTCTCCAGCCATATGCTGGCCTCGGGCCCCCTGGGACTCAGCCCACAGCTTAATAATAAGCAGCCCTGCAGGAATTAGTGCTACTTTAACCACAGTGTTTTGACTGATGGGAGAGGTCAGCTGCTCAATGATTGAGTGCAGAAAGGTGTAATAACATAAAGATAGTGAGAAGTGAAAAAAAAAATGCTCAGTACATTGTGGTAAACCCTGACTATGTCTTTTGCACTAAGGGGGAGAGAAAACAACTGAAGGAAAGGGAAGTTGGATGTGAGGCAGAGTTTAACCTCTGAGTTGAAGACAATATCAGTCTTTTGTTCTCAGTTTTCTACTGCATGTGTTTCCAGAATGAATGCATACTGTATATTTAGTGCAGTAAGCTGACTCGCCACTCCAAAGGACTCCCATCTATCAGTTGCTGCTACATCAGCATCTCTTTAGACATTATCAGTGGATTGATCTTAATAGAACTCACCCACTGTGCTGTGTGGTAGCCTCAGTGCAGACATGGAGCAAGCAACAGGGGGCAAATTAGTTGTGGCCTGCTTCTGGCCTCTTTACTTACCGTGGTGACCTAAAGTCTGCCTCAAAAAATGGAAGCTGTGGTTTGGCAGAACTAATGCTTCCACCAGACAGGGTACATTGATTCTGAGGTGAAATGCAGATGGCAGAGAGATGAAACTCATTTTTAAACTGGCACAGTGATCCATAATGTTATAAAGTATCTGTGCTTCATTTACATACCCATTTATAGATGTATTGATTGAGGCTGGCTATGCCCAATGTTGTTCCAACTGAGCTAAGGTTAGGCATCTCCAGAGAGCCAGGTCCACTACACTTCCTGTGTTTGTTTCCATACGGCTTATCAAAGATTGAACAATGATTGAAGATTGAGTGATGTCAGTCGGTCACTCAGCATCACTGCCCTATTGCTTGATGTAGCCTCAAACTGCAAAGAACAGGTCATCGTTGCGACACTCCAGTGCACTATAATTCTGCTAGGTGTTAAATATTAGTATGTACGGTGCTTTGATCTCCGGCTTCTCTACGCTACATGTCCAAGAATCCTTGAGTAAGACATTGAACCCTGTATTCATCAACGTATGCATTTGTGTGAGTGTTGGGTTTTCAGTGCTCTTACAGCATTGCCCTCAAACAATTCAAACATGATACGGCAGTGTTGCCTAAAGAAATAAATGCTGACATGCAGTTTTGTGATTAATACATATGCCATCAGTTTCCACTTGTGCAACCAAGCAATGCTGACAACCTGATCAAGAAGCATTTCAAAGAGCCCGGTTTCCATCCCCAACTAGTCAGATGTATTGTAAGGGCATTAAGTGGTACAACATTAGGCTGGTGGTTTTAATCAGCCTTCTTAGCTCAGGAGGTAGTGCAGGTGTTTGCTGGTTTTCTTCCAGCTTCCAAGCTGATAGATTGGTGGTTCGATCCCTAGCTGCTCTGGTCTGTATACCAAATATCCCTGGGTGCACACTAACCTCAAGGTGCTGCCCCTGTGTCTGGTTTTGCCAGAGGTTTCTTCCTGTTCTTCACACTGTTCCCAAAGTGCTTGATCACAGGGAGGTCATCTGATTGGTGGGGTTTTCTCTCTGTTATTATAGAGTCTTTACCTTTTACTAAGAAGCGCCTTGTGCTTACTGCTGTTGTGTTTTGACATTATATAAACTGAACTGAACTGACTGGCCTGTTATCATAGGCAAAATGTCTTCTGTTTGCAGAGAGGAATAAATTCAATTGAGCATTTAACATATAGGAGAATAAAGTTTTAATAGAAATGTACTTTTAAAGTTACCCTTTAAGAAATTGTAATTGTAATATTGTAAGATAAAGACCCTACAATAATACGATGAAAACAGAGAAAACCCCACCAATCATATGACCCCCTATGAGCAAGCACTTTGACAACAGTGAGAAGGAAAAACCCTTTTTAACAGGAAGAAACCTCTAGCAAAACCAGGCTGAGGAAGGGCCACGACCAGTTGGGGGTGAGTGGATGGAGACAGGACAAAGACATTCTGTGGAAGAGAGCTGGAAATTAATAATAACAAATAATTAAATGCAGAGAGGTATATAAAGACCTAGTGACCCTAATGACCCCAATTTGTCATTAGGGTCTATACACATAGGTGTGTTGTTTTTGTTGAGTGATCAAAGTGGCTTAAAGGCAAATTGTTTAATCAGAAACTGTCAGCATGTGCTGTAGGCACCCTTGCAGTTTGGTGTGTAACCCTGTTTGTGTGTGCGTGTTTGAGCGTGTAGCCACGTACATAAAGCGAGCAAAGACAAAGAATGATGAGCCTCAAAGATTATCCCCAGCCGGAACACAATCCTCTTTGGAGGCGCTGTGCATTGCGGGGCGTATCTGAGTCTGGGTGCTGTCTAGACGCTGCTGCTGCTAGACAGCTGTGTGTGGAGGAACGTGCTGTACTAAGCCAGACAGCTGCACACACTGGCGCAAAAAGTCACAGCTGGATCACAGCATCTCATGTCAGAAGTCGCCCAGCCACAGTGACAAACAAACTCACTCGGATAGAAACGCTTGCGTGCAGTTTTCTATACACTCTCTCCCAAAAAATATCCCTTGGTGGGTCGGCTTCTTTCACAGGCTCCTAAAGCATCGCGGTTGCTGTGTCATTTGCAGTCCCAGACTCTTCCGACCCAACTCTGGCGGCAGAGCAAGGACACACAGTACTGAGTGTGCTCTGGAATGCGGTAACCTAGCAACAGGGCCGGAGAGACAGATCAGGTTGGCGATGGGCGACTGTGGCTCGTCTGCTTAAAGGAAAACCCTGCCTCTAAATAGGAAGTCACCCTCAGCTGTCATTCATACGTCTGGAAATTTTTATTGGTTTCTCTTTGCTGTCAAGTCTGATACCACAGATTGAAAAGCAATCCATGCATGTCTGTTCTGTACTTAGATCATAAAGGCTTATGATGCCACCCAAATGGACATAATCGTTTGGGTCTAATGTTTTCGGCTTCTGGCACTTGAGGCTCTCACAAGTGTCGTCTGCGCCAAATGTAGTCCAGGCATCAAGTTCTTTGTGGGCTAGATGTGGCACAAATACCACCACATATCTGCTCGTCCGTGTAAGGTGGACTTGTGGCTGCACTGAGACAGCCACACTCACCCTGAAAGCAGCATCAGTCTAGGCAAAATGCCACAACGAACACTGCAAATATACAACCAAATATATCTTGCGGTAGCTGAAAAAAATCTGACAAAGAGAGCGAAAAATGAGGCCTGAACGCCAGCTTGTTTGCTGTTTATGATGTAAGCCTCAGCCATTAAGTGAGCTAAAGTATCTGATACGTATAAATAATACGAAGAAGTTATATACAGCAATTAAATTAGGCTAAATCATTTGCATTTCAATGAGAATGCGTTTTACTCAGTGCACTCTTACGGTTGTATGTACGTATTTTTTATATGATCTGTTACTTTTTTCAAACTCATGTGTCCTCTGTGTACAACATGATGCATGCATGTTGCTGTTTTGTACTAAAACATATGATGCATATGATATGGAGAAGGAATACCATACAAGCTTTGGACAGAAACGTCAGTCAGCTGCCTGAAACACCTTACGAGCTACAAGAGCCACAGTCAAACCCCTGTTCAGCTAAGGTAAAATGCAGAGATTCAGAGCAGGGCACGTAGGCCTCTGTGGCCTATTTTTAGAATGACGGGTAAGACATTTCCTCAGCAAAACTGCCTTCCTCCAAATGGAAGAACTGAATAGTTATTTTCAGTATATTTTTTCATGCCTAAGCCATTATTACGTAGCTCCCCTACAACCTTATTGTCAGTGACATGAATGGAAACTTACAAGCTTACATGCTTTAAGGTATATTTGGGGCTTTAACCACATCCTGCTAGCAGTCATAATGTGATGATGCTCAGCTAGCTGTCAATGTGTTATAGCGCTCTGCCAGGAGGATTCAGCAGACTGTTGCACCTTCTTCACATTTTTACATTTACAGGAAGGTGCATCACCCACTAGTTACAGTAAACATGGTTGTTTTTGTGAGTTTTGACCTTTTGTTAAATTTTCTTCTATCAAAATATTTCCTCTTGGTATTAAAGTGAATATCAGCTGTTAAAATACAGTGGTTTCTGTTTCTCAAAGTATTATGTAGACACAAAACTATTGACATCTCGCATAGATTTTAAAAAACATGTATTAGCTGGTGACAACAGCATGCTATGGTGTGATATAGTGAACCGCTATAAATGGGCCTTAGTGATTATAACAAGAATCAAACCATTATTGCCTGTCACCATCAGCCAAATTTGAATAGTTGTTGTGTTGTTATGGTCAAAGTATTCATGAGCTAATTTGAGCAGACTGTTTCTTTTAAGGGACTTGTTTGGGATTCTCCAGAGGACTAGAACTGCTTCTGCTGTCTGATTTGTGATATCGTGGTAGCGTAGCAGGATATGGGTTTTGAATGTAAAGGAAGGTTTGAATCTGGCTTATCTCCTAAATGTACACCTCTGATGGTATGCATTACTTGAATAGGCATCTTCTAGGCAGCAGAAAGTCTTGAGTGCAAGCCTCCCAACGGAGAAATGCATTGTTGATCTGCAGCAGAGGGCGCTGTATGGAGCAGCTCTTTAGTTTTAGAGCAGGTTTTAGAACAGACTTTTTACCTATTGCCCCAAATGTGTCACAACACAGTAGGGCTGCCACGATTTGTCGACTAGTCACGATTACGTCGACTATCAAAATCGTCGACGACTGATTTAATAGTTGACGCGTCGTTTGAAGCTTTGTAAGATCCCAAAAGACGCAGGAATAAGTAGCAGGATTTAAGAGTGTAATAACGGACTGAAACAGAAGATGGCAGCACCATGTACAAGGATGCCAGCTGCCGTTAAACCCCGAAGAAGAAGAAGAAGAAGAAGAAGAAGCAGCTGTGTCCCAGAATTCATAGCGCGGCCCAGCTCAGTTTCCAACAATGGCGGCAGCTAGTTAGTTTTAATATTACTCTTATTATTCTTTCTGGGTCACAAAATAAACGTTTAACATATTTTCAGCCGAGAATGTAGCTGTGTAAACCTCAAATATCGGCTCAGTTTATCAGGACACCACATATTTTCAAAAGCGCTCCGACGTTTTCAGAGACGTCTGTTACCCACTAGCTCGATAGCTAGCCGGGGGCTAGGTCACTAGCGCGGTGAGAACACCGGACTCCCGGCAAATTGTTTTCAAACCCACCGCCGTCTTTCGCTACTCAGGTTAAATATATATGAGTCACTTAGATAAATTAAAAATGTTGTTGTTTGGCTTTTTTTTTTTTTTTTTAGTATTTTATTTGTTCCTGAGTAAATCGGTTTGTCTGAGATTAAAGTTATAGTTTTTACACAGCTGAATAAACGTCAAGCAGACAGCTGATTATCAGAAGTGTGAGATGCTGGAGAATATACTCCGTTGTCCTGTTATATTTTAGATAGCAAGGAGTTTATTAAACTTCACCGAAACAATCTGCAAATTTCATTAAAATTGAATAAACTATCATCTTGTCTTTATTTTTAGTTAGCACCTTAAAAGCTTAAAGCTGTAAGCTAATGATAGTTATATAAGAGCAGATGCTGCTGGTGCAATAAGCTGTAGTTTTACGTTCAGTGGATGATGATCTGATTAGTCGACTAATCGCATAAATAATCGGTGACTAGTCGACTATCAAAATAATCGTTTGTGGCAGCCCTACAACACAGCATCTAGCTTATTAAACGAGATCAAATAAAGAGCAAGGAAACTGTTAAACTTACCTTCAGACGTCTGTGTTTTTATACCGCCCAATGGTCAAATGTTGAAGAGTTTGTTTTTAATTGCAGCTCAAGAAAAGTTCTTTGTTTCAGTTTATCTAATTTGTGTTTTTACTGGTGACATCTTTGTACCATAAACCAGGAAACCTTCAGAAGTCTGTAGATCCTTTTGACCTGAATCATTCTTTACTCACGCTGTAATAGGCCCAGGATGCTTGAGGATTTCCATGATGCACTGAGCATATCTGTTTATACACTACTCTGCATTTAATCATTAGTGATTATCAGAGGTGGGACCAAGTCATTGTTTTGCAAGTCTCAAGTAAGTCTCAAGTCTTTATCCTCAAGTCTCAAGTCAAGTCTCAAGTAATGTCAGGCAAGTCAGAGTCGAGTCTCAAGTCACTGGTGTAAAAGTCCGAGTCAAGTCACAAGTCTGAAACTTTGAATTTCAAGTCCTTTCGAGTCTTTAAAAAAAAAAAAACGAAAAAATAATGTTGCAGTTATGCTAAATGTAAATATTAGACCATGTAATTTTAAAATCTGTGTTTTTCTCAACACATGACAAAATAGTGAACTTAGAAAATATACACAAATTGTGAAATTGCACCTCTTTAAAATGCAGCTCAATTAAACCTAGCTCCAAGAATAATTTTCACCGACAGTTCTGAGATAAGCTGCATGTTATTCTTGGATGCGGTTGTAGGACCGGCTTTAAAATCGCATGACAAAAATATCATACATATTAAAAAAAACTGAATCACCAACGTAGCCTGGAAAACATTTGCTAGTTAGATGAAGTCAACTATCTCATCTTAGCATATTTATATGCATATTTATAATCATACGGTTCTTGGAGTGAGTGCACACACTCATGAAGTTTAGTAACTTCAGGTCACTGCAACAAGCCCAGGTACAGTTTACCGACGGATGGGTACAGGACCTTGAAATGCACCGTGTAGAACGAAAGACCATCGTACGTATCATAAGTTTACCAGTCTCACAAATCGTCGTCATAAATACACATTCCTTAACCGTTTATTAATAGGACCTTTGAGCTCAACGGTAATTAATTAGTAGTGGAAATAATTTCTGGTACCCATCACAGAAATGTAGCAGTGACAATAATATTGTATGCTGTAATCGTACTGGGCAATTAGTGATACAAAAAACCTGTTTTATCCTGTGAATAAAAGTATATGTTTTTGTCAATGTACCATAATAACAGAAGCGAAACGCAATATTGTGTCAGGACAATTCACTATTTATGCACAATAAATAAAGGAGCATAGCGCGACAATTTCTGTTCAGCGCCAGACTTGCTTGTAACCTATATCACCAATTATGTTATGAAAATGACGCATTAACTACAACAGCAGACTGACCTTTGTGTAAATGCTTGGAGCAGACTAACCTGTGAGCTGGAGTGTTCTGGGACGTTATATTTGATCTTTGAATGGCTGCAATCCAGACCATCCGTCGCGTCTTTGTTACTTCGGAAACATGGCTCGAACAATTTCTCTTCAACGACGTAATCCGATAACAACCGATCTCTTTACCCGTCGGCTTCCCGTGGCTGTCATGCGACCGGCTATTGCAGTTAATAATACAACAGCTTCTTGACATTTTTGTGTTTCTTTTTATTGCTGTGTGACTGATTTCAATTGAAAGCCTGCGTGCGCTAGTACCGCTTGCCACGAGTTCCCAGAATCCTTTGCGGTTCTACCCGTGAATGACGTCACATTTTCAATCTCTATATAATATGCATGTTAAATTTTATATTTGGGGTAAAATATCAAGTCTTTTCAAGTAAACCGGTTCAAGTCCAATTCAAGTCCCAAGTCATTGGTGTAAAAGTCCAAGTCAAGTCACAAGTCTTAGAACATTTTTTCAAGTCAAGTCTAAAGTCATAAAATTAATGACTCGAGTCTGACTCGAGTCCAAGTCATGTGACTCGAGTCCACACCTCTGGTGATTATTAATATCTGGATCGCTCTCACATCTTGTGTCATGTCTTCCTCTCCTCACTGCCTTCACCAGACGGCTCTGCTCTCAGAGCCTGGTTCTGCCGGAGGTTTATTTTTGTCAAAAGGGAGTTCTTCCTTCCCACTGTCACCAAGTGCTTGCTCAAAGGAGGTTGTCTCATTGTGGGGGTTTTCTTTGTATTATTGTAGCGTCTTTACCTTACAATATGAAGCACCTCGAGGCAACTGTTGTTGTGATTTGCACTAAATAAATAAATTTGAATTGAACTAAACTGCATTGAATTAAATTGAATACAGCATTCCTCAGTGTGCTCAGATGTGTTGGTTGCCCATGAAGGACGAGCAGCCAGGTTTTATCACAGTGAATGTGTTCCATATCAGGCAAAAGCCCTTATATTGCTTCCCTGTAGTCTAAGTAAAAGCCCCTACCTCATCATCGTCCATACAGCTGTTTTTCTATTAATAGCATTTGAATAGAGAGCATGACCCTGACACTGCTAGCATTTGTCGTGCTGTCTTGGATGCTGAGCACTTGGGGAAGTTGCAGCATTACGCTCTAACAATGTTTTATTTCCTCCTGTTTCCTGTTGAGAATGCAGTCAGCGCAGCAGCAGCAGCAGCTTCAGGCTGTGCTCGCTAATGCGAGGATGTCTTGACAGCAGGGCTTTCCTGTGCAGGGCACTAGAAGTGTTGATCTGCAGAATTTCTTTCTCTGGTGCAGAGCATTGAGAGAACACTTTGATCACACAGAACACATTCATCTGTACATGACAGACAGTCACGGCCTGTAGACAGTCTTTTTCAAATCCTCTCTTTGGGATGTCATTGTAATAGGGTCAGGTTAGGTGGAGTGTTTGTTTCTACTTCCTATGTGTCCAATTTATCATCATTACTGCAAAAATAACCTCTTAACCTCCAGCAGGTCACCAGAAAGCCACTTACAAGGGAGATTTAGGGTTGTTAGAAGTTTAGCAGTCATGTAGATATGGTGACAGAACATTTATTTAAAATATGAACATTGTATTTTATTTACAGGACACAGACTCAAATGTTAGGATGGTTGCAGAATATCCTACTGTTTTAATTACATTATGTTAGCATAATTATGTTATGTTAGCTATTGCAAACATTGCAGCCTGGTGTACAAAACGTGACCTGACAATGGCAGTGCTAGATGTATCAAACAAAAAGGTAGCATGCAGTTTAGGATGATGTAAGAAGGATGATATTTTGGATGTTTTTACTGTCAACTGAAGTCTTCGGACAGATCTGGAGATTAGGTGATTTGCTAAATTGGAAGCATTTCCTTCCTTATTCCAAAAGACCCCATAATGCCTTTTGAGAATCATTTGTCATCCCTGGGTCCCCCTTAAACACAAAGTACTTCCATACGCTGCCATTCCTATCAATGAGTCAGAGCAGCACTATCGTAGCAGCTGCATGAGTAGCCATCTTCCTCGTGTAGTTGTTACTATGCCATCTGTAGTTTTTTGTGCTTGTGGGCTTCCCTCTTCTTCTTCTTCAGTATGTAAAGCAAGAGTAGAACACTTGTACATGCTGTACACTAGCAATGGTATCTACAGTACCAAAGAAAAAGTGCCTTTGCTTTTTACATTTTCTAAAGTATCAGTTTTCGTGATGTAGGAGTAAAGTTAGGCTGCATTGTGACTTTGATTAGTAGTAAGCTATCAACTTTTTTTTTTTCTTAATTTGTATTTTACAGGACGGGTTACGATTGGACTCACATACTTTGAATGTATTTTCTACTTTCCTTCTCTATATTTTTATTGTTAGACTCTACTTTGCATAATTCACAGTTAAAAAGTGTAGTTATTTCATACTGGGGATTGATATAGCCCCTCTCTTCATCACTGGCCTCAAACTACTTAGACCACTTATGATACACAACCACTGCCAAAAATAAAAAGTTTGCACTCATGGGTTTATTTTAATAATGAACCTCAAGTGTGTGTTCTAAGGATATCGCTGACATGCTGACCAACTACCCCGACCTGCAATTACTGTTACTGAAAAATGATCCTTTAGCCAAGATGGACATTTTAATGCCCCATGAGAGAGTTGGTATTAGCACTCAATGTTGTGTTCCACGTTCCACCTCATGTAAACATGTGATGCGAATGACAATAAAGCTCCTTGAATACTTGAATATATATATATATATATTAGGGGTGCAACGATACACAAAATTCACGGTTCGGTTTGGTTCGATACTTTGGTGTCACGGTTCGATATTTTTTCGATACAAAAAAATGTTCATGCCTTTTTAATTTGTCATTTATTAAAATTATAAATATATATTTTAACTCAAAAGTACAGTTTTTAAATTTAACCCTAACCCTTGTGCGTGTTTTTTATTTTGACAGCGAATGCGCACCTGCGGACCACTTATGTGCAGCCCTGGTTATTTAGCTCATCATATTGCAGCCACAGAAATTCTTTTGTCCATGAAACCATAAAGCTGCACTTTCTTTTTGCCTTATAGTCTGATTTGTCATAACTTCTCCGTTTTGTGGTAAGCTTTTCTTTGGCTGTCACTTCTTCACCCTGACCTGTCTTATTTGGCTCAGCAGAACTGAAATGCTTTTACACACTCACTCACATAAGCTCAGCGATTCTCTGCGCGATCAACCTCTCACATGTTTAAGCTTGCTGCGGGAGATTTCACTTGCCATGTTTGCATAGTAAGCTAACGATTAATAAGACGATGTCAGAGGAATTGGTGCGCAAATTATCATCACTCACAGATCAGTGCTGTCGCTCTCTATACACAGTTCACGCGATTGCAAAGTGAAAGCAAAAAACAAGCGCAAATTCAAACGCGACTTCAATATGTCACATATTGACAGTGGCTCACCGATGCCAATGACATAATTACCCAGCTACATTTCCGAAAGAATGCAAAAGCATTGACATATATTTTTCCTTCCTACAATAGGCCGACAGGCAGGGCAGAGATAGATTTTGGTAGCCCGACTGGAAAAATCTCTAGCCCCAGGACCTCGGGCTAGCGATTTTGCGAGCCCTGTATCTGATTGAGGAATCACTCATCTTTGGAAAAGAGAGTTTATTACAGAGAAATGGCTCTTTCCAAAATCAAAGCTATACTATCCGCTTCTTCTGGGCTATATTCTCAGCAGCATATTAAACAGCTGTCTAAATGACTCGGCTAAAGTTAGTAGCATGCTTGTTGTTTTTGTCTTTGCACTAGGATGATGTCGGCGTAAATGTGCAGTCATATTCGTTGTGTTCCCACTAGTGCTTTCATGTTAATCTCGTTGAAATGACCTTAACGCCACAACACGGCAAATCTCCGTTAACGAGCTACCGCCGATCGCCCTGTGCATGGGGCTAGACGGCCAACACGTTAACGAGCTAACTGCGCTAACATACTAGTTCCCACCCATGTAATTGAGCATTGCATGGCACATCCAACATACTGTTTTACTTTAGTCCATGACTCGCTTACCTTCAGGGTCATACGTCACATGAAAACCAAAATAATTCCAAACACCAGATCTGAATGAGGGTGGGGGAGGTCCATGTTGCAAGGAGAGCTTAACTTCTGTCTTGCTAGCTTGCCCTGCGCTCTTCCTTCTGACTATGCTGTCTGTGTTGAGCGCTCAGTGGATCTGCGCTCGACAGTGCAGCCTAGGCGGAGTAGTCGAACGCAGATTCACTGAGCGCTCAACACAGACAGCATCGTCAGAAGGAAAGTTGATAAAATAAATTAAAAATTTTGTATTGTTCAATACATATGCATACCGAACCGAAAGCACTGTATCGAACGGTTCAATATCGATACGAATATCGTTGCACCCCTAATATATATATATATATATATATATATATATATATATATATATATATATATATACACACATATATCCTATTCATTCCAACAACGCCCTGTTTTCGTCTCTTGCCCACCGATGCCTTCTTGTTCCAGTAGCCCACTTGTCGCCAGGGTGCCGTCAGTGGTCCCCGTGGTAATCGGAGCACTAGGTGCGGTGACTCCCAAGCTAGGCGAGTGGCTCCAGCAGATCCCGGGAACAACATCGGAGATCTCTGTCCAGGAGAGCGCAGTCCTGGGAACAGCTAAGATACTGCGCAGGACCCTCAAGCTCCCAGGCCTCTGGTAGAGGACCCGAGCTTGAAGGATAAACCGCCCGCAGGGGCGTGCTGGGTGTTATATATATATATATAAAAAAAACACCCAGCACGCCCCTGCGGGCGGTTTATCCTTCAAGCTCGGGTCCTCTACCAGAGGCCTGGGAGCTTGAGGGTCCTGCGCAGTATCTTAGCTGTTCCCAGGACTGCGCTCTTCTGGACAGAGATCTCCGATGTTGTTCCCGGGATCTGCTGGAGCCACTCGCCTATCTTGGGAGTCACCGCACCTAGTGCTCCGATTACCACGGGGACCACCGTTACCTTCACCCTCCACATCCTCTCGAGCTCTTCTCTGAGCCCTTGGTATTTCTCCAGCTTCTCGTGTTCCTTCTTCCTGATATTGCTGTCATTGGGAACCGCTACATCGATCACTACGGCCGTCTTCTTCTGTTTGTCTACCACCACTATGTCCGGTTGGTTAGCCACCACCATTTTGTCCGTCTGTATCTGGAAGTCCCACAGGATCTTAGCTCGGTCATTCTCCACCACCCTTGGGGGCATCTCCCATTTTGACCTCGGGACTTCCAGGTTATACTCGGCACAGATGTTCCTGTACACTATGCCGGCCACTTGGTTATGGCGTTCCATGTATGCCTTGCCTGCTAGCATCTTGCACCCTGCTGTTATGTGCTGGATTGTCTCTGGGGCATCTTTACACAGCCTGCACCTGGGGTCTTGCCTGGTGTGATAGACCCCAGCCTCTATGGATCTTGTGCTCAGAGCTTGTTCTTGTGCTGCCATGATTAGTGCCTCTGTGCTGTCTTTCAGTCCAGCTTTGTCCAGCCACTGGTAGGATTTCTGGATATCAGCCACCTCCTCTATCTGCCGGTGGTACATACCGTGCAGGGCTCTGTCCTTCCATGATGGTTCCTCGTCTCCCTCCTCTTTCTTGGGTTTCTGCTGCCTGAGGTATTCACTGAGCACTCAGTCAGTTGGGGCCATCTTCCCAATGTATTCTTGGATGTTCGTTGTCTCATCCTGGACTGTGGTGCTGACACTCACCAGTCCCCGGCCCCCTTCCTTCCGCTTAGCGTACAGCCTCAGGGTGCTGGACTTGGGGTGAAACCCTCCATGCATGGTAAGGAGCTTTCTTGTCTTTATGTCAGTGGCTTCTATCTCCTCCTTTGGCCAGCCTATTACCCCAGCAGGGTACCTGATCACGGGCAGGGCGTACGTGTTGATGGCCCGGATCTTGTTCTTATATATATATATATATATATATATATATATATATATATATATATATATATATATATATATATATATATATATACATACATATACATGGCTCAGTCCTATCACATGATCACAAAAATATGTCTGAGGTGACAAAATCACAGTGACATTTGTGAAGTGAATGAGGAACTGTGACTTATTAAGGAGTCAGGATTTTTGGATGTTTTTCATTTTCACAGTTGTTTTCTTTACCAGATGAACTCTTATGGGAGGAAAGTAAAGCTGAAACACATATTTACATCTTGCTGCATTTTGTATAAGTTCATATCAATCAATCAATCAATCTTTATTTATAAAGCACTTTTCATACAGAAAAAATGTAGCACAAAGTGCTTTACATAGTTAAAAGCAGCCCACCCCACCCTCCAACTCACTTCCCACACTCTCAATACACATATATCCCCCCAGCCCCACCCACACACACATACACACACGCGCACACTTAAAGAGTAAAAATTGGGCTGGGCTCGCATGAGCCAAGTGAGGAAACATTATAACAGAGAGCCGTCTGCACCGGGAGCCGGTCACAGACCGCAGCCTCCGGGCTGGGCACACAGCCGGAGGGAGGCAAAGGAGCCCCCCAACCAGGCTGAGAGGACCCCAGAGACCCAGCAGCCACGGTCAATAACAGCCCCGGTGCAGAGAGCGCCCTCCGAGGAAACACTGGAGATATGACGCAATACGATGTATACAGGGTAAAATGATAAAATAAATAAGAACAGGATACAATATAAATATAAATATAAATAGAGTAAGAAGATTAAAAAATGAATAAGAATAAAATCAAGAAATATTAGGTAAATCCTAAATTAATAATAGAATAACAGGATAGAATAAATAAGCATAAAAAATAAATAAACGCTAAGTAAAAGCTAAATTAAAAAGGTGGGTCTTGAGCCTGTTCTTAAAAACATGTACGTTCTCTGCGGCCCTGAGCTCCTCCGGCAGGCTGTTCCACAGACGAGGACCATACCACTGAAAAGCTGCCTCTCCGTGAGTATGTGTCCTGACTTTAGGGACAATCAAAAGGCCAGTACCAGAGGACCTCAGGGTCCGCGAGGGTTCGTATGGTAAAAGCAGATCTGAGAGATAAGAAGGCCCAAGACCATTAAGACATTTAAAAACCAATAAAAGAACTTTAAGTTTAAGTTTACTCAAGTTTAAAACAACAACTACACTAAAGCTATTCTGTTATACCTGTATGCAAAAAATAAATAAATTCATAGTTCAGCAATACTGATCAATCTAATAAACTTAAACCTACACCATCCTCCCTATTCTGGTATTTTAAAGAGTACTTAGCATAAATATTAAGCAACCTAACTAATAGGGTTCCAACTCCCAGCAACAACAAAAATAAATAAATAAAAAATAGGGAACCACCCCTCACGCTCCACCTCATGATGCTTAATCGACGTAATCAACCTTAATTTGATGCAGTGTGAAAAAAAAAATGCACAGAAATCAATTATTTTTCAAGAAATATTAAATAGATTCAACATCTTTCTTCAACAAAATTGCAGACTGCACAGATGGTACCTTCCCAAAGGAAAAAGTACTATAGCTTACTAGGGTATATATATTAGACTTAATAGTCACTATATACATTAATTGACTTCTATTCATTTTACATCAAATTAAAACTTTGGGTGTAAGATTCGGATAATTATTTATTAAAAGCTAGACATTTTAAATGAGAATAAGAAAGAAAAGTATGTCTTTGTGCCCCCTTTTCCCTGTTAATGCCCTATCGGCCCCCCTGGCTAAACTTTGCTAGATCCGCCCCTGCACAGTTACCAGCGTCAGCTACGTAGAAAAAGATCCTGGTGTAGAAAGTAATATTAAATACATTCTAACAACAGCTGATCAAGCTTAAATGTGCTGCTGTTGTTCAGCCGCTGGTTTCCTCTTTCTGGTGCAAAGTGGGCCAAAAACAAACAAGAGAGACGGACTCGCGACAGAAAAGCCGATCAGCTGATCGTTAAGCAGTTTCATGATTGAAGTAGCAGCAGGAGAGGCAGTCGCTTGTTAAGCTTAACGCAGGAATGCTTTACAAACATTCAGAGATGGACTTACACACTTGCTTTACTTCTCTCGGGGATAACTTTGTCGGAGATGAAATGCCAGGTTGCTAGCGAAGCTCCAAATGCAAAACCACCGACAGGTCCCGCATGCCACAGCCGCTCTATCACGTGATGCATACTGCTCCGACGTGCTAACGTTCTGAGGCGAGTTATGGCGTGTTGCAAGTTTTGTGAGGTGCTTTCGTGATATTTAATGGATCGGATTACATTTTTTATTTTTCTCCGATATCCGATCCAGTAATTAAGGTCAGTATCGGACCGATACCGATACGTAATATCGGATCGGTCCATCTCTAATTTACATGTTAGGTTTTCTACCTTGCTCAGTTGAAGCAAAGCACTTGAATAAAACCGAAAGCTAATTGACAGTTTCCTCCAAGCAGCCGAGGAATATTTCAATGAGGAGAGCAGACGTAGCATCTCGTGTTGGTGTTGATTCATTCAGGGCTCAGGGGAAGAGTGGGGGGGCTGCCAGGTCAAGTCCTGGACACAGCTGCATTATTAACAGAAGGTCAGCTGTCAGCACGTCTGCAGGGTTCACATCAAGCAGCTCCCTGTGTTTCTGAGCCTGCGGCTGGGATGTTTGTAACCTTGTATGCCATTTAATGAAGGTTCATGAACTTTTTCTTTCTTGTTCAATAAAGCAGAGGCAGACCACAAGGAGCACATAACACAGAGCATCTGGAACAGATTTTATTACTGAACCATAAAAACACATATAAGATGCAGTGTCGTGAATGAGCACCTACGACTATTGAGATGAATAAATTATAGGGTTGTAATTAAATAAGGGATTTTACACATTCATATTCTCTAAAATACATAAATTACACACCTATATACCTGGTTAATAGGAACAAAAACCCAAGATTTTTCTTGCGATCCACAGATCAGTGGATGAATCACTTGCTGTTAAAGTTGCTGTTCAGGGTTTGTAGGTTCAGCTCCTACCTGAAGACGCAGCATGTCTGGAGCAAAATAATCGTTTTCTAACAAAGTCTAAGAGTTCTGTCTCCACCCTGGAGGATCACAAGGTGTCGACTGTCATCTTCTCCCAGCTCTTCATCACTGTCGGTGCTTCTGACGCTGAGCCGCCCTGACACAATGGTGTCACGGCGTGCTCCACCCAGCCTGGGTTATGCTGACAGGAGTAGGGAGGACAGAGACATGTACCTTTTTCCACAATGTGGAGAGTGCTGGGAGAGATGCAGTTGAGACCTGTGTTGTTGTGATCTACGCTCACCCACCAGGAAGAGATGCAGACAAACATGTTGCGTCTCAGCTCTCTCCCAGCAGAGGCAGGAGGAAGGCTTATTCTTGCTTTGACAGCTCACAGCTCATAATCCCAACCAGAGCGGAGATACTGCACCCTGAAATGAACCACGAAGCAGTGCATTTTATCCTCTATGGCGTTATCCTGTTCAGGCTGAGGAGCTCACAAGATAGTCAGATTTTTAATGAAGGGGGGTTGGGGCATCCTCTGGAAGACCTCCTGCAGAGACAAAGTGCTGCTGAGCACACGATTATGAAGCCCTTTGCTTTCCAGACTCTGCTCCACCCAACCTCTTTAAAATAAACTGAAGCCAAACCGCTGCATGACTACTTACTTAAGGGCAAAATGGAGAGTTTACCTCTTTAAATGGGGAAGCTAGTAGCAGCTGCACATGCCAAGTGAAAATATATTTTCACATATCCTGCCTTGCTTTGTTCCTGGGTCGTTAATCAGGGCCTGTAGTCATAACCGAGTCATTGCCAGCTAAAAGTAGCTTTCTCCACGTGTTCCTTTTGAAACCCGACCAGCTGAAGTGTCTTTGGTCACTTGTGTGTATTTTTCCTTTGCTACCCTGGTTCCTTAGAAAACGGAGCCTGCTCTGTGTGAAATGGTTTGGTCAGCCTGGCAGAGGCCACCCTCTAAGCAGCTGGGGGAGGAAAGGACCGCAGATGCTGCAGCAGTGCTGTTGTGTCAGCATTGATTCCTCTGTGATGTGGCAGGTGACCTCAGTGAACCCACAGCTGAATAAGGACTACCAAGCTCCAAGCCACACAGACATGGTGATTTTTAAGTCCATCATATTGATTGTCAAATTAGAATGGGATTAATTCCATTTTTTTTACTCCTATTAAACAAATGTTTTTAGCAAGGTTAGATTATTATTTTACTGACGATCCAGATCAAATAAAAGCCAATATAAAGACTAGAATGCAAAGTTGACATAATTTTAAAAAAAAAACAAAAGCCATAAGTAAATTATGGAATAAATACACAATTTTAAAAAAAAACAAACAACTCAATTATTCATAATTTAATGTATATACATACAGGATAATTAATATATAGGTAAGTTAATACAGAAGCAAATTAAATTGAAATAATTAGTGTGAGGTTTTCAGGAATGAAATCATTACCAACTGAAAGAATATCAACTAAAAAATGATTTTTGGTGCAATACATTTAAAAAAACAAATACTGATTGAGTTTTCCTTCACTGATTTATTTTGATTCTGGCAATTTTGGGGTCGCTGCATTTACAAGAGCAAATTCTTGCTATGCAATGGCTAATTTATTTTTCTTAACCGGACCTTTTCAGTAACCCCACACAGTATTGCGGCTGTTAAATAACTGATAAACTCTCTAAGGTTGCCGAGCATTCAGCCGGGCTATTCTTAGATCCTCGTCAGTGAACAGTGTTTCACAGCTTCACACAGTCTTGTGCAGAGTAAAAGCAGAGTGACTGGACACTAAGGCTGCGTAAATATTATGGTTGAACTGTTGATTCAAGTGTAGTGACCTGGCTTCTTAAATCGGGAGGCTGCTCACATGTTTATGCCCGATAGGTTGCATTTGGTAATCTGCAGCTTTAGTGAGAAGCAGGTTTAGGGGTGTACTCTTATAGTTGGTGTACATATCAATAAATCAGACAGGAAGCGATGGAGTGAGGCCTGGGAGTACATCCTTCCATCTGTCTGTGTGTGAGCGACTGACCTTGACCAGCACAGACATCCTCCCTCCACAGGGCGCTGCATGACAGCAGTGGGACGGCACGCTGCGAGGGCAGAGACAAGGCTTTCCCCCAGCAGAGACGGGCGCAGCATGTGACAGCCCGAGCCCATCATTAGCCTGCTCCTTTGTCAAGCCCCTGCACCCACGTATATTTTCCTCTCTTTCTGTCTATTCATTTCAGCACTCACCACCTTCTTTTCCACCCCCCTGTCGACTCACTCCTTCACTTCAGCTCCGTCTCACACTTGCCTCCCCCATCTTCCTCCAGTGGTTGAGCCACCGTTCTTCCTCCTTTGCTTCATGCCCTCCTTCCAGGCCCCGTAATCCTTTTCTTCTGCATTATTACTCCATGCCCACCTCTGATTCTATGTCTCTCTGATTCAGGGCACAGATGATGTGAAGTGGACAGTTATTTTGTGATGTGTCGTCTGTTCTACAACAGTGAGAAACTAAACATTTGGTTGAATGATCAGTGACCAACCTGTGCAAGCTGCAGAAAAAGGTGGTGCAAGCAGCTTCGTGTTGGGACTTCATATTACTTGTGGGCGGTGTCAGATAGCTGTCACGGACACCTCCTACATTTTAGACTTTCTGGGTCTCTGTGTTCCCTCAAAGGTCAGCATTGTCAAGGGAGCTTAAAAATGAATTTGCATGAAATTGCACGCTGTATTAATGCGCATGAACTGATGTTTTTAACAGGGGGCAGAAAAATAGCTCATGCAAACGCACTTTAATTTGACTTTTATTGTTGCTGGCTGGGCAATTTCTATATAAACTGTAGGTCAGATTAGAGAGTTTACACTAACTCTCCTGAGCATCTTTTTGCCTTTATTTAACCACAGCAGGCAGGAAATATTAGGGTGCGATTGCAGTCAGAGTCAGCTTTAAGTATGAGCTTATATTATGTTAAATATGTACACCGTATATAAATGACAATTATTTTATAGCCTGATATTTCTAATTAGGCCGTTGCCATCTTCATGTTTTGATGCTAGAAGTAACGAGTGAGAGATCAATGGGAAAGTGCTGTGCACTCCTCTACAGTTTGACAATAGCAAAGTTGCCACACACTAAATCATACCCTGCTTTATCATGATTATCCAGCTGACTCTAAATCGTATTATAAAATCCATAATGACCTTCAGTAGTATTAAAGAAGAGTATAAAAGTAGCGATTGAGATCCTAATTCATTAGTAAAATGGGAATAGTGAGGTTATAAATTAAATGAGACTGACTTTTATTCAAGAATGACTTCTTTTTTGTAACTAGTTGCCCCTTATTGGCTAATAGAAAGAACACAAGGTTTGGCTCTACTTATTGAATGCTTACATCCCCGTCCTATATAAATTATGTGCGGAATATGAAATAAGAGAAATAAAAGTAATAGTTCAGTCATTCTTGGAGGTAACTCCAGTTCCTTGAGTGTTGTGTCGTGGGCACTTTTACCTTTATCAACTCCTTCATAAGTCATCATTAAAAGAGAGTGACTACTCCTTGTTGTTCTCCCTTAAACTGAGTAAGTACAGGAGCTCGCATTCTTGCTCTGGAGAAGTCACCACTTTCCTTTCTTCTCAATCATTAGTCTAGACAGTTTCACTAGGATCTGACCTAAGCCCTTCAGTATTCAAGGGGAAGGAAAAAGCCTTCCCTCAGGGGTTAATGTAACATTGTGTCCTCCAGCTCCATCTACTTCAACCACTCAGAGCCTTCTCCCTCCTCTCCTGATTTTAATGAACCTCAATCCATCACCTCCCCATCAAATATGAATGCAGTCAGGGAGCGCTGCCTTCAATGGATGCCTCCAAACACAGTGACATACCTTCAGGCCTGCACAGCCATCCAATGAATTATTTACCCAAGTGCACGGTTGGTTGTGCCTCTGGTCAAAGCCCCCAGTGCCCTCCTTTATCCCCCCATCTTTTCTTTAACAGGAATCATATTTCACACCGAGTTAATCTATATTCATTCCTTTAACTCCTTTAATGATGCTCTTCACATCTTTAGGTGCTTTAGGTCTTTGGCTCCAATTAAAGAGCCTAATGAATTTTGACCATCCAATGAATAGCCTTTTGCGTTAACTAATTATAGATCCAACTCCACTACTGGTCATGTTCTGCTCTGTAATTGGATTTTCACCAAGAGTTTATTGATTTCATGTTGAATAAGGATGAAATATAGAAGGGGTGCTTAGTCTGATGTGTAGCATGCAAGGACGTGGAGAACTGTATTGCTTTCTTGTAAAGATTCATTTTAAAGGCAAATAATTTGCGTTGAATAAACAAATTTTAGAGACATTTTGCAGAAGTGCCTTGTGTTGGTGGTGGGCAGTGATTAGGCACCTCTATAGCAGCTCCTGCTTCACTCTGGGTGAGGAGAAGAGAGACTGCAGGGAATAAACAGCAAAACAGCCCCTATGGCAAGCAGGTGACTTTTTTTTTTTCTGTGGAGGAGGAATAATTAATCAGTGGAGAGGGCAGTGTGAAAAGGAGGGAAGGAAGTGGAAAAGAAAGAGATGAAAGGGGCTTCAGTTCAAAGACAGCAGTCAGTGATGAGCCTGGCCCACTGCAGCAGGCTATGGAGGAAGGCCCCAGACAAACAGGGCTGTCTTTGGAGGAACGCAGAGTACATTCAGCATGGAACCAGCAATCCGATTGCATCAGTGATTGGTCTAATTGATTTGAGTTTTAAGAAAAGCAGAATAATTGCATTGTGGCCTAAAAATATTTTTAACATAAACAAAGTTTCATGGCTGCTCGATAACAATAAAATACCTAATGAGGGAATATCGTTCAAAGAAGTGAAGGTACTCTCGGAATAGGATAAAAAAAAGTAATCATAACAAGGAGAACTGAAGATCTTGTTGAAGCTCATTTTTAACTGACACGTTACAAAGACTTTTTTTTTCTTTCATTTGTCACCACGAGCCTTGTTATGTCTGTCTGGAGCATCAAAAACTGTCAGCTACCAAACGTCTGGCATCAAACGTCTGGCCAGAGGCAGCGTGCCTGCATGAAAATAATTGGCAGTTTTTTTGAACAGCTGGTAAATGAGACATTGATCGTTAAACCTGAATGAAATTAACAGCTGTTCAACCACCAACCTTTCACCCATCCACTTTCTATGGCTTATCTCAGGTTTGGTCACAGGTGCAGCAGTCCAAACCACCCTGTCGCTGGCCAGAGCTTATAGCTCTTGTGGGAGGGATACCTAGGCATTCCCAAGTCATCACAGGGACAGTGTGTCCTCTGTCTGCCCGGGGGTTCCTAAATGGTTGATAATCCCAAACACCTCAGCGAGGAGGTTTCTAGGAGGCCTTCTATCCAAATACCCAACCAACCTAGACTTTCCTTTCAACGGAGAGGAACAGCAACTTGTCTCTGAGCATTCAGATAAAACTGAGGTTACTGTACTCGGCCCCGAAAATCTTAGAAATATGGTATCTAACCAGATTCTTACTCTGTATGGCATTACCTTGGCCTCCAGTAACACTGTAAGGAACCTTGGAGTGATTTTTGTCCAGGATATGTCCTTCAATGCACATATTAAACAAATATGTAAGACTGCTTTCTTCCATTTGCGCAACATCTCTAGAATTAGAAATAAAAATCTCTCTCAGAGTGACGCTGAAAAGCTAGTTCATGCATTTATTACTTCTAGGCTGGACGACTGTAATTCATTATATTCAGGAAGTCCTAAAAACTCCCTGAAAAGCCTTCAGCTAATCCAAAATGCTGCAGCAAGAGTACTGACAGGGACCAGAAAGAGAGAGCATAGTTCTCCTGTTTTGGCTTCCCTTCATTGGCTCCCTGTTAAATCCAGAATTGAATTCAAAATCCTGCTCCTCACATACAAGGTCTTAAATAATCAGGCTCCATCTTATCTCAATGACCTTGTAGTACCATATCATAATACATTTCTCTGTATGTATTATTGTAGGGTCTACCTTACAATATAAAGCGCCTTGAGGCGACTGTTGTTGTGATTTGGCATTATATAAATAAAATTGAAATTGAATCCCTTGAGTGACTGAGCTCCTCACCCTGTTTCCGAGTTCCTTCGAGGAAAACCCATTTCTGACATTTGCACCTGATATACTATCGGATATATTACCAGCTGACTGCAATAAACATCCAATAGATTAAAAAGTTACTGCATAAAAAAGTACCCAGTGGAAATAGACAACCATTTTCTTCTGCTCAGTAGGAATCCCATAGTTTGCTATTTCAGCTACACGGGGAAAGCAACATATAGCTAAAAAGGCCCAATGTAAGTGCCTTTTTCTTCATGTTGGTGTTGGGCAATATACCATTTTTCCACGAGATACTTATACCTGGTGGCAGATTCAGTTTTGTAAAGTTTTTCATTGCTGTTGCTAGCTGGCTAACACATAAGCTATGGTTATCCATTATTTATAAAAGTTATTTTTCTCATTTTTTTAATGACTACAACAATAAACATGTGTTTATCTTAAAACAGTGATGTGATTTCTATGATTAAAATTGCTTTAATTTAATAAATTAACGTTATTTCACCCACTCGGCCTGCAAAGTTCAAATGTAAAGGATCTTTTAACATATTTAACATAAAGGTAACCTAAACAATTAAGAGGTGCCAGGGCTGCTTCTATCCCAGCAGAGTGAAGTAGAATAGAAGAACAATCCTCTGACTTTACACTGTCTGTATCTTCTGCTACCACTCTGAGTGACAGCAGGGCCTTCATAGTGCTTTCATATTGCATATTAATGTTGAGAGATGCTCTGTGTGTGCATCATTGGGTGCATTTACAAGTCTATTTTTCTCTGTGTCATCGCTCTTTATCTGCCTTTAATCAGAAGCAAAAATGTGTCAAAAGCATCGAGCTCTGTGTGACCAGCTGTAATGCTAAGCCATCCATTCTGGAATATAGACCTGATCTGTCATCATCCTTCCTCCATAGATTAGCGTTTAACAGCAGGAACAGCTTTCCATCCAGCTCAGAGGGATCAATACATCGGTTTCCCTTCTATAAAATCTGATTCTGCCTCTGCCAAGTGTGGGTTATGTAGAGGGTCGGAATACACAGCAGTTGATGTTGGCTTCTGCTGGGAGCGTACGATTAGAGATGCTCTACAGGCTCGCACTGAGCGTAGTGTTGCTGCTGTTGTCGCCTAGCCTTCCCTGCCTTCCCTGCGTCCTGTCACTGATCATTACAGCGTCCCCTGACAGAGTGTGCTGGTGCACTGCTTCTTCATGCATAGCCTTCTATTCACTCTGTCTGCTGGTTTCATAGCTTTAGCATAGGTCAGCTCAAGTTCAGCCAGAGGATGAAAAGGGTATTGTCCACTCCTGATTTTCATCCTTACATAACGAAGATGTCCACACTTCGTGTTTTGTATAATATCTGGCATTATACAGCATAAAATTTCCTTTGGAATTAATAATGTATTTCTGATTCTGATTAATATGAATAATACACAATACAATACAATACAATACAGAAAGAACAAAGAGTAAAACAGAACACTTTGTTTGAAAGGCATATCTTTGCCGAAGATGTTAAACGCAAACCAATATTACAGTAAGACTGGTCTCTGTTCTACACCTCCACTTGCTGTGACAACCTCTGATTGTCTTGACAGGCATTTCGGCCTCTGTCTGCACTTTGGTGCCATCTGAGGGACTGGTCTATAATTATGTTGAAAGAGAATAGTCACAGTGTGTCAGTCAGCATGAGGCACCTGTTCTAAATGGTTAGTCACTGTTCTGGCATCAACAAAGAGTCAAGCCCAGGAGAGGGTAGCACTTGGAAGCTCTCTCCTTATAACGGTGGACCGATGTAGCATCCACATGATTGCGAAAGCATAGATTGAATATTCCATTTTATTTATAAAACAACTGTTTACAACAGTCTTCTTAAGGCACTTTCTATTGTAAGGTAAAGGCCCAGCAATATTAGGGTGAAATTAATGATATGATCCTCTGTGAGGAAGCCCGTGTGACAGTAGAGAGGAAGAAATCCCCTTTAACAGTAAAAAAAAAAAGCTTAGGAAGGTGCAACTATCTTTATCACAGGAATTTCTTCCCAAATTGATTTGATGTCATTAGCGAGGTACAGTTTTTGGATTTTAAAACAGTCAAGACTTAATTTAGATGCAGACTTGCAGCCGTAGTTAAAAAGATATAATAAAAGTATTTAACTGTTTGGGGGATTACAGGTATTTTATACATAAGGTCTAAAGAGATGTTGATGCAAATGAAGGAGGTCATACTCTGAAAAACCAACATCAACCCACATAGCAAAATTGGTATGGCCCGGATCTGGCCCACACAATGTGCTTACACATGGCACACATACCACAAAGAATGACGGCCCTGTGCTGGGGCAGAACAGTTTCAGCTCTGGCCCCAGATGTCAGCCTAATGTGTGTCAAGCAATGTAATAACAACATGTGCCGGAACATAATAGTACAAAAGTAACATGACAAAACTCTGTTTAGACACTGAATTAACTGATTCTTAGATAGGTCTTTCCTACTCTCCCGGATTACTCAAAGTGCTCTATACAACATGCCAAATTCACACACTTTCTCTAAACTGGGCGCTTCCTAACTACATTCATACTCTTGACATGCAGACTGGAGGAGCCAGGAATCGAACCACTAACCTTCCAATCAGTAGATGACCTGCTCTACCTCCTGAGTTACAGCCACCCGGTGGTACACATGAGTAAACCCTCACTATGTTTTGGAAAAAGTGTACACTCACAAACCTGTCAAACCTGCGTTTGAAATGTTGGCCCATAGCAGTATAGTATTGCAACGTGGTATTTGGGTCTTTTAACTGAAATAGGAAAATCGGAACATAAACAGTGTCATCATTGCCAGACCTGGCCCACATCTGGTTGACATACACCCTGCCATGACACCAGTCAGTCAGAAGGCTTAATGCCGGATCTGGGCCAGACCTGTTTTCTATGAGCCTGGGCCACATAAACCAAACTACAATCGGGCCAGCTGTGGCATGCCATCACATAAACAGTGCCATCTACGCCAGGCCTGGCCCCTATTTGGATGACATAACACACGTACCATGCCAGAAGTCAGCCAGCAGTGCTGGCTTGACACTACATCCGGGCCAGACCTGTCTGCTATGTGGGAACGCAACACCAACAACAACCGTCAGACCAATAGTAGAAATTTTTGACTGGGAATATCAACCATCTAATACATTCTCAAAAGTACTGGCAAGAGCGCCAAAAGGCCTGAAAGACCACAATAGACAGTTTTCTTCTTTGGTTTTGAAGGAGAAGTTAAGAAGATGTTAAAGGAGGTGTGTCATTGTTAAGGGCTACTGACAAAGAAATGGGATATACTTCAATGACCAACTTATTGACCTGATCTCATCCCAAAAGAGCATGATTTTTGCTTACTGAAGGCAGAACTGAAGGAAGAGAGACCAGCAAACAAGCTGCAACTGAACACGGACACAGTACGTGCCTGGTAGAGCATCTTAAGCAGAGGTTGTCCAACTGCAGGCTTCAAGGGCCCGTCTCCTGCAAGTTTTAGATGTGTTCTTGATCCAACACAGCTGATTTAAATAGCTAAATTACCTCCTTAACATGTCTTGAAGTTTTCTAGAGGCCTGGTAATGAACTAATCATTTGATTCAGGTGTGTTGACCCAGGGTGGTATCTAAAACCTGCAGGACACCAGTCCTTAAGGCCTCGAGTTGGGCATCCCTGATCTTAAGGAAAGAAAGTGAATTTTGTAATGTCCATTGTTCTAGAGCTCAGACAGTCACTTCACTGTCACTTTCAAGTCTCACGGATCAGTTTGGTCAGTTTTTACTTTTCATATCCATGAACAGTGATAGGTATAAACCTAACAGTAATCTGTCAGAATCCAACCCTCAGTGAGATACAAGACAGGCAGTATCAAAGCACCCTGGTATCTGAACAGCAGAAACAACAAAAGCATGAAAATAAGACTGACAGTGTAAACTTGTCCTGGGGTAGAATACCAGTGGAAAGGTCATTATCAGTTCAAAGTGAAAATGGTTCTTCCCCTAGGCAACATGAATGTGCTCAACAAGTTTTTTGACACTCTGTCTAAGCAGATGAGGAAAATTCACATCAAATCGGGTGTGAAGGTGATGCTGGGAGACACGTTGAAACTGCAAGAGATTATTCTCCTAGAAAAGTTAAATATCCTCAGCAGTTTTTCTTAGTCGTTGGCTATAATGGTTCATGATGTGGTTCTGTCTATCTGTGTCACAGTATCCTGTTTATCAGGGACATTATCGATTGATAGAAGACTCATATTCCTTCCTATGATCTGTGATCCACTTGCTGCTGTAGATCAGGGGTGGGGAACTCTAGAGCTCAAGGGCCCGGTGTCCTGCAGGTTTTAGATATCACCCTGGGTCAAATGATTAGTTCATTACCAGGCCTCTGGAGAACTTCAAGCCATGTTGAGGAGGCAATTTAGTCATTTGAATCAGCTGTGTTGGATCAAGGACACATCGAAAACCTGCAGGACACCGGCTCTCGAGGCCTGGAGTTCCCCACCCCTGCTGTAGATCATGGATCATGGGAAGAAGGAGGGGAATCCTACACTCCTTATTTAATATTCTCTTTTCACAAGTGAATAAATTAAATTCTTTTCTGCAGTCACTGGAGGCAAAAGACAGAAGGAAACTAGGGTTTAAAAAGAAACAGGAAGTGAATATATATTTTCATGTAACAGGCCAGAGCTTAAGGCCTGATCAGGATTTTGTTTTCCAAGGAGAGACAAGATTTATTGCTCATTCTTTCTTATGTTCCATTCCAATAGTCTTATATTTATAGATTTTTTCCTTTAAGGAAACAATTAGATGTTTTTTATTTATTTATTTAGGAATATACTAAATTGGGTAAGAAGAGTGAGCTGCTTTCAATACTGACCAAACTTACTTGTAAGCTAGAGGCAGGGATGCATGAACTGAGATTTATAGGTACAGAAATCTTCGAGCACATGAAAGACAGGTGAAGATTGTTACTGACTTTGATTAGGAGGCTCTGTGATAAAACTAGCGTCCAATCGCCGACTCTCCATCCTCCTACAGCTATCCATTAAGATTGACGAGGTGACATTGACAGCATGGCTCTGTGCCTCCGCACCGTCAATGTGATAGGAGCTGTTTTTCTTCCTGGCCATAAAAGAGAAACACTGTTTGTGTGACTCATCCAGAGACCAAGCTGTATGTCAGGCTATGTAAAAAAAGGTCCCCGTGTCTCAGACCAGAGTGCTAATCAGTGGAAGGATCTCAGCTGTAGAGAAAATGGTGTGAACTAAAACCTTTTAACAGAGCGATGGCTTCAGTTCTGTTTGTTGTGGAGTGTGGCTAAGCTCTGTTCTCCAGCTCATCCTATCGATCCACCCATCAGGTTGAAAGTATATAATTTTTATTTATTGCCTGAATTAAGGCTCTTGTAGCGTGTTTATTTCCCTTGCTCATTATTACATTTCATTCCTTATTACTTATATAATCAGTTGGATGGGTTTCTTTTGGTTAGCTGCAGTCATTTTGTTTTTAATGACCTGTCACTCCAGTCAACAGTTATTATCCAAACTCAAAAAATGCCTCTTGTTTCTGTGTCGTGAACAGATTATAGATAATGGGCTGTGTGCAATGCAAGGATAAGGAGGCAACCAAACTCACAGATGACCGAGACAACAGCATCTCCCAGGGAGCGGGCTACCGCTATGGGGCCGACCCCACGCCACAGCACTACCCCAACTTCGGGGTCACCGCCATCCCCAACTACAACAACTTCCATGCTCCTGTAGGACAGGGGATGACCGTCTTCGGGGGAGTCAGCACTTCCTCACACACGGGAACGCTGAGGACCCGGGGTGGAACAGGTAAAGGAATCACAATTTTTATTTCTGAATGTGAAAGTAATGAAAAGTGATTCAATATATATATATTAATTGCACAGTAATATACAGTATGCTTAGCATTTGCTGTAAGACCTGTCCTGATTAGGGTTTTTTTCCCTGAGCTATAAACCCTGAGCACGTGCATGTTAGCTTCAGAAACGTAGATCCATTTGTTGAAGATCCCAGTGTAGGGAGACTAAGCAGTGCTGTCAAAATTCCCTTCTTTATACCTAATTTATATTGCCATCCTCATCTTGATGGGTTTTCCACTTTGTCACAGTACTAATGAATGTACCTGCACAGGCAGGCCAGCAGGGTACCTCGCATGTCTAAACAACTTTGACATGAAAGAGCGTTGGTACTTAAGGTTGATTTATCAATATCCAGAGCTTTACCAATTCAATTTAGTTCAATTCAATGTGATTATATTTACAAAGGGCTAAATCATAGCAACAGTCATTTCAAGGAGCTTTATATTGTAAGGTAAAGACTTTACAGTAATACAGAGAAAATTAGACGGCCCTCTTTGTCCAAGCACTGGCAACAGTGGGAAGGAAAAACTCCTTTTTAACAGGAAGAAACCTCCTGTAGAACCAGGCTCAGGAAGGGACATCAATCAGCCGTAACCTGTTGGTGGTTGGGGTCGGGAGGCTGGGAAAAAAATAACAATAAGTGATGATTAAATGCAAGTGGTGTACAAGTGAGTGGCAAGTGCTGTGGCAAGTACACAGATGTATACATCTCCTGTTGCGCCTTGACTGTTTTTATCTGTGCTGTACCTACACCTTACCTTACCTACATTGTACCAGTGCCGTCCTTACACTACACCTGTGCTTTACCTATGCACAAAAGGTTTAGGTTCAGTTTTAAATTATAAATGAAGCCTTAGTTATTTCCTTTCATCTCCGTACAGTCATAAACCCTCCATTAATTACCAAATCTTTTATTAAAACATTTTTTCATGTGCTCTAAAACTTTGCCCTAAATTTGTGATTAAACACAGTGCTGGTATGCCAATTTACCCTGCAAAGGAAACTGACTGAAGTTTCTAGTATGTCTGTCGACAGGTATTAGTGTTGTTGTTGGATGCTGTAGTGTTCCAGCTAAGATCGTGGCAGAACATGACGGTGTTGTCGTAGGCTTCTGAGGACTCAAACACAGAGACAATAACCTTTTCATCTATCACAAGTTTATCACGGGTTACATCGTGGACAGCTGTGATCTTATTAGTTGCGAATTGGAAGGTCAACGCCAAACAAAGTCAGAGTTGAAGCTAATTGAACTTTTACAACAGTGAAGTATAAAATCCAACGGTGCTTCAGACTTTAGGATCCCAACAAATATGACTGCAATGTCTCTCTTCAGTTTTAAAAAGCATTTAGTTATATTTTATAAGTTATATTTTCTAAATTCTAAAAGCACATTAACAGGGAAGACAAAAAGTCGTCCCTTTCACTGTGGGTTGAAAACGCCTCCCTTGGCCACCATTATCTCCATGAATTGTGTCTTTTGAACTTCTTTGTATCATTAACATTAACAAGTGGGACAAAGAATACCACTTTCCCACTGCAATTCTGCCATGAGGATGCCAGACAATTCAAGTTCATTTGAAGCGTATCAAGACTTTGATGACTCTGCTCACAACAGCCAGTTTTGATCCCTGGACTTGGATGATAACAGAATGGGAAAACAAAGAGCAGAGCTTGCCTGTCACCACTGCTGTGATATAGGGCAAAAAAACCTTTATATTCAGCTTCTTTTGCAGATCTGCTCAGTGGCAAACAGATTAGACTGTGTTTGTAGTTGTTAGTTACCATTTGGGAATAGTGTGACATATAAAAAGAGCAACTCTCCCTTAGAAAATCACTGCAGAAGAGAAGCAGAAAACTGATCATATCCTTGTTCCATCTTTGCTTTCGCATCTGAGCAGTCCTGTCATGTGAAGTGTGAGGACAATGCTGCTGAGAGACAAATGGTATTTTGCAAACAAGCAACATAGAGGGAGTAAATAACAAATTTCTTGGAGAAAATACTCTTTATTGCTTGACAGAAGACGGGAAGGATTTCCATCACAGCCTGAAGTGTGAGTGTTAGTTCTTTTTGTTTCAGTCCCACACAATTAAGGTGCTGACTGGGCCTAGTAATAGTGTTGTGCTCACAGCCACCCACAGGCATACGCCTCCATATGCAAAAGCAAACTAAGAGGGGTTTCTCTTGCTGTTAAAGACTTCCCATAACATCCCAAAAACCTCGACAGTCCGACCCCAGCCCGGCCATGTCAGGAATGTCCGACTGGCATTAGCACCGGCCTTTGTGTGCCGGTTTCATTGTTTAGGTAGGGAATATTCCTACTCAGGATATCCTTTGTGTTTGATTGAGTCCAGGCTGCTATGCAGAGGAACTCTGCATTTCCACTCAACTTAGCAGAACACTCCCTGAAAGTGTGGATTATTTTTCTGCTCTGTATAATCCAAATCCACACGGTGGTAGAGAAGCAGAGAGGGGTTTAGCTCTTTAATTTTCTCCTGGTGGGAGAAATTTGGATGTAAGCCGGCCTTCCCTTTAAAGCCTTGTTATAACGCAGCTGCCTAGCTCATTCTCCTCAGCCCCAGTCAGCCCCTTCAGTGGAGCTGGTATCTGAAATCTTATTGATCAGTTGATCTTTTGCTGATGTCATTCTCCCCAAATGGAAACTTTCGGCTAGTACCATGGTCTTATGTAACTAATTGAGTGGCATCGCAACAGACAACTCTGATCGATAAACTAGTTTATAGTTGGCGCTCACCTCTGCTGACCTAATCGAACATTCAAACACCACAAACAGCTGTTCTGGCTTGAAGGTTTTGTTGATGTTGTTCGGTTGGAGAACTCGAGTATTTCAATCAAACACTCTTTTTAAAGGTCTCCTCTCACATCTGTGTTGGTTTTTCACATAAGTAACAGCAGGTCCTCTTTATCTGCAGTTCCATCACCCAGAGCGCCACAACAAGCCTCTTCATATCACTGCTGCCTCCTGACAAAGAATCCGTTTGATGAGACTCTGATGAGAAATTACTTGAATTATCAAGCCGGTGTAAGTGGACTCTAAAGAATTGCCTGTTCAGCTTTCATATGTCAAACACTCCACAGCATCAAACAGCTGCTGTCGTCTCAGACCTGAGACCTGTTACGAGGCGAGACAAATGGAGCGAAACTAAAATTGGATTTCCGAGCTGTTAAAAGATAATATTTGATTTGGGGTCTTATTTTCATAACTGGAGCCATCATTTGTTATTGATAATATCATTACAGTTACAGTTGATGAAATGGTGGAAGAAAGATGAGCATCCAGATAATCAGAGAAGTTTTTGTCTGTCGTTAAGATAAATTCCAGTTCAAAGACCAACTTTCTTGTTCAACTTTCAGGAGCTTTGCGTGCATGCGTATGGTAACGTATGGCTGTTTACATGTTCTTGTCTGTACTTTAACCTCCCATAAGAGGTATCTCCGTCATCGCAGTAGTTTTTTAATTGGCGAAAGACAATCATTCAAATAGCATTGAAAAATGGTCTGTTTGATATTATCTGTTTGTCAGTCTATCAGTATCAGTAATAGCCATTAAATTAAAAAAAAGAAGAAATAAGAAACACCCTTCAACTATGTTATGTGTGTTGACGTTGTATAGCTTGTCCACCAGAGGGCTTCCTTGTTGGTGGCATATGTGTTTGGAACAATAAAGAACTACACTTACCTTTATGTTTTATGTGTTTCAAGAAAAAAGAACATCCGCCAATATGTTGAAATTAATAAAATATCACGCTCTGTAAGTGACATTATATATATCCACTAAAAAGTCAGCAGAAAACAATTTTCTTTCTATAACTTACCAGAACTAGATTTTTGCTTTTTCTCTGCATATCTACGTGAAGTATGTTCACCTAATATTGAAAGAGGAAAACTTTCCATCAATGTATTTCACAAAGTAGTTACCAACTTGCCATATTATGCCACTCGCATGTGTGTTCAACTGTGCTCCAGATGGTGCAATCGAGCTACAGCTACTTTTCTGTACAAATTATGGGGTTGTTTGTAAATTACCTCAAGTATCATTTTCTGCTTTATGTAATGTTAACCAAAAAATGGGTAAACTCAGCAAATATCAAAGCATTATATACCCACATTAATAGATGCAGAATGGGCTAATAGCAGCTAATGATATCAGCAGGTTAGGAGGAGGTAACTGTTTAATCTGTTTTATTTGTGGTAAAATGTTATAGAAAATACAAACACAGCTAGATTACAGATTCTGCCATGTAAAGCCTGTTATAAAAATGATGTTTCAACCTTTCAGATGTTACTGTTAACAACTTTAGATTTCGAAGTTGTATCTGTTATAAGTAACATTACAAATACAGTGTAAAGACAGAGTAAGGGTTTCACACTGTATTAATAAGTACTCATATTGTATAAGCAGGTTGTTTTGCTCTCACTTATCCAAGTCGTTGCATTCATTTGACTCAGTCCCAGTCAGTAGAATCGTTATTTGGACATTGAAAGCATTACATTAACTGCTTTCGTTTCACACATTGCGAGGTTTTCCAGTTGAACTTTCCACAACACCTGCCTTGTTGTCAGGATTATTGCAGTTTGGTGTGACAAACAGAGAAGCAGAAAGGCATTCGAGATTTGTTCATAAAAGTCACTTTGTAATGGCTTTTGAAAGGGAAAACAACAACTTCTGCTCTATTTCAGCCAGCTTGATGTTTTCAGTCTTGTCTGTGTGGAGTCGTTGAGATAATGCTGGCATGGCTGAAAAGGTTTTGCAGGCCACTGGTCTTTATCTCGAGTTTTAGCCAGTCTGATGGGAGTCAGGCTGGATTGAAGTAAGTCCATATTCAAGCTTCTGTCACTGGACAATTCAATGTCAGACCTTTGGCTGCCCTGCTGCTACATTCACATTACTGTCAGCTTTATCTAATTGAAGTGGTGGATTTGCTTTAGGCAAGCAGGAGCTCTGGCTTGTAAGGTCAATTTTGAACTTTTGCCAACACTTTGAAACTATCTTGTAGCAGTTTTAGCAGTTCTGTGTGGGTTTTAGCTTCAATTAAAGGTAAGCAAAGATCACTCCATGTCACAATGTTGCCAGAATTTGACTGAGCCAGTGTCTAGACAAAATGCCTTTTTGATTGTTTCTTCTATTGCTTTTTTATTACTGTACCAGTTTGAATTTCTTTCTTCCTTAGTCTCTTTTTATTGTTGACCTCCTGTTATCCAATAACATATTCTATAAAAGGTGTGTAAGGGTCAGAAAACAGTGCTGAGATAGATATTTAAAGGATACTGTTCTTTCTTACATCTGTGATAAGAGGTAAATTAACAAAACTGGTGGAGGAGAATATTGATTCTGCAAAAGTTAGTCTACAAATATAAAGCATATAGTGTCACAGAGTAAACGTGATCTGTATGATTAAGACTCGCTGGTTCTTTTAGACTAAAAGCCTTCCCGAATCCTTAAAAAGATGAAGACAATAATCTAAAAATAAGGACTTAACTGGTAAATCAGGTCTTCAAATATTCAGAATGCTAAGACCTGAGAAGCAGGAATCAACATACAGCTTTTTCCTCTAACATTACAATTTAAAATTAATCTCAAAATATTGCTCAAGGGTTTCGATCCTGGCACAGAAGGAATCAAATCAGTGAAAAGCAGCAATTCCAGGTCAAGCAGCTCTAACATATTAGCCTAAATTGATAGCCTACATACAAGATTTCCACGGTGACAAGGACATGGGCAAGCCTGCAATGAACTACATGAACCAAATATTATTGCTTTGTCAAATTGCTTAACCATAGTGGCATTAACAAAGGTATTAGAAGGTCATAAATATAACTTGTGGTAAACTGCAGGAAGCTGGTGGATTTAGTTTGTGTCTGACGTGTCGGTTTGATGGTTTGAAACCATTATAAAACAAGGTTTCTATCTGATATTTCAATGTTTATGTTTTATCTTTCAGATGATCCAGTATTCACATCCACCACACACCATGATTGTACAGAAACTGAACTTGTATCTTTTTAGCTCGTTTTTGTCTGTTTCTGATTTAGTCATTGGACTTCAACCCAGTGCAATCGATCAATGTCTCTCTGGAAAGATGGACGGTGCTGTTGTCCATCGCTCTTTCCAATTTAGCCATGGTTGGCAGCATCGTATCTCCTCCTTGATCTTCTTTCAAGAATCTTCAGCATTTTGTGGTTATCGGTGAAATTAATGCTGCGAAGGGAGTTAAGGGCTAAACATTCTAACAGTCTATCCTCAAAGAGCACTTGATTATATACACAGAAAGTGACGGCAGTACTTGTGTGTAGAAGGAGTCTCATCAACACTGAACATGTTAAAGAGGATTTGGATCGTGACTATGTTAGAAAAAGTTTTGAACGGACATTACGGAGCTACAGCAGAACCTATCCTAGTGTATGTACAGTCAGTCTCTACTACCTCAGGCTAAACAGTTCCAACTGCCAACCAAAAAATAGTTTTAATATATTTTAAGAACCTCCTTAGTACCATACAATAGTATACAATCAATCAAATAGTTCCATTTTTTCTGCTTTTGTCTTCACCCATTCGGCTGAAGTTCTTGTACAAGATCTTTAATTTTTACCTTCTAGGAGTTGCATCTAAAAAGTCATGTTGTTCTGATTTTAAAAGTTTAAAAAGATCTGCTACCATACAATGTACTTCACACAGTTGTTCCTTTATCCTCATTGTGAAGGAGCTGTTGTTGCAGCTCATTTCAGTTCAGAGTGTAATTTTAAACTGGATTTTCTTGCTAATCCTCCTAGCGCTGACACTATGGTTTGGTCCCTCCTGCAGGAGTCACCCTCTTTGTGGCACTTTATGACTACGAGGCACGGACAGAAGATGACCTCAGCTTCAAGAAGGGAGAGAGGTTCCAGATTATCAACAGCACGTAAGTTGCAGCTGCTTATCAGTCTGTCCACACTCAGGAGAAATGCAAGTCTACGAGAAGATGGCGCTAGCTACTTGGAGAGGTGCAGACAAGTTTTCAGATGAGTCGAAAGTGGCAGCTTGTACACGAAAAAGAAATGTTTTGGTTTCATAATGTAGAGCAGGAAAGAGCCCAAAATAAGCCTGCTTTACTGCTTCAGTTTGTGAAACATAAAAGCTGTGTTCTGCTCTGGCAACCTCAGCGTTGAAAACTCAATTATTCAAACCATGAAATAAGACCTAAGACCACAGTAGCTGGTTGAGAAAGCCAGAATTGGCAGCAGCTTTTCATAGGGTATGGCATTAAAGGGTGCAGAGCCTTTCACATGAGGTAAAAGTGGTGGCTTGAACAAGCAATATGACAGTCATGATTTTACAGAGGGTGGAGCAGGATCTCCAACCAGCAGTGATGAGTGTAGTGTAACTTCAAGACTTCCTTCTGAACAGGAAGTGCCTAGGTTACACCCACAGTCATGTTGGCTTGCCTTTCTGCTAGTCAGCAGAACTGCAGCAAAGTGTGTGTGTGTGTGTGTGTGTGTGTGTGTGTGTGTGTGTGTGTGTGTGTGTGTGTGTGTGTGTGTGTGTGAAACTGAACAAGAAAAGAGCCACAATCATCTGCCAGCTCTTTAACTATCCTTGATGGTTTTCATTGTCTTTGTGTCTGCATCCGGCTGCATCTCAGCCTGCCTCTGTTTGTTTGGGTTCCTGCGGCAGTGCGCTGACATTTGAGGAGAGCATGAACACTGCTGGGACTGCGCTGTGACCCTGTTCTCCTTCACATTTCATTGTAATAAGGTTGCTCAGTACATGTGCAGAATAGCACTGCAGAGGGGACCCATATAGTTTCAGAATTAAACAGTAGGCTGTGAGTGTTGCTGTTAGTTTTGTGATTTCTAAGCACATGAACACAGTGGAGTGACAGTATTATGTTGCTGGTATATTGCTGCTGGATTTCAAAATTGAATATTTATTTTTCAGAGAAAAGTTGGGTTTATTACTTGTAAGAAGAATGCAACCATGAAAACAAAGTTTCTATCAATCTAGTATATAACACTGTATAGTGTATAACGCTGATATTGACTTCAGTTTTCCTTATAAGGCTAATAAGATCAAACTTATATGCAAAGATGAGAAATCACAGAAGCTTGTTTACTTGCTAACAGTAGGTGCAGATGGTAACTGATCTCAGAGCAGTGAAAGCAGAGCCAGCAGCAGCTTGTCTACCTCGCTAGTCTCTTGTCTCTTATCAGTTTCTTGTCAAATACGAGAGGTTTATCCACAATGCTCACACATAGACACCAGAAAAAGCTGCTGACTTTACATTGTGACAAGCTTAAATCAGGACAGATACACCAGCAGAAATGAGACACACTTCAGATTTCACTGGACTCATAGTCATTCAGAGTTAAGGCTGCTTCCAGCGACAACAATATGGCAGTAATTTTTAAGAGACGGAGAGAGATGAGACAGGCTATGATGAAGAGCGCTGTTTGAGATGCAAAGGGAAAGAAATCTTTTGCTTTGAAATTGATGTTTATTTTTTGATTTCACTGGGCAAGTAGTGCTACCTTGCTTTCCCTGACTGAGATCAATGTATATAAATGGTAATTGTCACCCACTGGTTTTGGAGTGACCATATTGAGTTAAGAGGGTGGACCGCTAAGTTTTCAGCTTTTGGCTTTTACAATCTTGATTTCCATTGTCCTTGATAAATATAAATAAATCAACATGCTAATATGGGTTGTCAAATTAATCGGGCAGCAGCTTGAAGTAGTTTGTTAGAAATAATGTGGAAATTGCACAAATTTATCTTTTTGGTTTCAGAGAAAATTCTAAGTAAATTCTAACGGTGGAGCAATCTATATAAACCTTAGAGACTAAATTTAGGTCAAAAATGGGAAAGAAGTTCACAAATTCCCCGTGATTCCTTGTAGAAGTGAGTCAGTGCTGCTAATTTTAGTAACATGGATGTTTGTATTGGTGGTCTTACTGATACTATATTATAAACAAGCACAAGCCTCTATTGTTAAAAGGTAATGCAGTTCCCATGTGAGTTTTCTTCTGATTCATTTTCATTTTCAGCCTCTTGTCCATACATGAGTGCCTTATGGCACAACAAGGTTAGCCTTCCTTCTCACCACACCCACTTAGCCGCTGTCTTGCACATTCCACAACACACCTCGGCCTTTCCAGGGCTCCAGCCAGAGCAGGAAAAAAGTGTCATTAAAGCCCCAACCTCCCTCCTCTTCCTCCTTTCTGTATGTCTTTCTCCCCAGCATGAAACATAGATTGCTATATCTTTACTCCCTTACTTCTCTCCTTTCCACCTCTCTCCATCCACCCACGCCTCAAGTATGGTCAGGGCTCCTTTCAGCTGCCCACACTGACCCCTGGTGGAGAAAGGCAGTAAAATTGCCTAAAGCCTTCGTCTGCTCTAGCCTGTCAGAGCTGGCAGTGACTAACAGATGCCCCCGCCTGCCTGGGCAACAAACTAGTTCTGGGAGAGTCTCAGCTGACAGAAGGCAATGTGTCTCCTTTGTGTTACATGATGGCATCCTAAAGGAAACATCTCTGAATGTTTAGAAGCCACTCCCTTCAGCTCAGGTTTTTTGTAAGCCACCATTGAGCATGTTATTGTGTAGCTTCATCAGACATAATAAAGAAAAAGAATCCTACACTACACGATTACACTATTAGTAAATTCAACTTGAATTGTTCTGATCCGACCACAGGCTATGAATAAACGTGCTGTGGTGTGAATGGCCGTCTGTACCACTCGTCTCAGTCGACACAGTGCTGTATTTAATTATACTCTCATCAGCAGTCACCACAGGGAAAGAGGATTTGAATCCATTTGGAGACAGGAGGGAGGTTCCTTGTTTACTCTCGTTGTTGTTTTCAGTCTTTTTGTGGTGGTACAGAGTTGGTTTAAAGGGTTTGTTTCAGGAGACAAAAGAGGCAGCGGGACAGACTGGGGCCCACCCCACCCCGTCTGTTTATGCCTCCCCGGTTCCATGCAAACACACATATCGACATTACACAGAAAAACACATCCTCTTACTGCTGCATACTTTTTACCCTCAGAAGGTTTATTGTTGAGACTTCATGTGTGCCTCTCTCCCTCCCTTCCCAAGGGATCCCCTCTGAACAAAGGGAAGCGTGTCTGTTTCTGCCTGGGATGTCGTCCCCAGGCAATCCTCATCATGGCTTTATTCAGAATAAATGAAGGCTCAGCAACGCCTCTGCGCTCCTCCCCTTTCCTCCACTCCCCTCTCTCTGTCTCTTTCTCTGTCTTATAACCGTCTCTCTCATGCATAGATAAACTCACACACATCTAAAGCCATTCCTTCCCAGTGTGTAAGGGACATGATAGTAATAAGTGCAGAGTGGTACAGCATGTCAGTGAGGCACGGTTTTAGCACAGAGATGGAGAGACGAAGGGTACATTGTTAGATACTACAGCAGCGGTCTCCAACCTTTTTTGCGCCACGGACCGGTTTATGCCCGACAATATTTTCACGGACCGGCCTTTAAGGTGTCGCGGATAAAACTAGTACTGGTACGGAAAAAAGAAGATTTATTCATAACACACGTGAAAAGACCCAGGAAAACCGAGTTAATGATAAAAACGATAACAAAATAACGCTGAAAACCGATAAAAACCCTGAAAACCATACATTTCACACCTGAGCCTCAACTCTCGCGGCCCGGTACCAAACGACTCATGGACCGGTACCGGTCCGAGGCCGGGGGGTTGGGGACCGCTGTACTACAGTACATTTTTACTTTTGTTGGCAAATCCAATCTGAAACTCTAAACTACTGGTGTGATTCCACCTCTCAGTGTTTTGTGATCTCCATACTTTGTCTTTATATTTTTAATATGGGTCAAAATTATTGATTTAGCTACTTATGAAACTATAGTGCAGGACGTTATTAATGTCAAATTCCTTTTTGACATTATAGTCTTCATATCAAGACGTCTGTTTTAGAACTTTAATTATTATTTGATTACAATTGATTGCTTATTATTAATTAAGAACTTGGAGGCCAGCAGTAGTTTTTCAACAAACATTTCAGAGGACTGGGGGATATAGTGCTTGTCCTTGGAGATTATTTCTAGTAGAACATTATAGAACACTTCATTTTTTGAGCCAAGCTCAAGTTTTCAGATTTTTTAGGTCTAAATAAACAGAACTGACCAATCAGATGACTGCATTTGGCAACGAGTGTACTTGTAGCTCAAAATGCAGCCTGGTTGAATTATTATAATATATTATAATTATTAGTATAGTACTATTTCACCTCAGCCTCTGTGAATTTTTTTCCAGATGTGGTGCTTTAACTCAAACTCCTGGTTTAAACCATGAAAGTCTCCTTGCTGCTGCCTTCTCATGAGGATTGGATGAACCCAGAATCTCAGTTTCTTCCTCGTCTCGTTAGGAAACATCAGGACCAGCTTCAGCTTTTTATAACGTGTTTTCTGATTTTTTTATTTTTTATTATTAACCTTTATTTAACCAGGAAAAGTCCCATTGAGATTAAAAACCTCTTTTGCAAGGGAGTCCTGGCCAAGAGGCGACAACACGTTGAAATTACAAAGTTACATACATATTATAAATAACAATTACATTTTAAAAACATTTTTCTCTGGCTCTCTCAATCTGGACTTAAAAGCATTTAATGAAATAAGATCTGCTATCTTCCAGTCTTTTTGCATCATGTTCCATGTGAAAGGGGCAGCATAAGTAAAAGCCCTCTTTCCCAGTTCATGATGATGAGGAAATAATAATATACACCTTCAAAAAAATACATCTTTATTATATCGTCATTATGTTCTTACTTCAGCAGCTAAAATATGCTCTCCTGAACTCATTGAGCTGTTCTTTGATAACGTGCATTTCTTTTAGCTGTTTCTTAATTTTAAACTTATATAGGGATTATAGAGTTCTATATATGTTGCACAAGTGAGTGGACCAGAGCATGTCAGCTCATATAAAATGAAGTTGTATAAATGTTCTCCTTTCCTCACCCTATTCCTCTTTTTGTCTTTCAGTGAAGGGGACTGGTGGGATGCTCGCTCCCTCACTACCGGTGGCAGCGGCTACATTCCCAGTAATTATGTGGCTCCAGTGGACTCTATCCAGGCTGAAGAGTAAGTAGCATATGTGTGTGAGCGTGCACTTGTTCATACCCGCTGACTTTCATAGAGAATGTGCTCTGAAGTACTTTGAGATTAGTGGATGTGAAGCTTCAGACTGACAGCTGCACGTTAACCTTCTGAGAAAGGAAGTTCAGGAGAGAGGAACAGTTTATACTTTATACTCAAGGCAAGCTTTTCTACTGGCCTTATAAAATGGCATTTATGTGACACTATAAAGAGTATTATGTTTGATTCAGACATCAAACGGCTGGATTATTGTAATCTTCCACACAGATGTTTTTCTGAATCAAGATTCAGTCAATTCACTGTGAAGAATTATATTATTCTTGTGCATTTAGCTTTGTAGAGAAGCATTTTCATACAGTGGTAAGCTAACGAGCTCACATAGGACAAGAGAATGAAGCACCAGTGGCAGACCTGCCAGTTCTGGTGTTCTCTGGCGAATGCCATTCAAACTATATGGTGTTGGTCTGTCAGCACAGGGCCTGATAAAGGGCACTAATGTCAACCTTATAGCATCTGATTCTGACATGTTGTTGGGAAACATGCACAAGTAGATCACTGGAGGTCATTTTGGAGGGCTCTGGTAATGATGCCCTGCTCACACAAAGAAGTACATACTGGTCCAGCTTCAGGGTTAATGCATGTATATATCCCTGCCCAGCTCTTCTCATGTCTCTTGCTACTCCTGAACACTTGTGAGACTGTATTAGGAGATGCAGAAAACCCTATGTGCCTTTCTAAAAGAGCCAGACTACTTCTTCAACTTGAATGGACTACAGGTACCGTTTCATGCTACCAGTAGTGACAAGGATCCTATTGAAAACAAAAAACGAAAGAAAATTGAGTCAGGGGGACAAGGAGAGAACGACGATCTCTTGTTGGAGGTTGTCTTTGTCACGTCTGCCGGGGCAGTTGGCATGGAAGGAATGAGGCTGAGGACCCAAGTGGAGGCAAACTGAGACGAAGGTGGATGATAACAAAAGCCTTTATTGATGGTTGAACAAAAGTACAAACAGGTGGCACAGAGAAAACTAACCAAAACTAAGCATTAAGATAACGCAAACCTGAAACTAGAAAACTTGGAAACACGAGGACAGAGGTAATCCAAAGGAACCACAGAGGATGATAACATGCAGGAGGAAACGCAGACGATCAAATTGAACAAAGGAAAGCACACACTATATACACACCAGGTAACGAGGCAGGAATGCATAACAGGAGGAACACACGGCTGGGATTAATCTGACATAACGAGACACAGGAAGTAAATCAGACTACACTGACAAAGGACCAGGACCATCAAAGTAAAACAGGAAACACACAGGCTGAACTCAAGACATGTAAGCTTAACACAATGAACCTGAAACGTGGGACAGGAAGGCACAGACTAGACACAACACGGAACACAGGGAAGGCACATAACAAAACCTGAAATCAGCAAATACTAAAAAACTAGGGAGCTAGAAATACTGAGACAAAAACTAGGAGACTAGCAGGGACAAATCATGAACTCAGAAACTATATAATAATTCAAAAATACAAAACCACTGAGTCACCGACCCAGGACCGTGACAGTCTTGTTGATGATTTTATACTGTACCTGTTGTTATTTTCATTTACACCAAAGCATTTAGAATCCACTCACAATAGTTTATGCATCCTTGCTGGACAGATTGATATCCCTAAAGTTTAACTGACTAACTTATACTGTGATGATCAGGTGTTCCCTTAAGATTTTTGAGCAGTGTATTTTTTTCTATAAAAAATGTAGTTAAATGTAGCTAACAAAGCAGTAATTGATGCTCTTGTTGATGGAGCTTAGGGTTGTAGTACATCCATCAGTTGAAAGGGCACTCAGAAATCTGTGAGGGGAGAAGAGACAGCTGCTGGGTAGTGTTGAGCACGAATCGTTTTCCAAATTATTGCTCTCACGTTGCCATTAGGGATGGGGGAAAAAATCAATACTGTGTAGTATCGTGATATTTTGTTTGCTAATAATGTATCGATACAGGGACAGCAGAAATCGATATTTTGTTACAAAAAAAGTTTTTGTGGACTGGAACTCTGACTTCAGAGCATGTTGATCCTTTTTCTGAGCAAGAATCCTGACATTCCTTCACTGTCCAAATGTGTTTAACTTGTTTTTTGGCAGCAATAAACATGACAGTTTACTTATTTTAATTTAAGACATGTTTTATTTTAATTAAGTTTAAAACTTTTTTATTTAATGTAAAATTATATTTTGTTTTAATTAACTTTCAAATTCTTCAGTTGCTGAAGGGGCTGCATAGTTTTCATAAATAGCTATAATTGTACCAGATGGTTGCATTCAGTTAAGTTGGACTAGACTGTAATACAAACCGTTCAGTTTGTCAACAATAAAACTGATTGAAATGAGAGAAAGACTGAGTGCAAGACTTTGATATTAGATAAAATGAATATTGATAAAGTTTACCTTTATGTACAGAATCTGAATATCGCAAAATATTTTTTAAAATTGCAATAATATCGTATCGTGCGTTAAGTATTGTGATAAGATCGTATCGTGGGATGTATGGTGATTCCCACCTCTAGTTGCCATGTTGTGATACTCGAAACAAATATGTAATGTAGGAATGTAGATTGTCAGTGTTACTCTCCATCCATAATATCAGTGTTGACCGTCTCATCATCACTTGATTTCATCATGTGTTACATAATGTTAAAAGGTCAGCTGGCAGCAGGGCTCTCAGTGATGACATCGCAAACCCCGTGTTCCAGTGCTATCATACACATTTTGGCCTCATTCATTTGTCCAACAGTGTTGGACAAATGTTGGACAAATGAATGGCCTCTTGAGAATTACGCTTATCTTAACAGTCTTTTAGCATCATCAGACTAAAAAGCTCCACGATACTGTCCGGGATTTTCTGATTCCTTGTCAGAACCATTTTTGGCAATACCCCTGGAAATAGTAGTACTATGATGTGACCTTATGCATGACTTGAACACAGTGACTGCAGTGTGTCTGTGTTTGACTTCTTTTCCTATATTTGCAGCTGGTACTTTGGTAAACTGGGCCGTAAGGATGCAGAGAGGCAGCTACTGTCTACTGGCAACCCTCGAGGCACCTATCTCATCCGAGAAAGTGAAACCACAAAGGGTAAAAAAAACCACAAAACAGACACACTGACACACATCGACCTGTAAGTGTGTGTGTTTATGCCATGACAGATTTACTACTTAGGAGTAAGAAGTGTTCACAGCTGCCTGATGGTGTAATCACAAGTAGAACGCATGGAGTATTTTCTAAGCTCTCATATTTCTCATAAGACTTTTGTAGTAAAAGTGTAGTGTGATAGCCTCTGCTTTTTGAATAGCAGCAGAACTGGATGGGTAGAAGTGAGTACTGAAGTGTTGAATGGGAACTTGGTGTTCAGTGATTCGAACCTCCTGGTCTGTCTTCCTCAGGTGCCTTTTCCTTATCCATACGGGACTGGGATGATCTCAAGGGCGACCACGTCAAGCATTATAAGATCCGCAAGCTAGACAGCGGCGGCTACTACATCACTACCAGGGCTCAGTTTGAAACACTGCAGCAGCTGGTTCAGCACTATTCAGGTAAAATACAAAGATTCTATAATTTGTCATGTTGTGTAAACTTGTAACTATTTTTGTTTGTTGTGTATTTAAGGTCGACTTAAAAAAAGGTAGCTTTGCAGTTTGTTCTTGTAAATGTGCGACTGTTCAGTCTGAATGATTTTAGATTGTAATTGCTTCTTCCACATGAGCCACAACAGTGTTCAGTGCCGTTTTGGTTGAATGTCATTAAAGCTGATGGAGAGGTGGAGAATGGCTAAAGGAAGAGTCTGTGCAGGTGTAGAGCTCTTTGTTTCAGAAAACGCTGAATATGAGCCATTGTCATTATTTATTCAAGTAAATTTGAAGAATTTCAAAATATTCTCATTCTGGTCTGTTTGGATTTTCTCCTCTTTGTTAGGACAAAATATACTATGAGATAATACAATATGGTTTTATATGTTTGTAGAGGTATAGGGCTACGTTTGTGTGTTAATCCTTATATATTTATATATTTAAAGTATATATACTTATATATTTAGTATTTAAAAGTAGAATGGGAGGCAGAGCGTTTAGTTTTCCGGCCCCTCTTCTGTGGAACCAGCTTAATTCAGGAGATAGACACTATCTGTCTCCCGCTTCAAAGTTTCCTTTTTGCTAAAGCATATAGTTAGGGCTGGATCAGGTGACCCTGAATCCTCCCTTAATTATGCTGCAGTAGATGTAGGCTGCTGGATGATTCCCATGATCTTCAGTCACCTTTCTGACTCACTATGTGTTAAATAATGTTCATAATATTCTAATATTATCTAATATATCTAATAATCTAAACTCTATGCTTACAGTACAATGCTTCCACTAAAGCTATTAGTTTTCCCTTTTTTCATATAGCTATATATATGTTGTTAAAAGCTTATGTTTAAGATGGACAACCAGTCAGTCAGTCTAAATGGAGAGGGAACAGAGCTAAAACAGCCTCACTAATGCCGAGTGTAAGATAATAAGAATCAATTTGAACCTAGAAAAAAACAAATAAAATAGGTTGATCTTAACAAAAATCGTCCAGTTTTAAATGTGTTTATCCTTTTTACATGCTCCACTTCTCCACCAGGTCTTAGGAAATTCAGCTTGGTACTTTCTGCTTCAGTCCAGGTAGACAGGAATGATCACATAAATTTAAGTTCAGATAATAATCTGGTAATATTTAATGCTGTACTGGGAAATGCTGAATGTATGATGCAGATGTCAAGAAAGTGCATCGCTGGCCTGAAAACAAGCAGATCAAACGGGAGAAATGCCTTTTCTTTTTTTAAAAGCCTTCCAGACAGACGTTGCCGTAGACAGATTTGTCGGTGGATGCAGAGCACTGACACTGCGATCCCATTTTCACAAGCCCAAATAGGAAAGTGTTTTGTGTGGTGTCCATTTCCGTGAATTGATCAAACATGCATTAAGCAAACACTGTTACGCTGTTATTGCATTTTCACATACAGGAATAGAAGATGACTCGTACTGTGAGACACAAAGACATGGCCTGTGTTGGAATACCTGCTAGTTTGTGTCTCACGTGCAACTGGATTCACATTAATTTTTAATGCAGCAAACAAGAGGCCACAGAGAGAGCACTCTGACACCCTGAAGAGCCACTGTGAGCCCATCCTGCTGTTCATATTGAGCTTATTGGAAACGGACACCCCACTGGTGCACTGACACATATATGTTTTACTTATTACTTGTTAACACGGATTCTGTTTTTCAGCATTTTCTCACTGTCTCGCTTCTACTTGTGCTTCTTTGAAAGCGTGCTCATTTGTTGTGTTTGATCTCTCTCATTCTGTGTCCCTTTGACTAAGAACGGTGCTTTTCCAGTCACGCTCCAGTTGTCATTGACATATTGATCTCTTGAAGTCCTAAAATCAGTGCCATGGATTTTCTGTATGCGTTAGCGTCATGGCACATTAATCAGAATCAGAATCAGAATACTTTATTGATCCCTGGGGGAAATTATTTTTTGTTACAGTGCTCCATTTTAAACCAACATTAAGACAAGACAGACAATACGCTAACTAAGAATAGTACAATATATACATATATATACATACATACATACATACATACATACATACATACATAAGTCACTTATAAATAAATAGTTGGAAAAGAAACATGTGTAGTTGTAGCAGCAAACAGTGTGTTAAGTGGATGCGTTGTACAGGGAGATGGCCACAGGCAGGAATGATTTCCTGTGTCGTTCAGTGGTGCTTTTCGGTAATCTCAGTCTCTCACTGAACGTGCTCCTGTGACTGACCAACATGTCATGGAGTGGGTGGGAGGTGTTATCCAACATTGTCTTTATCTTGGACAGCATCCGCCTCTCCGACACCACCTTGAGGGAGTCCAGCTCCATCCCCACAACATTGCTGGCCTTACGGATCAGTTTATTAAGTCTGTTGGCATCTGCGACCCTCAGCCTGCTCCCCCAGCATGCAACAGCATAGAGGATCGCACTGGCCACCACAGACTCATAGAAAATCCTCAGCATTTTCTGGCAGATGTTGAAGGACCTCAGTCGCCTCAAAAAATAGAGACGACTCTGGCCCTTCCTGTAAAGTGCTGTGGTGTTTTTAGCCCAGTCCAGTTTATTGTCAATGTGTACTCCAAGGTATTTATAGTCCTCTACAATGTCAACACTGACCCCCTGGATTGAAACAGGGGTCAAGTGTTTCCTGGTCTTCCTGAAGTCCACGATCAGTTCCTTGGTCTTTGCCACGTTGAGCTGCAGATGATTCTGCTCACACCACGTGACAAAGGAGTCGACCACAGCCCGGTACTCTGTCTCATCATCCCTGCTGATGCATCCAACCACCGCAGAGTCATCAGAAAACTTCTGAAGATGGCAGGTCTCTGTGCAGTGGCTGAAGTCTGTGCTGTAGAGGGTGAAGAGGAAGGGGGAGAGGACAGTCCCCTGTGGTGCCCCTGTGTTGCTGATCACCTTGTCAGACACACACTGTGGGAGACGTACATATTGTGGTCTTCCTGTCAGGTAATCAACAATCCAGGACACCAGAGAAGCATCCACCTGCATCGCTGCTAACTTATCACCCAGGAGGGTCGGCCTGATGGTGTTGAAAGCACTGGAAAAGTCAAAAAACATGACCCTCACAGTGCTCGCCAGCTGGTCCAGATGGGTGTAGACACGATTGAGCAGGTAGATGATGGCGTCCTCTGTTCCGAGACGAGGCTGATAAGCGAACTGAAGGGGATCCAGATGTGGTCTTACTATGGGTCGCAGCTGGTCCAGGATGAGCTTTTCCAGGGTCTTCATGATGTGGGAGGTCAGTGCCACGGGCCTGTAATCCTGGGGGCCACTGGGACGAGGCGTCTTTGGTACAGGGACGAGGCATGATGTCTTCCACATCACCGGGACCCTCTGCAGACTCAGACTCAGCATAAACAGTTTATGAAAGACTCCACACAGCTGGGGGGCACAGGTCTTGAGGACAAGGGGACTCACTCCGTCTGGTCCAGCAGACTTGCCTGAGTGAAGTCTCCTCATTTGCATCTCAACCTGGTATTGAGTGAAGGTGATGGGTGGGGGAGGGGTGTCAGGAATCTCACAGGAGGCAACATGTGAAGAGAGGCTGTCCGTCCTGCACTTTATCGCCACTCTAAATGGCATATGGAGCACACCTTTGCAAATAACCTTGACTCTTTGCAGGGCTTATGCTTTTATTGCTTTCTGCTTTGCGCTATTTTCTATTTTACATGTTGCTGAAGAGCCGAGGAGCATATCGGGCATCGTAGAGCGTTGTTCTGTTCTTCGCATCACCTGCAGGGGTCAGAAAGCAATAACTCTTGGCTGCTAATCTGGCCAAATTCACTAACAGGCTGAGAATCAAACCTAGCTTTACTCTGTTCAAACGACATTTCTGCTAGTCACGAGAGAGAAAATTAAAAGCTGCACGTGATGAAATAAAATAGTCAGTTTCAAGGAGTACTGAGTTTTGTTTGTTGTTTTGTTTTTAATTTTTATCGTTTTGCATTTTTTAGTTGTAGAAATCCGATTCCTTAAGTGTGTTTTTACAAATAAATGGCTGCAGTTCATGATGATGCTTTTGCTTTTTGCATCCCACTGATGTCAAGATCACTCTCTGGTCTTTACCTTATAAGGTCAAATGCCTTCTTGTGAATTGGTACCATTTAAATAACATTTTATTAAAATGCATTGATAGAATCAGTGGCTTCAGGGGAACAAATTACAGTAGGAGTGTTGTTACCTGCTCTCACTCATTCACATTCTGGTTGCGTAATAATGTCTTTAAAGGCAACTGACCCAAGAGAAGACCAGGAAACAATCCTCTGAAATGATTTATTGCGATTATAAAACGGTTAACAAGCTAGCCCTGTCTACTTTTATATTCTGTTTATTTATTTTTTTCGTGATAAATTGATGTGATAAGGCACTGAATGGATTTGTGTATGATCCTACCATCATTCTACCAAAACCAGGTGTTGGGAATTGCTCAGGTTTGTAATTGATTAGAGAGCAGAACATAAACTTTAATAACTGTCAGCAATAACACATTTATGAGCAGGCAAAATGGAGTTCAGCAGCATCACAAAGACTAACTTGGTCTTCAAAATAAAATGAGCTTTCCACACTTTAAGCCGCCACCTCTTTCTGTGAAACACCCTCTGCTTCTGTGTTTTCTCCGTGGAGACGGTGCACATATTGACAGCTTTTATGACAGCCAGTGGAGAATACACAGAGCCGTATTGATGTTTGAGCGGAGCAGCTGTGGCAGCAGGCAGGTGGCCCAGATGGGCTTTGATGGCCGTGTTCCAGGTTTAACACTCCTGTGGGTGAGACGCGGGCCTTTATCTCATCTTTACTGCCCTGTGCAAACACCCTGGGGTCTTACCAGTGACCGTGAGGATAAAAACCAAGGGTCACTTTATCATTGCTGTCAAGGCAATATCTAAATATCAGCGTGAGGATGCCTGCGGAAACTCTGACCTAATCCACTGGCTTAATCAGTCGGGGGCAAACATGAGACTTCCTTCAGAGTATAAGAAAGAATGATTTGAACGAGCACATAGATGTCGTGGTGTTATCAGCTAAAGTGACAGCAAACAGGCCTAATCTAAATGGAAAGGGCACTCATCGTCCTAAACAAGTATGGTCGATAATGCTTTTCATAGTACACAAAGTACCTATGATTTAACGTTACATAACTATAAATATATACATTTTACCGTGCAGCTATCTCTTTACGTAAATGGCCATTGTTATCGTAAACCGTGTGCACGTCGCCATGCCCTTAGCCACAGGAAGCCTTTAGAGTCTTTAGTTCTGCTTGTTGCTATTGAGTGTTGAAGACTTTTACTGTTATACTGTGATACTCTACCAACCCAGGCCAGAAATAACCATTAAAGTCATTTAAATTTCAGCTGTAACTGCAGAGCTAGGTACTGTTTTATTTTAGCTTTCCAGCAACAGATGATGCTTGTGAACTTATAGCACACTCAGAGGTAGACTGCCAACAATTTGAAATGACAACCGACCCCCAGTTTGGCTGTTTGGCTACATGTCAGAGCTGGCGTTTGTATCTCTGGCTGCTGTTTTAACCCCTTCACCACCCAACACCCAACAGTCTATACATCATTACTCGCTTGTTTTACAGATTGTTGGGAGTTCAGAGGGTAGACTTCCAACTCTAACTATGCTCTGAAATCATATTATAGAAAATGAGAACATTTTAATAGATTTCTATTCGTTTTGGCTATTAGGAAGAATATACTTAACAAGTTATTACATAAAAAGCCAGTTGTGAAAAGTTCATCCGCCAGTGCTACATCACAACGCTCTAATTTTATAAGTATGAGACGCGTGTGACTTGTAAGCAAACTGATTAATCTGATGATCAAGATGGATGAAAGAGGCCACATCCTGAATCTTTTCACCTGTAATCAGCTCATGTGCCCACCAGAAAGTGAAAACAGAGGCGCTGGTTCTCAGCTTTGATGTTTACTATGCTTCCAGTTGTTGTGCCACTCTGAAGCTTGTCTTTGTCTCCTGCAGGGTGCTGCGCTAACCCTCTGTACATCTCCCTCTCTCTGTCTCTGCTCTTTTTTGCGCGTTGCCGTGTGCTGTGTGTAGATCGAGCCGCGGGGCTCTGCTGTCGCTTGGTGGTTCCCTGCCACAAAGGCATGCCCCGCCTCGCTGACCTGTCCGTCAAAACCAAAGACGTGTGGGAGATCCCACGGGAGTCGCTGCAGCTGATCAAGCGTCTCGGGAATGGGCAGTTTGGGGAGGTTTGGATGGGTACGGATCGAGTCGCCTCCTAGTAAGGGGGCCACTCGGAAGGAGCCACACAGAGCTGACGGAGACACCAGACACAGTCCAAAACACAGGCCAATAATCTGATGGGTTCGATCAAATGAGAACATGGGGCAAAAATGTTGGTAATTCTTAGATTGAGGGTGTTGCCAGTCAAATTGTCCTTGTTTTCCAAACTTTTCTGCCAAAATAATCTGGAAAAATCATCCAGTGTGTCAGGAAACTCTCACAGCCTAAAGGTGGCCTCCTTCCATGTGTACCTCACTGCATGTTCCTTTCCCCTAACCCTGTTTGCCTTACCTCCCCCCCTCCCCTGTAGAGAGTGCGGATGGTTTGTGCTTTAATTTAACGGGCGTGTGTGTGAACTACATCCCTGACACTGTGGGCTTGAGTCATGATGCCTGGGAGATCAGCAGAGACGCACTTGAGTTGGAAGTAAAGCTGGGAACAGGATGTTTTGCCGATGTGTTTTATGGTAAGAAAATTCAAAACCAAACTTTGAAATTTTCACTCTGGCCCATCCCACAAGTACACGTGGAGTCTCCTTTATGCTCATCTATGTATTCATAATTGTGCCAAGAAGCTATTTTGCCATTTCACATGCAAGCTGGAGCTTTCTTATCCCTCTCCAGCACTCCCACAGGATTTTTGTTTTAGTTTCTTAAGACATAAACTATAAAGTCTCTTTGAAAATCAGCTGATACCTATAAGAATAGTTTTCCACCCCACAGTGTATGTTTGCATTCTTATAATATTCCAGTTGAACACTGAGGTGGCCCTGAAAGGTGAAATGCATTGCAGCTTAAGAAAACACCAGCAAACAGAAAATACTCAGCAAAAGTACACACAAACACACACAACAATACTTTTTGTGTGCTTTTGCAGTATTTCTCTATTTGCTGATGGTTTCTCAGTTGCAGTATGTTTGACCTCTCTGGGCCACTGTAGCAGCAGGTTACCAGTCCTGACTTCCAAAATTGAAAGCACAGTCACGATGCTACAGAAGCCCACTCTGATATATGAGCTTAATCTTAAATTAAGCCCCTTAAAATAAACAAGTAGGTCAAATTTGTCTTTCCTAAGATTCTTGTATGTTTACTGTAAAAAATAATATAAAAAAGGTACTGCTTCAATAAAATAATTGAAGTCATCCATACCTTTACCTACATTCACACAGTATTTTGATAGAGTGCATATTGGAGGCATAGCCGTGCTGTGTTACAGTCACTGACATGTAACCAGTGAGGAGCTTACAGGCTTGCCTTTGTTGATCATCCTACAAAGGATTATCCGCTCCCATGTTGGCGTATTGTGACTCTTAAAGCCCTGCTGAATCTCTCTCCAAGCCTTTAAAAGCCATTTCAAATCAATGTCCGCTCCAAATCCCGTACACATTTAATTATCCTTCAGCCCAACCACTGTGCATGAAAGATTATTCCCTCAGTCTCTCGATCGCTTCCTGTCTTGCATGTTTATCTCGTTGTCATTTCAAAGCAAGACTTTCCCCATGTTTTTAAACTACAGTTGCCTCACACCTGCCAATCATGTCTTCGGGTTAGAGCACAGGGTTGTCAAGCTTGACTTTGAAATGACACGAATGCATTTTCCCACTGTACTGATGCCAGCTTCTGTGTACCAGGAACGTGGAATGGCACCACTAAGGTGGCAGTGAAGACTCTGAAGCCTGGCACGATGTCCCCAGAGTCCTTCCTGGAGGAGGCTCAGATCATGAAGAAACTCCGTCATGATAAGCTGGTGCAGCTTTACGCTGTCGTGTCTGAGGAGCCCATTTACATCGTCACAGAGTACATGGGCAAAGGTAGATGGAACACACCCACAATCCACAGCTGCTTACTTGCGTTTTTCATTGCACCCCAAAAGTGCTAGTTATTCACTTGTTAAAAAATAATTATTTTTATAAAATAAGAGTTGATGCAACAGTTTCCTGTTTCAAAATATGCAGTTTCTCTCGCTTTTACAAGCATCTTATACTATGTAGAGTGATTTTATTGAAGAAGAATAGAAGAATTTTGTCATCACCATTCAATTACGAAAAAGATGAATTTTTACAGAATTTCTGTTGAAAGAGAAAACTAATAATGGAGACACAAGCTTAAAGCTCTGTGTGACAAAAATGGGTTGTAAAGCAGTTGACCTTGCGTTGCTTTTGGTTGCATGTCAGCGAGTTTGCCTCTCTCACCCTTGTGCAGAAACAAAGTGTGAGAGAGGAAAGGACTAACACCAAACAAGAGAAATAGCTCTTGGTATGGTTTTGTGCGTAAGCTGCAGACTCAGAAAACGTAACACAGCCAAGTTTTGCAAAGCAAAGCAAAGTTAATTTCCATTAGTAGAAGAGTTTAAAGTTCTATGTTATGTTGTATGTTGGTTGTGTGACCAGCTCAGTCCAAGCCCCTGTATGTGTCTTCACTGACCACTATCTCAGTAAAAAGTAACCCCGGCGGAAGGGGCTACATGAATAGGATGAGGGACCTATGGATTCTTCGATACCCAACATCCACAATGACGGCGAAACAACTAGTAGCTCAGTGTTCCAATATTCGAAAGAAGGGACTGCTCTCACAGCTAGAGATTGACGAGGTACAACACAAATGCTACGGCAAGGAGGAGTCAGGACGCCAGGTCAGGGGGGCGATATCATCACCCCCACCCGAGATTGGGTACATAGCCCCAAGTGCGATAGGAGAAGGATCGTTGAGTGCGAGAGGAACTGACCTGAAAAATAGGATCATGGCCAAGCTTGAAACCTGGATCCCCCGTAGCCGGTTACCAAGATTACGTGAAGTACCCTCAGAAGGTCTGCTAGATGATGTTAATGCAGCACTACGGGCAATACCTACAACCACGATTACCGACACTAACAAGCTGATCTACAATACGGCAGCAGTGATCAGTGAGATGCTTGGCTACAAGTTGAACAGCGACAAGGGGCAGTACCCTCCATGGAGAAGGAGGCTAGAGGGCAAGATCAAAGTAGCACGGAGGGAGGTTAGCCAACTAACGGAGTTGCAGAAAGGTGCGACAAATAAGGTGCCTAAGAAATACAGCAAGCTGTCCATACCTGAGGCCTTGGAAACTGCCAAGCAAAGACTCACAGCCTTGGCCAGCCGCTTGAGGAGGTACACCAGAGAGATAGAAGGCAGGAGAATAAACCAGCTGTTCTCCACAGAACCAGCAAAGGTGTACTCTCAGTGGCAAGGGAACAATAAGAGAACAGCACCACCAAGGCTGGAGACGGAGCAATACTGGAAGAGCATATGGGAGAAGGATGCAACCCATAACGGCAATGCTCAGTGGCTAGAGGATCTGAGGGCAGACCACAGCGACCTCCCTGAACAGGGTCCAGTAACCATCACAGTGGCAGATATCCAAGAAAGGGTCTCCAGTATGAAGAGTTGGACAGCACCAGGGCCCGACATGGTTCACGCCTACTGGCTGAAGAAGCTGACTGCACTCCACGAGCGTCTGGCAGCACAAATGAACCAGCTGCTAGTTAACGAGAGACACCCGGAATGGCTAACTGAAGGCCGGACGGTCCTGATCCCCAAGGACCCCAAGAAGGGACCGGTCCCCTCCAACTACCGACCAATAACCTGCCTCAGTACTACATGGAAGCTCCTGTCAGGCATCATATCGGCTAAGATGAACAGGCACATGGGTCAATACATGAGCGGGACACAGAAAGGAATTGGCAAGAATACCAGAGGCGCAAAACACCAGCTACTGGTAGACAGAACAATCAGCCGAGACTGCAAGACCAGACTGACCAACCTGTGCACTGCCTGGATTGATTACAAGAAGGCCTATGACTCAATGCCCCACAGCTGGATACTGGAATGCCTAGAATTGTACAAGATCAATGGGACCCTAAGAGCCTTCATCAGGAACTCAATGGGGATGTGGCGTACAACACTAGAGGCCAACTCCAAGCCCATAGCACAAGTCACCATCAAGTGCGGGATCTACCAAGGAGATGCTCTGTCCCCACTGCTGTTCTGCATAGGCCTGAACCCCCTCAGTGAGATCATTAACAAGACTGGCTACGGATACCGACTACGGAACGGAGCAGTTGTCAGCCACCTCCTGTACATGGATGACATCAAGCTGTATGCCAAGAGTGAACGAGACATCGATTCACTGATCCACACTACCAGGCTATACAGCAATGACATTGGAATGTCGTTCGGACTGGAGAAGTGTAGTCGGATGGTAACAAAGAGAGGGAAGGTAGTCAGAACTGAGGGAATGAACTACCAGAAGGCAACATTGCAGACATAGAGGACAGTTACAAGTACCTGGGGATCCTGCAGGCGAATGGGAACCATGAAGAGGCCGCTAGAAAAGCTGCAACCACCAAGTACCTGCAGAGGGTCAGGCAAGTCCTGAGGAGTCAGCTGAATGGTAAGAACAAGATCCGGGCCATCAACACGTACGCCCTGCCCGTGATCAGGTACCCTGCTGGGGTAATAGGCTGGCCAAAGGAGGAGATAGAAGCCACTGACATAAAGACAAGAAAGCTCCTTACCATGCATGGAGGGTTTCACCCCAAGTCCAGCACCCTGAGGCTGTACGCTAAGCGGAAGGAAGGGGGCCGGGGACTGGTGAGTGTCAGCACCACAGTCCAGGATGAGACAAGGAACATCCAAGAATACATTGGGAAGATGGCCCCAACTGACCGAGTGCTCAGTGAATACCTCAGGCAGCAGAAACCCAAGAAAGAGGAGGGAGACGAGGAACCATCATGGAAGGACAGGCCCCTGCACGGTATGTACCACCGGCAGATAGAGGAGGTGGCTGATATCCAGAAATCCTACCAGTGGCTGGACAAAGCTGGACTGAAAGACAGCACAGAGGCACTAATCATGGCAGCACAAGAACAAGCTCTGAGCACAAGATCCATAGAGGCTGGGGTCTATCACACCAGGCAAGACCCCAGGTGCAGGCTGTGTAAAGATGCCCCAGAGACAATCCAGCACATAACAGCAGGGTGCAAGATGCTAGCAGGCAAGGCATACATGGAACGCCATAACCAAGTGGCCGGCATAGTGTACAGGAACATCTGTGCCGAGTATAACCTGGAAGTCCCGAGGTCAAAATGGGAGATGCCCCCAAGGGTGGTGGAGAATGACCGAGCTAAGATCCTGTGGGACTTCCAGATACAGACGGACAAAATGGTGGTGGCTAACCAACCGGACATAGTGGTGGTAGACAAACAGAAGAAGACGGCCGTAGTGATCGATGTAGCGGTTCCGAATGACAGCAATATCAGGAAGAAGGAACACGAGAAGCTGGAGAAATACCAAGGGCTCAGAGAAGAGCTCGAGAGGATGTGGAGGGTGAAGGTAACGGTGGTCCCCGTGGTAATCGGAGCACTAGGTGCGGTGACTCCCAAGCTAGGCGAGTGGCTCCAGCAGATCCCGGGAACAACATCGGAGATCTCTGTCCAGAAGAGCGCAGTCCTGGGAACAGCTAAGATACTGCGCAGGACCCTCAAGCTCCCAGGCCTCTGGTAGAGGACCCGAGCTTGAAGGATAAACCGCCCGCAGGGGCGTGCTGGGTGTTTTTGTTTTTTTTTAAAGCCATAAAAAGCATATATTGTGGCCTAAAAGTGAAACTTGTGGCCAGTTAAAAGAATGTCTGTCAAAGCACTTTGTTTCATTCCAGTCTGAAGAGTGAGCGCTCTGGAATGGCAAACCCTGCCTTTCAAAGAGAGTGGAGATGATTAAGGCCTGCAAAACAGTCCTTCAAAACACTGGGGTTCAGAGATGCCACAAGAAAGCGTTGTGGACGCGCATTAATCACCAGAGAATGCAAGAATGGAAACTTTGATGTACGTTGCTGTGTCTGCTGCGTGCAGAGCCTGCCATATCTAGGTCAGCCAATTAAGCTGGAGAGGAGTGCCTTTAAAAGAGCCGATCCACTGTGGAATTGTATGAATGTAGAAGTTTATGTGGGGATCTTTTTAGGTCCACCAATCCAATATTTATTTTTGTAGCTGGCGAGCTTTTTGTGGCTTATTTCTAAGAGATATTCACCTGATTTTTCTTCAAGGTTATTTTACTTCAGATTTACAAACACTTCCTGTGTTCCTGTATTGCACAGGGCACGGAAACCAAAACTGATTTAATAAAGTTGTGTTTTATTTATTTTATTGTGCACATGTGTGCAACATAACATGTTTTTATGCCTACTCCAGGAAGCTTACTGGACTTTTTAAAGGATGGAGAAGGACGAGGGTTAAAACTGCCTAACCTGGTGGACATGGCTGCACAGGTATGCCACAGACTTCAGGTTATGGTCCTGAAAATGGTCCTGCTATGGCAGCAAAATCTGTTTGTGCAACCATAAATTCCAAAACATCCCAAAACCGTTAGGACACTGAATAAAATGTAAATATGCAATTCAATTCAGTTTGATTTATATAAATGTACACCCTACAATATGTGGTACTATGAAGTCTTTTAAGCTAAGATAGGGCCTGATTATTCAATATAATCACATATATTCTAATATGTGATTAGAATATGGTCTGACATTGGTTAGATTAGAATATATGTGATATATTTGAATAAATTTAAAATAGATTCTGGATTTAAAAGGGATCCAATGAAGAGAAGCCAGTACAGGAGAAATACGCTCTCTCTAGTATTCTCTGTTAGGATTCTTGCTCCAGCATTTTAGAACAACTAAAGGCTAAAGTCCGCCTCTAGTGGCCACTCCAGAAACTGCACTTCTGCATTGGCTTACTTTTTCAACCCCAGAACTTGTGCCAGTAATTCTACAGCTTTGTTCTTTATAAAATATGATTCTACACTGGTTTCAGTGTACCCTTCTTGTTGTCCTCTTTTCAAAACTGCAACTTTGTGATTGCTCTAATCATGTGATTAGAGGACTTCATTAAGAGATAACTTGAGGGCTTCTATTGTCAATTTCTTTTTATTTGACCCAAATCTTTAGCAAATAGAGAGTCATTGAGAGAGAAGTTGAATCAAACCAATCCAAACTGCAACGACATATCTTACTGAGGGCTGTCCTATCAAAAAACAAGCTTTACCTACCATTAGATATAGATATAGATAAATAGATATAGATGCTATTAAATGTATTCTCGTGAAGTGAGAGCAACTCACAGTTGAGACAGAAATTTCTTTAGCTATTGTTGCCTTCTGTGCTGTTATCAAGGTGGCAGCAGGTATGGCCTACATTGAGAGGATGAACTACATCCACAGAGACCTACGCTCTGCTAACATCCTGGTTGGCGACAACCTGGTGTGCAAGATCGCCGACTTTGGCCTGGCAAGGCTCATCGAAGACAACGAATACACGGCTCGACAAGGTAGGGCTTCTAACTCCTTTCCAACTCGCTCAGAAACGATGTTAAATGCACATACTTAATGCTCCCACTCACACAAGCTCACATGCTGCCTGACTGCATTAGATCATGGAGGAAATTCGCTCTGGGAGTTGCAAGCTTTGCATTACACCCACAAGAAAATGACTAGCCAGCACAGCCAGTCAGCTCCAAATATTTTTCTCAATAACACAGACATTGAGGGAAGACACTCCCTGCCCCAGAGACACAGAGAGATTTTAAACTGGACATCATGTTACTTCACTATTGACCCTTGAAGCCTTTGAGATATTCAGATATCAGGTTGTGCTAGCTGTTCCCTGATTTGGAGAAAACATATTTGTACATTCTGCATTCTGGAAGTATAAATAAATATCCACAGACCTTTTTCTGATCTAATTGCCATTTCATCCATCAATCCATTTTCATCCGCTTACCCAATTCGGGGTCATGGACAAAGTGGAGCCTATTCCAGCTACCGTAGGTGAGAGATGGGGTACAGCCTGGACAGATCACCAGTCTGTCTCAGAGACACCAAAACGTTGCTGTGCCCTCATAAAATAATTCTTGGGTTTAATCCTTTTAATTCAACAAAGGAACATTTTCTTCCACATTTGAACTTTAAATGTGCAGAAAGACAGTTTCATGCAGAATTATGGGTCATGTTAGATTAACGTTTATAACAAATGTACGTGTCAGCACTCAGAATACTGTAAATATCGTCATTTCCCAGCTGGTTAGTTGAAGCTCATAGCAGCTGTTCATGCCATTTCTATGTGCTCAGCAGATACTGTCATTATGTTGTAATTTCTTTCCTCCCTTTGACAAATGAAGTCATTTTGTTGCACACATGTTCTTTGCTCTCTGCTAGATGCTTCACTTCACTTTTAAAAGTCAGACCTCTGATGTTTAATCTCTGGTCTCTAATTTCCTTCCTGACTTTTCCCAGGAAGTACTTTTAAAGTTTAATCAGTTACAATCAATGACAGCGTGTGAAGGGGAACCTAAGAGAAAACGTGAATGTTCCTTTTTATCCTGTAAATTTTTTTACAGGCTGTATTGCTGGTATCAAATTTGTACATGTTAGCATTGTTCACTTAAAAGAGAAAGGCCACCACATATACAATAATATGCATTTACACACATACACTCACACACACACACACACACACACACATATGTATATATATGTATATGTATATATATGTATATGTGTATATGTGTGTACTTTAAAGATAAATTCATCAAGCTAGTTTAAAATGATAAGGGACTGTGAAGGCCCAGTATAACAGAAAAAAGGATCATGTTAAACTGAATAAACCTGAAGTGTAGACATGCTCTCCTCGTTAATACTAATGTGGTCTCACTGCTCTCCTTCAGGTGCAAAGTTTCCCATCAAGTGGACCGCCCCAGAGGCCGCGTTGTACGGGAAGTTTACCATCAAGTCAGACGTGTGGTCGTTCGGCATCCTGCTGACGGAGCTGGTCACCAAGGGTCGGGTGCCTTACCCAGGTAAGGAAGGGGAAGGATCAAACGGTGCAGTAGAAGCTAAGCTCTGCTCGCTCAGCTGCTTTCACCTTGAGCCGGTCAGTCTACACTGATTAAGGGGCTCAATAAAGGGGAACTGCGAAACACTGAGCAGTTACCAAAGTACACACAGCTATCACAACAGGCAGCTCCTGCTGCTGTTTATGGGATTAAAATGTTCCTTTACGCTTGGGTAACCTTCGTTTCCCTGCCAGAATATGAGCTAACCCTTAATTACTTCTGCTGCCCTGTGGGACAAGATACATTTTACACAGAAACAAAAAGAAAGAGAGTGGGAGAGGCTGGGGCGTACTCCGTATACAGCTCCATGCAGGGAGGGGGAACATGTTTGACCAGATGGTGCTGGTGGGCTGGTTCTGCTGTAGAGAGCAGGTGAGGATGGTTAGCTTGCAAGTGAGCTGAGGGAAAAGCAGCACCTTAACAGCTTTATAAGGTAGTGGACAAAATAGCAGAAAAATGGACTCAAGAAAGAGAACTATCCTACCCAGGAGACACTTGAGATGAAGATTATTGCCAGATTCAGTTAAAAACTGGAAGGTTTCTCAGATCATCTGGAAAGAGACCCCGTAGAATTCAGCTGTTTTTAAAAAGGGAAAAGACATCATTTGAATTTATATTGAATTTTATCTGATCTCAGGGTCAAAATTATACAACATCAGTAAAATTTGGTTAAATGTCTCGTGGCAAGTTTCACTTCAACACTTTTGGGAGCCAACAACAAGCTTCTAGCATACTTCAGACTGGATATTTGACTGTTCATTGAAGTAGGTTGGCATGAAGCATAGTCCACAAATTTTAATAGGCATGAGGTTGGTGTGTTGGGAAGGCCTCTGTGTTAGAACACAGTTTCAACTGTCTGGCTGTCTGGTTGGAGAATTTGGAGGTAGTCCATTATTCCGTTCACTTTGTGCAATGTACCACGAGCCTCTAGCAGCACAACATCCCAAGAGCATGACGCTACCACCACCATGCTTGACACTGTTACAGAGTTCAGCTTTGCCTCATCTTTACTACTACAATAATATCTCTCGTCATTGTGGCCAACTAGTTCAATTCTTTGTCCCATTTGACCATAAAGCTTTTCTCCAGAAGGCATTTGGCTTCAAATTTTAGTCAAGCACTGAGGACAATGACTGTGTGTTTGAGCAGATTCCAGTTTTTGGCAGGTTTCGAGCCACAGTGGATCGTGAGTTGTTCCTAAACAACCTAACCAATGTTAGACCATCAGAATAACTTTTACTTGAGTACAGTTGTTTCAACTGATGATCTGAATCAGCACTTGTCTAGAAATGGCTCCAGAAGACCTTCCCAACTTGTATAAATCTACAATTCTTCGTCGATGTTCACTGAGTTCCTTGTCCTTTCCCATTGTTCTGTATTGGTCAATATAAGGCTGCAACAATGCATTGAGTAACTCAAATAACTTGATTACAAAATGAGGGATTACAAAGAGCGAAGAGATGGGATTAAAGAGATTAAAAAGATGGTGAGCTCAGGTGGAGTCAAAAAAGGGGTTTTCTAGCATCCAGAACAACCAGCTGTAATCAACATTCAAATCTTTACTGAGAAAAAGCCGACAGGAATCCTTCATCAAAGCACCTGATTAACAACCTCCAACGTGAAGAAAAGCAAACTTTGTAGCTGCTTCCATCCACTGCTGTGTGTCTGTTTGATCACCTACTGAAAAGAAAATAAGCAAAAAGAGAAGAACACAGTAGGGAGACCACAGCAGCAACCAACATAAGCATAAGTGCCAGTAAATAGTGAATATTGAATGTTACTGAGGAGCACTTAAGACCGACAACGCGCGACATGTTCAGACTAGGCCATGTTTTTCAAAACTTTAGTAACATTATTTTGTAGATTTTGCTTTCTTCAGTTAGAGGTTTTAATTAAACAGATCTTCATTAAACAACCCTTTGCAGATTCAGCACGTTAAGAACTGATTTTTTGAATTTGATCACTGCGTGATCCCAGGCAGAGCTCCCGAGCGCTCTTTCTCACCTGCTTCCTGCATTTAATTTTCAGGTATGAACAACCGAGAGGTGCTGGAGCAGGTGGAGCGGGGCTACAGGATGCCGTGCCCACAGGACTGCCCCATTTCGCTGCACGAGCTGATGCTACAGTGCTGGAAGAAGGACGCAGAGGAGCGGCCCACCTTTGAGTACTTGCAAGCCTTCTTGGAAGACTACTTCACAGCCACCGAACCTCAGTACCAGCCCGGGGACAACCTCTAACCCACCGCTACCACCCCCCACACCCTGTTCTTGCTTTCTCTCTCTGTCTCTCTCTCTCTCTCTCTCGGGGTCAGCTCGAGGCCTGGACACGATTAGCTACAGCAGTGCTATATAAAAAACAAAAACAAAAAAACTATGGATCCTTTTCAGCCTGGCCTTTTTATGTTAGGGATGTGTACAGCTTCCTCAGCTCAACTTGAGTTCCAATACAAACCCCCTGACGACACCGCCCTCAGTCTCCGACACGCCCCCCTAGTGTCTGAACTCTGTAAATGCCATAGTTAACAAGGCTGATGGAACTGGGGTTAACTGGGGGTTGTGCTAATGCAGTTCCTTGTATTCAATGTAAATAAGAAAAGCTTGTTTTAGTTTGTCTGCTTCCGTTTCAGATTTTATTTTCTTCTGCACAAAAGTAATAATAATGATAAAAGGAAGTCAAGTACCTGAGGAGGCACAGTTAATCTGTATGTGTATTATACTGTAGCTTCTCTATTATTTTCTAGAGATTGAATTGGAAGGCTCTATATTTTTTTCTCATTTCCTATAAAAGAGAATTCATCGCTTTATTCTCTACTTTTCAGTTACACGTGTTATTGCATAAAGTTTCTCCTGGTGAGCATGACACAGTCCACTTTTTTTTCTTTTTTTTTGCCTTCCCGTCACAAAAGCTTCTAGTTAGGCTGCTGCTGCTGCAGGTTCTTTTACAAACGATCTGCCACATTTTTGTAAATCACAGCAACGTACAAGGATTTTGACATATCCCTCATTGCTATTTGGGTGAAAATGTTTCTGTCTTTATACCACTGGTGTGTTATTTTGTAGCTGGGAGACAAGAAAGATTTTCATTTAAGAGTATAAATGTCTTTGATTGAGAATCTTCATTTGGAAACAGATCGTGGGGTTTTTCCTCCTGCACGTCCTCCACCCGAGCCTGCAGGATCAACAGGCTGCACCTGAACCAGGACCATCTTACCTCCTGAGCTGCTTCTTCTTTTATGTTTAAGTGACACGATTATATTGAGTCTTTGATTTTATTTAACCCTTTTAGGTGATCCTTCGAGAGACATTTGGAGTATATGATCAGGGGAGCTCTGGACCAGTTCATGTGACAGGAGTCTGAATGTGAAACGCATTGAAAATAAATGGAAACCAGCTCTGGTCTGGTCTGGTCTTAATGCAGATGGTATCAAAGCCTTTGGTAAATCCTCATTTTTCAGTTGTACAGCTAAATGGGTTTTAAGTGTCGCTAACTTCTCTCCTTTGTATCTTTCATTTCCATTTTTTATTAACATGACTTGTTTTGTTAATTCAGTGATTTGGCATTTGGAACTCAGAAAAGACCAATAAACATTTTACACTCTTTCCAAGACACTTATTATGACCAATGCCAGTGTTTTACATGTGTGTGTGCACCTGCCTGAGAAACCAAGAGAAACTGCATGCTCACAGAGCAAGAGAGCCAGTGGCAGCCAGGCCCTACTTTCCCTGTGCCCTCACACAACTTGAAGTGGTCAAAAGGTGGAGCTGAAAAGAGAGAAAAAGAAACTAAAAATAGATGCAGCAAAATGTGACAAATTAACTGCCATGTTAGTACCAGCACAACTGGTAACAAGCCCTCACAGTCACAGGAGGCTGCTGTTGCTAGCAGCAGAGCAGGAGGAGGAATCTTATTCTGGATCTTGTTGTGACATATACTCTAAAAACTAAAGATTTTACAGTATTCCCTGAAAACCTTCATTTGTTTGATAATTTCTTAAAAACATGGATTACACAGCAGTAGCAAATACATTACATTACTGTAGATGTCTTTCTGAAATTGCTGTAGCTAAGTCAAGGATATAATCCGCCTGCTGTTATCCTCTTGAATGAAATGTGCCAACACCGTGGGAGTTTAGTTTAGGTAGCTGCTCTGCTCTATGCCTGATTATCATGTTAATAGTGTGACATTCTCACTGCGTACGATTCTGCCTGGTATGCAGTGAATAACTTCAGTAATCCAACCAGGCTGTCTGTCAGATTCCATTCCTACAAGACTGCTCAAAGAAGTCCTACCATTAAATAATGTGTCAATCTTAAATATGATAAGTCTGTGGGCTATGTACCATTAATATGTACCCCTACAGGCCTTTAAGCTGGCAGTAATTAAACCATTACTCAAAAAGATTTGATCCAGCTGTCTTAGCCAATTGTAGGCCAGTCTCCAACCTTCCTTTTATCTCAATAGTTCTTTAAAGAATTGTTGTAAAGCAGCAACAGAGGAATGGTTTATTTAAAGAGTTTCAGTCAGGTTTAGGACCTCATCACTCAGAAGGTTAAAAATTATCTTCTTATGACCTGTGACAAATAGACCTATCTCTTTGCTTGTCCTGCTAGACTTCGGTGTAGCGTTCGATACTGTTGACCGTATTTTATTACAGAGATTAGAGCAGGCCGCAGGTATTAAAGGTCCTGTGCCGCACTGATTTGAATCATATCTCTCTCCAATAGACTCCAGTTTGTTCATGTAAATGGGGAGTTTTATTCACACACTTAAGGTTAATATTGGAGTTCCACAGGGTTCCATGTAGGACCAGTTCTGTTTGCATTATACATGCTTCCCCTAGGTCACAGGTGTCAAACTCCAGTCGTTGAGGGATGGGGTCCTTAAACTTTTGAATGTGTCCCTGCTGCAACACACCTGAATAAACACCTGAGGTGGTAATTCAGCCATTTAATTGATGTTACAGCAGCTCATGAGTGAATAAACATGGTGCAATAAAAGTACTTTTAGAAGTAGATTTTTTTCAAAAACTTACATATATAAGTAGGATTAAAGCAGGAGTCGGCAACCCTAGGCACGCATGCCCGAAGGGTTAACTGATGGCACGACCATAGTTGGACAGGCCATCGGGCATACCAGGCATTTGCTCGGTGGGCCGATGATTTTTTTTTTTTTTTTGGAACGGTATAAACAATGAAAGGTGGTGGATTGGCCAGACGCTGGCCGGTGTGTAAAAATAACTCAGTTGTTTGGTGGTGGCTATGGCGGAGCTTCCACAGATTCAGTAACATTAACAAGTGGTGGAGGCCAGCAGGTGGCTGGGGGAGAGGGGAGGCAGGAGGAGGAGAGACCCAAGGCAGCCGACGGTCCGAGTGTCAGGTGAACTGAACTTCAGGTAAGAAGTTATGACCTGCAGTCTATCTGGGTCAGATATAAACCAGGTGTATATCTGAGTGAATCATAATGCAATCATATGGCACACTTACTTCTGAGGAAATTTTAAATGGCACTCATCATCAGAAAGGTTGCCTACCCCTGGATTAAAGTCACTGAAAGTGCAGGTCTCTGGCTCACCAACTGGTAACACTACCATTAATGGCCATTAATGATTATTGCGCCTATGTTTGACAAATCAATGTCTTCTATGTGAAAGGTATCACTTCTTTTCCATGACAACAAATTTTCCAAACTCAGCTAAAGCATTCTGTTTGTACACTGCTGTTTGATTTATTGATCAGTAGGATTTGAAGGCAGAAAAGAGGACAGCTAGTATGAGTACAGTAAAGAGATTTGCTAACTTTTTGGAAAAAAATCAATAAATAAATCAGCCATACAGCTTGTGAAACATCTGTTTAAATCTTGTTGAATTTAATTGGCTAAATTCACAAAAAAGCAGTTTTAGAGTAGCACCACATCTCACCTGATCACAGCCTTATAAAACAAGTTATGTTACTTATTTCTAATTACTTTAATCACACTGTACAGCTTGTCATGGCTAACAGATGGATTCAAGCGCAGACAGTGTTCTGGCAAGCAATAAAGGTGACAAATTATTGACACAAGAGTGAAACCACAGTGATTTATATATACAGTGAGTGGGGCAGGGGTCCAGGGCTCCAGGGGATAGAGGGGAGGAAATCCATGCTCGCTCTTCACTCAGTCCAAACGCCGCCACTCCTTTTCTCACGCACACTCACTTCTCCTCAGCCACTCTCGCTCCAATTTCCACTTATGCCGACACGCTCAGGGATCACAGGTAATGGTGGGTTGAATATATGATTGTTTGTGAGTGGAATTAAAGTTGAGCAGCACCACCATCCAAAATTATTTGCTAATTTTACTTTGGGAGAGTTTAGAGCTTAAAAAGTCAATGCTGCCAGTGAGGAATGGGAGCAGCTTTGATGTTCCATCAATGTGCAACCTACCACTTTAGACAGACACCAGCTGCAGAATCAGTACTACATTCAAAAGGAGGGAGGCACATCTTTTTAAAAAGAAAAATCTGCCTTGAAATTTTGCAATTTAGTTGAGCTCAGCACTGCAATGGTAATATGCAAAGCACACAATAATGTCCTAAAGTGTATTCTCAAGTTTTTCAAAATTAGAGAGACAACATACTCAGAGGAAGTCAAAGGAAAAGTTATGTTCCAAAAAGCAAGGATTAGGACAAAAAAGGAGATGTAAATGTGCCTGTGTCATCCAGGTCATCGTAGTCTAAGGAGCTTGGAAACGTTTCACCTCTCATCTGAGAATCTTCTTCAGTTCTAAGACTATAATGGTGGAGAGTCCCAGATTTAAGATGTAAATGTGTTAGAGGATAAACTTGTAGAGTAATTGTGATGAGCAATTCACTGTAAATTTACAAAATATTATCAGAAATCTCAGAGTTTCATTTCAAATTCATATGACTTTCTATTTCAGTGGAGCTGTCCAATGAAAAGGTTTCACAAACCTGCATAGTGAGGAAGAAATAAATTCTGTCTATTTTTCTTGCTTGAAGTTTTTTCATTCAAAACACACGAGTGGGAGGGGGGTCATTTCAGTAACTTAATTTGGTTTGTAAAGGCGTGTGTTATAAGTGCTGCCAGAAATGAGCTTCCACTGTGTAGGAAAATTCCCTTCAACCGTATGTCAGGTGGTGTGACTCCCCCCTCCCAAAGCCTTATTGGAGCAGCAGGTGGAGCTCCCTCAGCATCTCTCCTTCATATTATCAATACCATTGTCTTTGTGGACTCATAACCAGCTGGGATGCATCTCTGTGGAAAAACTCCCCTTTATGTGGCAACTTTATAGCTAAAAGGAGCACAGCAATCACATCCTGCAGAAACTAGGTAAGTCTAATTTAGTTCACTTTAATAGTAAAGACTGCTATATTCATACAGAGTTTTGAAGCTTCTAAAAGGTAAAAAAGGATGAAAGAATAAAGCTATATGTATGGTTCTGTATGTCATCAAGATTACAGTGGATCCCTAACTTCTCTCAAGTAACACAGGGCCGCAGACAAGCAATTTCCAAGTGACAGAGATTTGAAGAAAACATAACTTTCTTCAGAAACCATTAATGCTTTGTTTTAGTTACACCCAGATGAAACCCACCTAACACAGTAGGCCAGCTTTCATGTAGAGTTATTTTGAGTTTACAACAAAGTAGCCTACAAAATGTAAATCTATTTTTAGCAGCTTAAACTCAACAGTTGTCATCATGTACAATATGTTATCCTAACAGTTACACCTAAAACTTTCCAAGTAGGTCTTAAAAAGCTGCACAATGTGACGCCCTGAACATTATTTGTCTTACTGTACATCCAGTGGTTTTATTGCAGGTATTAGCATGTGAGCAAACAATGGAGGGAGCCACTTTATCCATCTTTGTTACTATCCAGAAGATCTACTACCCTTTACTTTGTGTCATCGGCATTCCAGGTTTGTATTGCGTTTGGCTTTCCACGATCTATCAAGAATAATGGACATCAAAATATAACAATGCACAAGACAAGTAGAAATAGAAATATGACATTGCGTATTTAGCTGCGGACGAGGATTAGGGCCACTGGAAAAAAGAAAAAGTGGGCACATCTTTTTTTTCTTCTTCTCCAGAATTCTGAGAAAAGTTAGAATTCTGACTTTAATCTCAGAATTCTGAGAAAAAAGTCAGAATTCTGAGAAAAAAGTCATCTGAATTATTTTTTCTCAGTCTTCAAGCCTTTGTCGCGTCGTTGTGATGTAATCGGCCTACAAATGCGGCCTCAGGAGGATGTAGCCTCTGAATTTGGACACAGCTACTCTGTAACCAACAACATTAGCTAACTGATGTATGCTAGCTACCAAATCCTTGATGAAATCCATGAGATGAAGTTTCCTAAATAGTTCCTGAATAGTTAAAAATGTGTGAAAACTGGACATCAGATTAATTTTGCTACTTACTGTATCTTGTGGATGTGTACAATATCATATGCATCCTTAGTTTTAGCTTTTATCTTTGACCAAATGATCAATAAACGAGTGTGGGCCTGTGTTCCTACTCTTTGTTCTAGGAAACCTCTTCACATTCTACATGATCTGTTTCCGTAATTGTGGGATGTCCAGCACAGCCATCATCTACCTCAGCTGTCTAGCTATTGCTGACATTTTCTACTTGGTGTGGGTAATTCTTATTGACCTAACTCTCGCCTTCTGGACCCTGCAGCCCTTCTGGCACTCTTACCCCTGGTGTAGCATTCTGGGATTTTTGCAGTATGGGTCACTCTACAGCTCCTCTTGGATTGTGGTGGTGTTCACCATCGAGCGTTACTTGGTCCTCCGCAGCACGGCTGTCAAACAGCATTTGTCACAAACTAGGGTCACTAAGCTTACCTGCATAGCTATTGTGCTGGTATCCCACCTGGTCTCTGTGCCTCTGGCTTGGATCAATATTGTCACACCTGTGAACCTCACAGTGGATGGAGAGAACATCACATTGCCCAGATGTCTATACCGCAATGAGACCTACACTACTGTTATAGTGTGGATAACTACATTCCTCTCAGGAGGAATTCCAATCGTGTTGGTTATCATTTTCAATTACCTCATTGGGTACCATTTGTGCAACGCCAGTAAGCTCTTCACTAAAGAGGAGTATCGTGTCATGCAGGGTAAAAGCACGAGGGGCATGTTGAGGAGGACCATTCTCCTGCTGGGAACCGTCTCTGTGGCTTTTGTTGTGCTTAGCCTTCCTCGTTTTGTCACGTATTGCATCTTGAGGACCAACTACAATAATGAGAATTTTAATAGAAATGACTACAGCATTCCAATCAACGTTGCCGGAGACATTGCCAACATGCTGCAGAACCTGAACTCCACCACAAACTTCCTACTCTACTGTATGGTCAGTCGCCGCTTCCGGCAAGAGCTGGTCCAGGTACTGACTTGTAATGAGAAGGCACTTGAACTGGGCTCTGTCCTCACAAATACTACCATGAAAGTTTTTTCAGTGGTGGATCATAAGGCTTCATATTCCAGCAACCCTGTGTCTGTGGTGCTAACCAGTTTAAAACCTACAGAATAGAACGAACCGTGAATCAAGCCGTGAATCAAGGTACACTTACCTACTTTTATAGGCTGTATCCCCGGAAACTCATCAACTTCGATATTAACCTAAAGCCAGAATGATGTGTTTGGTTGGTTTACACAGGTAGAACAGTATCAGCATATACGCAGATGGTGTATATGAAAAACTTGTTTAACATAATATATTGCAAAAACAGATACTTGGGACGAATTCTGAAAAGGTGTCAAAATGTCAAATGAAGTGAGAGGACTTGAAAGAAAGATTGAAATACCTATGTTGGTGTCATGGCTCTCAATACATACAACAATATTAGATTGCAGCAAAAGCCCAAATTGGACAGATGGATGACCTGCTCTGAAACACCTCAACAATTTCTTGATTGCTATGAAGTTATACATATGTCCCAAAAAGCTGAATCCAACAGATAAACAGATATTTTGTGAATTAATGCCACAGATAAGCCTCTATTTCTTAAAAAAAATTATGACTGAGATTTAAAAATTTATTTTGTATTCAATATGACCCAAAATGAGTGACTGAGCCCATAAACTTAACCTCTCAAAACGTTTTCCTTCTAAGTCAGAAAGCCATTTTTCCATGGACTTCTATGGGACTGGGAGTCCTTTTGCATTCACAGCTATCGTCATCAGGTGGACTTGAGACAGAAGGCAGGTTTAAGGAACTGCATATTGGCTGAATTTTTCCAACCGGGGTCCTACGTCTACGTCCTACTGTATGTGATGCCAACATATAAAGTACATCTACTGACATCGTCACCAACAGTCACTGGTTACTAAAGTTACATTATTAACCCAGAAGGTTGATTTTGGGCACTCTTGTTGTTTTAAAATCAACCTTCTGTACTACTGAAGGGTGTACTACCAAGGAAATAAGTCAGGCTTTCTTTGTATAAGCTGACTTGACAAAACCTAAAACCCCAGTCAGAGATGAGAGATATCACGCTATAATTTCTGCAACTTTCTCTGTTGAGGCGGCCTTTCTTTGCTGTGTCATATGATCTTTTTCCATACAAAATTATCCCTATGAATTCTGCCTATCATTCACAGTAGAGCTCTGGAACTTTAAAGCTGGCCTGTACCTTAATAAAGGCGATGTGGAAATTTAGTTTGTTGGCAGAAGTTAAATCAATTTTATTGATTGACAGGTGCTCTTTGTGTGTGTTCTGCATTCTACTAACTGCGCTGTAAAAGAGCAGCAGATCAGAATCAAGTATATGAACATTTACACATTTTCTGCATCATCAGATGAATATTCCAGCAACATTGTGACGTTTGTACAGCTGCGCTTCATTTGCAATATCAGTGAGGTACAAAAGCCATGATACAGAGATACAATTTAAATTCTAATATGCAAAGAAAAAAATCATATGCAAGTCCAGCCGTTTGTAAAAAGAAATCCTGAACATAACCCACTCCTGTTCAGGTTAAATTACCACAATTTTTTAGTCAGGTAGAAAGAAAGCCACTTTCATGACAAACAACTTAAAACAAGACTTTCTTGCTAACCTAGTAATCTAGCTTAATGACACACCCCTCTTGGTTTCTTCTTCCAAGCACAGGAATGACCAGTGTTGAACATCAGAAAGAATGCAAGTTTAAGATATTAAACTAGTTCTCTTTTCAGACCCAGAAGTTACTGCATTTTTTCCCATCCACACAAAAACATGGTATGCATTTTGCTCAAAGAACCATTATATACAACCTTTTGCCCGACTGTGGGCCTTTGTCAATACAGTTTATTTATAAAACAAAAAAGGAAAATCAGACTTGGGTGTGATATGGATCATGTCTAGTTATGAAACAAAAACATGTTCTTGTTTGATGGCCTTGAAAATGGGTCACTGTACCGTTTTATACATGCTGTAGTATATGTTCTTTACCTGTCAAGTCCTGTGTATCCTTTTCCCCCCTGCTGCTTCAATTTCATTGCTTCACAATGTGTGATGAAAACAAAACATGACACCTTTCCAACAAAACAGTTGAATGTGGCTAGCTGCAGCCTGCCTACCTGGTTGAAGAAGCAACCTGATTGGCAGCCCTGGAGTTCACGCTCCACACCTTTTGCATAAATGGGTCACGAGACTTCCAGGATTTGCATAAGACAGGAAGGAACAAGCAGCGGGAATGTTTCCTGTTTGCCACAAAACAGGTTTGTGCTGAGGCTGAGCAGCTTTAAGCGAAGGTAGGTGTGAAAACACATTGGCTTTGTTCTTTAACTTGTAATGTCAAACACCATGTTAACTTTTGACTCTTTTTTTTAGTTATTGTTTAAAAAGAAATACCTGGCATTGCTTTTGATGAATGATTCTGACCTTTGTACTTGTTTGTCACGATCAGGTTACGCTTCAACCCACCTGTAGAGATCCTCCGTTTTCACTTGTTTCAGTGTGAAAAATAAAAGAACACATGAATACTTCTACCGAGAAGCGTTTGCCATATTAAGGGTAATGCTTTTCCCTGTGGTTCTAGTCTCAGTTTGTAACCGCCATGTTGATTTTATGTAGGGCGTTTTGCTGTGTGTGTGTGTATGTGCGTGCGTGTGTTTTTGTGTGTGTCTGTCTTTAAGGTGCCATGTTGCAACAGATTATTTTAACACTGCTTTCATTTTCACCACAGAGGCCAAAGACACTTTTAATTGGTAAAATAAAATTAAAAAATGGACCCTTATAAAGGTAGGAAGGCACAGACACAGAGCTATCAGCTTGCCAAAAATGCCATTTTAAGTGAAGTGAGTAAAAACCTGTTGAGCTTTTCCTTCTTGCTTTCAGGGCCTTGTCCCCATCATAGCATTCCTGTTGAAATGGGTGAGACTCTGGACTTGGAACGGCTCCCCCCATGTGAACAGTGTAACGCACACACAGAGACCGTCAAAAGGCTAGAGGCCCGTGAATTTGAGCCTCCACAGCGGGCAGCACAACAAGTGGGCTTGAGTAAATTCCCTGAGAACCAGTATAAGCACCAGTTTCGCATTAACTCCCCAGCAGCACCACTCTCGGGACACGTGAATGCCCCATTCATGGAAGATTTTTGGCATGTTAGCCTAAGACAGAAAGTGCAGTATAAGCAAGACCCCATAGGCCCTTCAAGCCAGCACCGGAGCCACTCTGTGGACGATGCAGAGTACTTGGAGCCCCCCCAACCGCTCAAATCGGACTTCAACAGCATCAACTATGTTAAAATGCCAATTCCACATATGCCATGTGAGTATGTCAGTGAATTACCACTGGATTGTTTCATTTAAGTAGATCTGAAAAATTATCCAATATTTACACAGAACACCGTAAAAGAGGTCACAAATTAAAGGAAAAATAATCTGTACCTTAATCCCTTACAATGTCTCAGTTTTTGCTGACATGTTTGGAGTCCACAGATTTACGTGGAAAACAAAAAAATACGTAATCCATAGGTTTCTCTACTGTTTACTGAAACCTTTCAGCATAAACAATCACACCCACAACTTTAGGCCTGTGAAGAAAAAAAAAATAATCCAACCAGGTGAGCAGGAAAACAAATTCACACAGAAGTCAGCGCTGTTGTGCCACATTGTAACAGGCTGTAAAAATGTTAAGCATTTTAAAATGAGATTCTATAGGGACTGACAAGCTGGTGAACTGTAGCTTTTAGCTTCCTTTTTCAGCCCTGTTTGTTGATACTGTGTCATAGGACACTAAAACACCAAACTCATGCCCACTTTAAGACATCTTTACTTTGCGGCTGGCACTCAATAACATGGAAACATCGAGTGTCCCATAACAAATGATAACTATAATTGGTCATATTGTGACTATGAATTTGACATATGATATTGAATGTCACTGAAAAAAATTGGTTGTAGGCAGCAATCATTTAAAACCATAATTTTAGCACTCAAGAACAAACAGTAAATGTGCTATTGCATTCCAGAAGCAGGACAATCTGCATCTCATTTCTGCTAAACCATCTGAAAGAGGAACTTATGTCTGCTCCTCTGTGTCTGTCTGCAGGCCACATGCCAATGCAGGGAAGCTGTCTGAAACAGCGCGCGTGCTGGCCTCCAGCAAACCTGCGCGGACACGATAATTATTGTCATCAAGACCCGGGTTACCCAGCAGCCCGACACCAGGAGCCTCAACCTCACCAGAAAATGTTTGTCATTATGATCTACTAATTCCAGCATTGGTTCACTGGTGGAATACTTTCCCCAATACCGTATGTTGTGAGTCACTCTGTGGTCATTTCTCATCATTTCCCTCCACAGGAATCTCTCTCAAAATGGGCAGCAACTTAAAGGTGCTCTTAATGGTCACTGTGGTTCTGCGCCTCCCTATGCAACACCTCCTCTAGACGTGATGCATGAGGTCAGCGTGGGTTGCTCCGACCTTGCAGGCGCAGGATCAGGCACGAAGGAGATCAGGAGGACCATCAGTCTTCCTGAGGAGTGCAGTAAGTCCCACCATGTGCCAAAGCATGCATCATTCCCTTCTGTTTCATGTTTCCCTTCTGTTCAGGATAATGACTGATGGGTTTTTTGTTTTCTGTTTTTCCCCTCCCTCATTGACAGGAAGAGTTTTTATCACATATTCAGTGGACATAGCCAAGGAAATGTTCATGTTTGTTAAATTTCTCGTGGACCAAGGCTTTAGACCCTCAGTAAGTCCATCAGCCTTTGATTTCCCGCAGATGCTCACTCCACTTCAAATGTTCTCACTCGCTCTGCCTTTCCTCAGCTCGACATGTTTGACAGTTCAATCCGAAGCATGGGTATCAACCAATGGATGGACCGTTTTCTGAATGATGTAAGTGTGACGGCTGAGTTTGATTAGGCAATTCTTCAACTCTTATCACAGCTGTGCTGAAAAATTGACAGTGAGGATTGTTTTGACAGAAATCAGTGCTGATCATTGTGGCCATCAGCCCCAAGTACAAAGCGGATGTGGAAGGAGATGGAGTCGATGAGCATGGCCTGCACACAAAGTACATCCACAACCAGGTAAATGGCCTCTTAGGAACTGAGAAGCAAATATTTTCTCACAATGTCTCCCTCTTGTGGCTTTTCTGTATCATTATAGTACCTCCTCTCACATTTCAATTGCATGGAAGAATGAGGAAATACCTCCCAGATTCCTCACTGTGTTAGTGTGCCAGAGCAGAGTGCAGTCAAATTCTTCTGCTTTCTGTCAGAGCATCAATCACAATGTGTAATTGTGTCAATGTTAGGTGACAAGGAAAATACATTTTGGTTGAACTCATGAGTGAAGCCTTTGTTTAGTTCTATCACTGACTATCCTTTCACAATGGCACAGATTCAAAATGAGTACATCCAGCAAGGCTGCCTGAACTTCAGACTGGTTCCTGTGATGTTTCCCAATGCAGCCAAGGTAAGACTGATCAACACATGATTGGGGGGACGGACGGGCATGTCTTTGTGATTTGTGTGAACTGACCCTTTAATAAACCACTCACCATCACCCCGCATTGGAAGCATAAGTAAAACCTATGTGAGGAAATAAAACCCTCCAATAAAACTGATTGAAAAGAAAAGGACAAATAAAGTTTACAGCTTTGCGTAGACTATAAACAGGAAAGAGATGAGGGCAGTTAGGTTCCAGGTAAAAGGCCCATGAATCCAGAGGATTACGTACATTGACTGTGCATGTTAACCCACGGCTACCCCTCGTATCCTCTTACAGGCTCATGTACCCAGCTGGCTTCAGAGTACCAGAATCTACCGTTGGCCCCAGGACACCCAGGATTTGCTTCTGCGTCTCTTGAGGGAGGAGCGCTACATCATCCCACACCGGAGTGCTGACCTCACCCTCACGTTCCGTCCTGTCTGAGAGCAGTAAAAAGAGGACTGGGGACAAAATATGTGGCATAGTTAAAATTGTTTACTTTACCCCAGATTTACTGATCTTTAACAGTGTTCAGTTATAAACAATCAATGAAGTGGCACGTTTAACCTTTACAGGTAGATTAAACGTACTTGTTTATTTCCGACAAATCTGCTTTTACACTGGCCAATCAGAGCTTTTGCTGCTACTTTGTAGGTTTCATTTTGGTTTCTTATTCTTTCCTTAATATACACTTCAAATGAATTTAACCAATATTTGTCTACAAGAAGGCAGAAAGGCTTTTTTCTAGCTTATTATATTAGAAACATTAGTACATATCTGAAGTTGTGATTTTGTGCATGTGAAAGATCTGGCTTAGTCTTCACCAACACTTACAAATATCTGGATATTCAGCCACATAATTATTTATCTAATCTATTTTTTTCCTAACAGTGTACAGTTAAGTGCTGGGCAGGTACAGTGCTTTAAGAGTAATCTCAAAACTGAGAAGCATTAGTATATTTTGAGAAGTGTGTTTATTTTAAATATCTTTCAGCTCACAAGGCAACGCAGGCCACTACTACTACTACTAATGATAAAAAAACTATATAGAGATAGAGAGATATAGAAAATCAACCAAAAAAGGAGTGCTAAGTAGGACTGTTTAAAAAAATAAAAATAAAAAATTCTGGATGTAAAATTGCAAAGCATTTAGAGAATTCATGATCTAGAGTAAATAAGTATCACTAACATATTTCTGTACATAATAGAAAAAGCTGAAAATTGATATTGAGCGGCTATGATTTTCAAGACGTGATTCAGCAGTAGACTGCATGGGCTAAGGATTTGTTCTGAAAGAGTCCGTGGATGTGATATCTGACTGCATTTACAAATGCACATTCAAAAACCACGCAAACGCACAGACCACCACTATGATCCAGGAATACTTCTACCCTCTGGAGTAAAGATGAGAGTGAACATCCTGCTTGTTATCAGCATGCAGTTCAAATGCCAGCACGTATGATGGTATGGAGGGCATTGGTCCGCATAGCACCAATGCCTGAACTGTTGAGCAGTTGAAATCCTTCATTAAGCAAAGATTGTAAAATATTTTGCTTTCACAGCAACATGTACTCCTGGGTCTCCCCCAGTAAACACAGTGTGTTGTTTTTAGAAATGTACAGTAAAAAAATTCTGTTTCAATATTTGATGTTGTCTTGTCTTCATTCATTACCACCAAACCATGCAGTTTTTAATATATATTTTACATGGCACAGCTTTCAAGGAAATAATGTAGAAAATTAGAGAAGGAGTGTGGATTGAGGAAAGAGAATCAAGGAAGTGCAGAGAATTAGTAAGGAGGAAATAAGGGCGATGAATAAAAATGCATTTGGTCCAAATACCTGTAGAAGTGCTGAGATGTCTACAAGAGATGGAAAGTGATTTAAACAAGACTACTTAACACAATCTGTGTTCAGCATGAGAGCATGTCTGAGGAATGGGGAAGAACTGGTACTGATTTTCAAGCTATGCAGGGATAAAGTTGTTGAGCCCTGCCATGAAGCTATGTGAAAGCGTTGTTGAAACTAAGTTAAGAAGAGAGGGGATCATCAACAAGCCTGAGTGTGGTTTCCTGCCAAGAAAGTGCATTACACACATAACATTTACTTTCAGTCAGGAGGTCAGGAGTGACAGAAGTATGTAAAGATGGCGCACAACATTTATGAAGACGGTAAAACAATGGTAAGGTGTGCGGTATGAGTGCCAGATGGGTTCGAGTTGGGGGTGGAATTACATCAGGGATCAGCTCTGAACCCTCCTTGTTTGCAGTGGTGATGGACAGGCTGATAGATGAGGTCAGACAGGAGTCTCCGTGGACTATGATGTTTGTAGGCAATGTCTGGTAGAGGTGGAGGTATGCACTAGAGAAAAGCAATTAAACTGAATAAAAGCAAGACAGAAATCATGCAGCTGAGAGGGAGAGAAGTGTAACAGTGAAGCTACACGGAGCGGAGGTGTCACAGTTCTGGGCGTTTTGACCCAGTATTTTGAGTTTTCATGTTTTAGTTTGATTTTGTATTTTTGGTTATTTTCTTGATATATTTGATGATGATGTTCTATGTTCCAGCTTATTCTGGTTTATGTTTAGGTCTGCCTGTGTTAAGTCTGTGTTTCTTAGTCTGCGTCCTTGTGTATTGTTTCCTGTTTTATTTTGAAAGATTGTGTCTTATGTCAGTATGTCCAGCTTTGCTCCTCCTGTCTTGTTAGCCCCAATTTCTCCCAGCTGTGTCTCCCTCCTGTTTCACATTCCCTAATCACCTCAGTATGTATTTTAGCTCTGTGTTTTTCCCTGCCAGTTGTTGCATCCTCCATGTTTGTTGTGTGCGTGTTCGTCGTTGTCTGCCTTCAGGTTAGAGTCATTTGCGTCTCCAGTCTAGTTAGTTTAAGTTGTTGTTTATGTATCGCCAAGTTTGTCTCACCAGCAAATAAAGCTGCCGTTTAAGTTAATGTTTTGTCTCCGAGTCCTGCACGTGGGTCCAGCCACTAACAGCCACACAACTCATCGTGACAGGAGGTAGTGAAGGTGGATACATTTAAGTTTGAGAGCCAAAGCAAGGGGTGTCAGGGTGGGATCGGTGACAGAGGGATAGCAGCGAGACTGAAAAATGTTTACATGATAATAATGAGACCTGTTAAAATGTATGGTTTGGACGTGTTTGCACTAACATAAAGACAGGGGATGGAGGTGGTACTGAGTTGACTATACTAAGATTTTCATTGGGAGTGACAAGAATCAATGGGATTAGAAATGAGTATATGAGAGGGACGGATCAGGTTGAGTAGGTTGGAGACAAAGTTGGAGAGGTAAAGCGGAGATGCTCGCAGATGCACTGAAACAATGTTAATTACAGGATAATTGTCTTCTCAATTCAACACAAATTTGCTATAAATATATAATGCAGGTTTTTGAAAAGTATTATTTAAAATGTTGCAATTCTGAAATAGAAAATGAGATTATGAACACAGGACAATTTGAATCTGTTGTTCTTATTTATTTGCGCTTATTTAAAGTAAACAGCACATTTCCAGATAGCCACATGCTCGCAGAGGTCGAGTCTGCAGTACCGCAAAGTCTACGGTGACCCTGGATGGTTATGTAGACGGTCCAAGTACTTTGGTGTAATGCAAAGGCTAACTGGAAGAACCAGAAGATGGCAGCATGTACCAAACAATAACACCCAGCATCAGTCATCTGTTCATGGTGAAAGCGCCAATGTCTTCTCCAATTATACATTGTTTTATTATTTTTTTATTTAAAAAATACATGTAAAAATGTATATTTATTTATTTTTAAACTGGGGTCACCTTTCACTTTGAACAGATTACAAAAAAGAAAAAAAATGTCGGTCATAAAGCATCAGTGTGATAAAACATGTAGACAGGGGCCCAGGAAGTCTGGTAAAAACATCCGGTCCATATGTTCCACCACTGACTCCCTGATAAGCCAGCATTGTGTGGGGCACCTTTAACTGCCAGATTTTCACTCTGAACTTCATTTTACTCTGTCAGTGTGCACAGCCTGTTTACTAAACCTGACAGAAAAGGAAAAAAAAAATGTTGCTCACATATGTGTGCGTCTCTGTGGGGAACTCTGCTGATGTCCAAGCTTTTATCAGCTCCTGCATGAGGTGCCTGCGTGTAAACAGAGCTGCAGCCAGAACCAATAAATCCACTGTTTGTTATTGTTTCAGGACCTGCACACCACTCCACTCAGTCTTATCTGGTGGATCCAAAGCAGCCAAACGCACGTATTCTTCCTAAACGGCATGAAGTTACATCTAATACATGAGAATCTTACAGAAAAGCACTATGGGGAATCAAAATGACAATATGTTCAATGAGAGGTCTGTCAGTCTTTTGCCTGCATTGCCTGCTTTTTGCAAATTTTACAGAATTCTTAGAAGAGACTGTTCATGAAAAATGCTTTTCCTCAAGTGTTACCATTATTGGGAATGCTGTAAAACCCAAGATCCAAACCCTTCCCAGGATAATGTGGGCAAAACACTAATGTGTATTTGCCCACGTTAGGTGAAATGGCAAGAACATGACCTGTGCAACAATTAAAAATAAAAACAATTTCATCAACAAAACTTTGACCATTAAGCTACCCTTCCAATATATATCCATCTCTCTCTCTCTCTCTCTCTCTCTCTCTCTCTATATATATATATATATATATATATATATATACATATATATATATATATACACATCTATCTATTGATTTTTTTCCCCCTAAAACATTACATTAAAGAATGAGCTCATGCAACCAGTGAATGTTTCACAGTAATCTCAGTAACCTCCACACATACTCAATATTGTTATCTCAGTTCCAGGAAGCACTGAAACACACAGTCCAAATGCAGGACAAAGAGGCTGATTAAAATCCAGACACACATAGCCTAAAGGAAAACAGCAATCCCAGACTAAATGCATGACAAATGCTACAAGAACACATGGCGCACAAACAGATGCACTGACAAAGGGAAAGGCAGGACTATATAGCATTAGACAGAGGTGAAGCCCATCAAACACAAGTGGAACTAATGATAGCGGGGCAGACAAAGACAAAAGTGGGCATGCAAGGTAAGCAGGAAGTAAAAATACAAGGAGACACATTAGAACTAATCTTCAAAGCAAAACATGGACATAACCAAACAGAGAACCCTGGCACATAAAGAATAACCCTAATAAACACAGAAGGCACAGAGAAAACATCAGAAACAAATAAAACCTGACATGATTCTTCAGACTCATCGCCTAACAGAGAAATGTGCAACACATTTTGAACACACACCAAATCTGAACATATCCACAAATGTTGCTAGATTTGAACAAATCGGAGATGGTAAATTCCACTGATTATTCACTTACATGAGAACAGGTGGGACATGCGCATGTAAGAAGGTGACATCGCCAAACAGGAGACGCAAAGCAGGCTGATATCAGAAGGACCTGAACCAACTTGTCTCACACTAACACATCTAAAACCAGGTGAGAAATAAAGGTCTTCCTGTGTTCTACTTGAGATGGCTCTACCTTAGACTGATGTTGAAAGGGTAGAGATTGGTGCAAAAGAACTGACAGTAATGGAAGAAATAAAGTCTGTGATAGTGAGAATTGTTTAACATCAAGTTTTGGAGATACAAGGCAAAAGAACCAAATTTATGATCTATGTACAAACCCACTTCCATTAAAGCACGTTCAAAGTTATAACTGTTACACGTCGATTTGACAGAAGAGTACGTAAGAGCTCAAGGTCCTTGATGGCAGACATATGAAACAGCTCAAGGATGTCACTCGTTTCCCTCCTCTCCTTCACTGAGGAGAACAAATCCTTAAGAACAGATTGCCTATGAAGCAGGAAGTTTTAGGCTCTGCTCCCACTGGGCTCATCCATACTAAAAATGTATGCACTTAGCACTGTAAAGCACTTTAGCTAAAAGCTCCCACCAAACACTACATTAAATATGGCATCCATAATATTTTTGGATTTGTTTGATAAGTGCTCTCAGACCTCGGGCATGCTGCTGGCAAATGCAAGCATACGACTGCCGATTGGTTCATTAAGAGGGCCAGGCTCTTACTCAAGGTCAGCGCACACTCCAGCAGACAGAGGCTCCCTTTGTCTGCTGGAGCGTGTGCTGATGAAAATGCTAATGAAACATTTTTATCATCGGGGAGTCGTTGACTGCCGTGTCCCCAGCATGAACTGGACCGAACCAGCTGTTTGTAGAGGGTTATGGCTCTGTCACTGGAGAGGAGAAAGCAGTGAGCTCAGCACATCCAGCACTGCTGCCTGCCATGTACTGGCTGTTCGAGGAATCTGAGCAGAATGATGAAGAGCTTGGAGATTTGTTATAGGCATCCATAAAAAGCACCCGTGAGTGCTGGTCACACTAAATCATAGAAAGTGCATTAAAAGTAAAAAAACCCCCCAAAAAAACAACTTGTTTCGAGGTGTTGCAACAACAGGATGCTGTTGATACCATAAGGAACAAGGACAAGCCTAATAGGCAATAAAGCAGAGAAGCATCCGCTGATCCTGAGATCTGCTGTAATTCTGAAACATTTCCCAAGAATTGAAGGTATTTGATCAATGCGCTATTTCCAGACCATTATAAAGAACATGTGAACACCAACATTGGTTTCTTATTTCACAGCCATAAGCTACATTCATAGTTTTAAAATACTACTGTATAAACAAATATTTTGACATGAAATGAATCAGCTTTAAGCAAGACGTCTTCTTCTTCTTCTTTGCTGTTTGGAATAAAAGAAAAGAAGAGACATTTCATAAGCTATAACTTCATATGCTCATTGTTCTCATGTGACTCAGAAATATACTTCCTCCTACCCCTTATAACTTAAAGTCAAGTCAAGTCAATTGGACTTGTACAGGTCAATGTACCATGTAAAGTCTCAAAAATGCTTCACAGACAGGACATATAATCATCATCCTCGTCTTATTAGGATAATTTTCCTTCCTCACAATAAGATAAATAGGATATTACCCTTTCCCCTAATTCACACATACCTACACAGTGTAATGATATAACACCTATAATAACAATGCTCTTGCCAATGTTTGTTTGTGGTGCTAAGTACTCTGCAGTGTTAGGTGAAAGGTTTCACCTAACAATGCGAGCTCAAAAAAATTAATTCCTGTCACTTATATTGTAAAAACAAATATTGAATCTTGGATCTGTATTAGCAAAAATTGCGTCTATTTTCATATTTATATTATTTAAAAAAAAATGCCAATCGGGATGTAACAGGATAGAACCGGTGACTTCGTGCATTTGATTTGTGACATGCTTATTTCGGGTATTTAGGGTATTTTTAGGACAACTCGCCACATAAAACGTTCTAACCTGAAGGTTTCTGCAACCATTACACACTAAGAAGCTGAGGGATAGCACATTCTGTCTCCTGCTGGCGGAATAATCTTATTTGAATGATGGGAATTTCCAAACAGATGCAGCTTTGTGGCCTAATGCGCTTAGCCGGAGAGATGGTCCAAAAAACCAAGTATATATGCCTCCCAGTTACGTAGCCCATAAACAACGTATGCCATGGCTGAGCCTTTCAAAATAAAATGGTCGTTCTCACTCCAGTGTCTTGGATCACTGCGCTGGACTAGTCAAAAATCATTTTATTCTGAAGTGTGCACGCGGAAGTACAACTCTTTGGATTTTGAGTAGCTTTGTTAAAGGTTAGCTAACGCGGGCTAGCCTGATATGGAAGAAGAGGGAGCAAGAGGAAGACTGAGGGTCTACCTGAGAAAAGCGGACTGGCTGGGACTAGTTCTGAGGGGTGATTTCGAGAGATAACGTTACATACTGGAAGGAATGTCCTCCTGGCTTACAACACCACAGAGATAGCTAAAATCACGGGACAGCCGCAATCACTACTAAAAACATGAAGCTGACAGCTGCGGAGCGCCTGTTAACAACCCGCCACCGTCGAGTTTAGCTCCCCGTGGCTGCAGCTGGACATTAACGGCGACGGCACCTCGGGAAGCATTGTAGCCAACGGGAATCTTTGTTCGCGTTTTTTCCCGTTCTTCTTTTTTTCCCTTCTTCCATGGGACACAACTGGGCTTTACCTCCGCTCTGCCGTTGTGTTACCGCCGTGACAGCAGCAGTCTTCGGCTGGTATCGACTGGCCACCGTGGTCCCTGCATCTTGTGGACTCCTAGCAGCTAAAGTTTTTTGGCTTATTTGACGGACGCGGCAGTCATGTTTGCTGTACGAATCGTCACCGCAGACTACTACCTGACAAGTCCCATTAAAGACCTGGACGTCTGCTATTCTGAATTCAGGGAGAGCGATGTGAAGAAAGTGCCGGTGGTGCGGATATTTGGAGCAACACCAGCAGGTTAGCCTTGTCCTGTGTTTTATTCTCGTTGACTCTTCAGTAAGCTAAAGCTTGCTGCACGCGGCGTGTCACAGGTTTGTTGCCTTCGCTGCTGCTGCTGTTTGGACACGCGCGCACAAACACATCCGCGCTGTATTGTTCCGAGGAAACCTAACGGGTGTTTTATGTATGTGACAGGAAGATGTTGTAGGGTGTTGACACGTTTTACCAACGCGGCATGCAGCCCTGTTGCAGCAGTGGGAGCCCTCCGCTGTGCTTTGTTTTCGCTCCATCGTGGTGCGGTGGCGGACACCTTGTGTCTGTCTGCCACATGTGGCATTCAGGGAAACTGGTACCTTTCCCCTGCGATGCTTTTATTGTATTTATGGCAACCTGTGGAGTGTGGCTGGCATGCAGATATATATATTTATTTATTTTATTGGGGGGGTTGAAAGGATAACACCATTTTGTTGCCTAACTGTAAAATGGGTGACAGTATTATATGGTGGAAGAAAAATGTATAGAATAATTACTGTATCATGTGTTGATAAAGCAGGGCAGTCGTGACTTTACATTGATAGCCTTGACAACAGAGGTTGTCATTGTATACAAAACGGAACATGCATTGTGTGAGTGTGTAATGTTCAGCGCTACAAGCCTGGACAAGACCCCTACAGTATGTGGAGTAACTATCGTGGCTTGCAGGTGCTGCTTTAGATAAAATATACAGGACAAATGTGTTGCAGATATTTATTGTAGATGTGTGTTTTTTCTGAACTGTGCCACATGCCCTGCTCTTCGGTAAAGCCATTACAGCCAGGCATTCTGGCCACTTTAATCCCCACAAAACAAAAGAATGGTTTTCCTGTACAATGGCATAGCATTAGCAACCTGTGCCAAATCCTCCGGCAATCACTGTGCCCTCTTTTCAACCTTGTTTGATGGGTGAAGACACATTGCAGTGTAGTGACTATAGATATTCTTAGCAAGGTTTGTCCCCAGTGGGGGGGAAATGGTGAGTTACACTTGCCCCCTCGCCCAATCAGTGCTCCTGGGTCGCAGGATGACCTGGAGCAGCGTCCAGCAGGATGTGCCCTCAGTGAGGATTAAAGGCTTTACAACAGGGGGGGGGACAGCGGGTCATGGTGAGGAAGGTGTCTGCTGTGGTTTGGCCCTGTTTGTGTTCAGGTCTGCACGTTCACATGCATTGCTTCTCATGCAAATTGAGTATACAGACCCAGAAACTGCAGTGATGGCTTGTTAGGTGAATTTTAGTGTGAATGATAAGGTCCAATATTAAAACCTGAAGTGACTGGTGGTGTGGATAACATTCATTGTTTTGCTGGGAAACCCTGCATCCTGCCAGTCATGTGGACGGTAGTTTGATTTTTACCACCCAACTTGCCTCAGATAATGTGACTTCTATCCACCAGTGGTATCCTCCAGCAGGACAGTTATCTGCACAACAAACATGAAGAGACCAGTGTGTTGACCCGGCCCCTGAACTCCCCAAATCCTTATCCAAATCAACTTCCACCAGAGAACAAGCCCGTTCCATGGATGTTCTACGCGTAGCAAACCACAGAATCCAGAAAATTTGCTTCCAACGTTTCAGTGCCTGACACCCAGACGTCTTGTGTACGTTATGGAGGGAAGAGCTATTTTAGTGGCACAAAGTCAAAGCAGTTGTTGTGGCTGTTCTCTGTATGTTATTAATTAATACCTTTTTCTCGTCTCAAAGTGTAGTGATAGTGATAAGCAGATCCATTGTTTGAACGTTAATGGTTCATTTAAGTAATTTTTAAACATTTTTTTGTCAAACAATTTTATTTCCCCTTTCTGTTTGATATGAACTGTGATAGTGAACCGCATAATCTAGGCTTCCTGTCAGATAAGTCTTTGTTACCTTGGGCTGTAAGAAGTCATCATAATTTGATGGCCTCTTAATAAAATGTGGTTGACAGTAACTAATATATTAATGTTTTTGGTGTTGGAAGATTTAGGAGGCTACACACGTGTGCAAAAGTATGCATCTGAAGGGAGGTGTACACTAAAACAACTAAATGGTACAGTTTTTTTTTTTTCTTTTTTTCTTATTTGCCAAAAAACCTGTAGCAAACACAAGTGCACTGGTGCAGGTCACTCAGCTGAATAATATCCAGCCACATTCCACTTGTGTTTTTCCTGCTCTGACATGCACAAATGTCTGCAGTGAAAAAGAGCCAGCTACATAATTGTCATAACAATGATGGTTTGTCGATACGGTTGGTTTGACCCACGTGTGTTTGCCAACACACTTGTCTAAATGCCTATGCCTCTGATCCTATCTGATTGGTTAACATTCTTGAGTATGCAGCAGTGAAACAAAAGCGAGGATCCCAGTGGAGCATTAAGAGCTTTCATTGATTGAGTCCTTACAGGTTCAGCAGCACACGAACAAGCCTCGTTTCTCTGCTGTGCGTGTTGTATCTGCAGTTTGAATATCGGGCTCTGTGTTGTTTCCACTTGCAGTAATGACAGAGTATCTTGTCTGCAGTCTGTGCATTGCGGTCGATGCCCTGCAGATTCTCATAGTCGGATCCCTCTCTCGTTCAGTTTATGTATCAGTTGTGTGGCCACATTTTCAGATTTAAAATTACATCACCATCTGGAAAGCATTGAAGTGGAGAGGGATCTCTTTCTTTCTTCCTTTCCTGCAGCTTAGAAACAAGCCACACCTACTAGAAAGTTTTTTTTTTTTTTCTTCTTCAGATTTCACTTTGCCTTTTATGGTTTCATTGCGTTGACTCCTCAGACTGTTCATGTGTGTTTAGCGTGTTTACTCTGGTGTAAGCGGTCAACAGCGCATCCACACCACGTGGCTCTTTCCACAACCCCAGGCCTCATATTTCCTGTCCTTCCCTGACCTAAGCAACGCACACTCCCACTGTGTAATTTGATGCCAAGTTTCCTGCTTTTTTCCCCCTCCCCACTCTTTGTTAGCATTCAGAGACTGTCCTGCCTCTGCAGCACACATACTGTACATGCATGCCCATCTTTGGTTTAGCTCAAGAGGAAGACAATACAAGGAATCCTTTCGTTATAAAAGTTATTGGTGCTGTTGAGGTGCCGGAAACCTTTTAAGGGCATGCATCTCCAGGCTTGAAGCTGACAAGCTAGATCTAGATACGCTGACGGGGCCTGGTCCTCGTGGCAACAGGAGGCACGCTGTTTTGGTTCATCGCTTGGATGTGTACACTAGAGTGTGTGTTGGGTACGCATGAGAGCGGAGAGGGGGAGAAAGTGCATGACCAATTGACCTGAATGAGAGGGCCAAGCATTGAAGCCCAGAGGGTGGTAAAAATGAGGGCCTCTTTTTCTACTCTGGCCCTTTCCTTCCCAGGTTTAGCACTCTCCAGGGGAACCCTTAATACCATCTGAAGGAATTCCTCCTGATCCATTAATAGGATAATAGGCAGACTAGAAAGGAGACTGGCTCATTAAACAGAAGGTCATTGTTCCCTTTACTGTTTACTCTCCTGTCTTTCTGTCGAACCAGGGTTCACTTATCGTATGATTAAGATGTTTAGTTGTTGACAGGTTTTCTCTGGAGTTGCCTTTCGTTCTTTTTCCCCCACTGATTTTACACTTTTGTTTAAGTTTAAGTGCAGGTTTACCATAGTGATAGAGTAGAAACACAAAAGAAGACCGAAGGCTGCTCTGCACTAATCCTCCTCCTGTGATGTTTTTTTTTTTCTTCCTTCCCTTCAGATGAGGCCCGGCTTCTTGTCAGGGTTTTTTTGAATCTTCAATAGAGGAAGAAACATTTTAGAGTATTTTCGATGTGGGGACACAGAGTTACTGTTCATTTGAAAATCAATTAAATACTTGATGTTCTACATGCAGAGGACAAAGGAGGTGTTTGGGTTTTTTGGTTTTTTTTTTTTTTTTAGCAGTACTGGCAGTTACTTTTTACCAGTATGTTTGGAGAGCATGTACAGTGACTTAATGTTTTAAGAAAAAGGTATGTTATTATTTTTAATCTATAAATCCTGTATGACTAATAGAGGTGGGAATCACCATACATCCCACGATACGATATTATTGCAATTTTTTTAAAATATTTTGCGATATTCAGATTCTGTACATAAAGGTAAACTTTATCAATATTCATTTTATCTAATATCAAAGTCTCGCACTCAGTCTTTCTCTCATTTCAATCAGTTTTATTGTTGACAAACTGAACGGTTTGTATTACAGTCTAGTCCAACTTAACTGAATGCAACCATCTGGTACAATTATAGCTATTCTGAACTATGCAATTTATGAAAACTATGCAGCCCATTCAGCAACTGAAGAACTTGAAAGTAAATTAAAATAAAATATAATTTTACATTAAATAAAAAAAGTTTTAAACTTAATTAAAATAAAACATGTCTTAAATTAAAATAAGTAAACTGTCATGTTTATTGCTGCCAAAAAACAAGTTAAACACATTTGGACAGTGAAGGAATGTCAGGATTCTTGCTCAGAAAAAGGATCAACATGCTCTGAAGTCAGAGTTCCAGTCCACAAAAACTTTTTTTGTAACAAAATATCAATTTCTGCTGTCCCTGTATCGCTACATTATTAGCAAACAAAATATCACGATACTACACAGTATCGATTTTTTCCCCCACCCCTAATGACTAATGCTTTTAGAAGTTATATATTTTGGTTTGACTTATTGACTCTTCTGATCGCGTATCTGACGTCAAATGTTTCCACAACATTGACTTCATAATCACAATACTCAGGACCCCCCCCCCCCCCCCCCCCCGTGTCATTCTTTATTGAAGTGAATGTGACTGTTTCCAAAGATTTGCTCCATGCCTGCCCTTGATATGAAGTGACAAAGCCCAGCCTCCTGTGTTTGTTTCATTGCTAGGGCTGTAACCAGGACTAACTTCTCTGAGGACAGATTTGCATTTATAATTGTTCCATATCTGTCCATCTATGGTTGTAGATGATTTAACAGTTGTTGGAAAATGTCTCTCGCATACTAACGAATGTGTGTGTTTGTTTGTGTGCACATTAGGGCTGCCACAAACGATTATTTTGATAGTCGACTAGTCACCGATTATTTTTGCGATTAGTCGACTAATCAGATCATCATCCATTAGACGTAAAACTACAGCTTATTGCACCAGCAGCATCTGCTCTTATATAACTATCATTAGCTTACAGCTTTAAGTGTTTAAGGTCTGTGCTAACTAAAAATAAAGACAAGATGATAGTTTATTCAATTTTAATGAAATTTGCAGATTGTTTCGGTGAAGTTTAATAAACTCCTTGCTATCTAAAATATAACAGGACACTGGAGTATATTCTGGAGCATCTCACACTTCTGATAATCAGCTGTGTAAAAACTATAACTTTAATCTCAGACAAACTGATTTACTCAGGAACAAATAAAATACTAAAAAAAAAGCCAAACAATAACATTTTAAGTTATCTAAGTGACTCATATATATTTAACCTGAGTAGCGAAAGACGGCGGTGGGTTTGAAAACGATTTGCGGGGAGTCCGGTGTTCTCACGGCGCTAGTGAGCCTAGCCCCCGGCTCGCTAACGAGCTAGTGGGTAACAGACGTCTCCGAAAACGTCGGAGCGCTTTTGAAAATATGTGGTGTCCTGATAAACTGAGCAGATATTTGAAGTTTACACAGCTACATTCTCGCCTGAAAATATGTTAAACGTTTATTTTGTGTCCCAGAAAGAATAATAAGAGTAACATTAAAACTAACTAGCTGCCGCCATTGTTGGAAGCTGCGCTGGGCCGCGCTATGAATTCTGGGACACAGCTGCTTCTTCTTCTTCTTCTTCTTCGGGGTTTAACGGTAGCTGACATCCTTGTACATGCAATGCTGCCATCTTCTGTTTCAGTCCGTTATTACACTCTTAAATCCTGCCACTTATTCCTGCGTCTTTTGTGATCGTACAAAGTTTCAAACGACGCGTCGACTATTAAATCAGTCGTCGACGATTTTGATAGTCGACGTAATCGTGACTAGTCGACAAATCGTGGCAGCCCTAGTGCACATGCACATTAGTTGTAGCACATTTCCAGTTCACTCCAGAGGCAAGTCACCACACTAGCAGTCGCTCTGTACTCATGGTCTGCTGGTAGTACTACCATTTTTGTAACATCTCCATTGAAGCGGCCTACTGACATCCTCTCTGGGGTGTGCTGTCTGGTTTCAGAGGGACTTAACCAGCAGCCAGGGGAGCCACGATGAAGAGCTTTAATAAGTAAACAGGCAAAGTTAAGGCTGTTCGATATAACAATATATATCTGATGACGATATAAAAACATCTATCGTTTAATTCGTGGTGTCGCAAAATAAACTGTTTACGGCAATATTTTTTTTTTTCATCGTTTTGATGGTCACTGTAGTGGCTATATTAATTTCTTAAAGTTCTCTCTTTCTCTTGTATTTAATATAACCAAAATATGGACGGGCAGGCGGTTGTTTTTATGCGTTGTCATTAGCAACAACGACGGTAAAACCATCGCGTGTCCGCTTGTTTATTTTCCACATAAACCTTTCACAATAAAGCTCAAGATCCTGTTGGGATTTTTCAAAATAAACTGAATCACGTGAAAGAGTATGCGGAGTATTTATGGATGAGAAGCAAAAAAGAGCCGTCATGTGCTAAAAAATAAACCTTAGACTCAAACATTAGAACAGGCTTTTCCCTGCATCACGCCGTGTTATAAATACTCACAAAGAAAACGGCGGCTGTTACAACTTATGTCTAAAAATGTATAGTTTCATGCATTGGTTAAAACACTCGACTCCAGGTACACGACGCCCAGCTGGAAACGCTTCACTCAAGACGAGGTGCCTGAGATTCACAGATTTTACAGAAAATGTTAAATTTTTGTTATTTATATCGTTATCGGGATATAAGATTTTCGTCATATCGCACAGCCCTAGGCAAAGTCCTCTGACTCCAGTTCACATAGGCCTGTGAGCATCACATATGGATACGGAGGAGAGTTTGTCTCTGTCTGAATGCCAGAGTACCACAGCTGGTCTTTGTGGTGGAATACAGACAGAAAGGCTGGATAGATGCAGCTAATGAGGAACATCTAGCCAGAGGTGATGAAGTCATTCAACTTTGTGATGTGTTACTGCTCGAGTGTAATTCACATTTGGCAATTTTCCAGATCCTTTTAATTTTTTTAAAATGCTCAATAAGTGGAAGGCACCGCATCTAATCCAGCATATGGCTCACACATTAAATTGACCAAAATAACTGTTTTATGGTTATGAATGTAACACGACCACGATGCTGTGTCAGCCTTTAATTTCTATGTGATTCCAGAAAACACTAAACAAATACAATTCATGCAACTTAATTAACCAAAGAAAGTTCCAAGCATTCACTTCAGAGTAGTAAACATCTGAAATGCCCCTGGGGTTGAAATTCTTTGCAGTGTACCTGGAACTCGACAAAGATTATCAGAGTAGTTGTAGTAACCAGCCGCAGTCAGTCGTGACTACACGGTGACAGGCGGTGGTTTTTGTGCCTTGATTGGCAGGACAGTAGAGCAACAAGACAGGGAATATGGAGAAGAGAAAGTCGAGGTGTGACTTGCAGTGAGTGGTTCAGTTGGTGAGGATCTGGATGAGGGGTTTCCTCAGCTTGGTCTGCTTTTGTCTTGAAGGAGCTGTGAGTGTACAGAGGCTCCCTCAGTGTCCTTGCTGCTGTTGCTGCTGCTGCGACAACCTGATTGATGGCTGTAATAGCTCCCTCCGGCTTCTCTGTGGGTAACCGAACTCATCACTGTCGAGGGCACAAGCCTGACACTGCAGCATACTTTGTCCCCAACACATTCTGTTCCCTTTCACCTCGATTCATGCTGAGGTAGTAGAGGTGACTTTACATTAACACCCAGAGCTGCTGGATATCTCTTTTTCGCCCCACAGGTTAGATCAGTACTGTAGTTCCTATTGTTCAAGTCTGACCCTGCCACCCCTCCCCCTAATATTCTTTTCACAATGCTGCATCGATCCACTGAAAAGAATCTATCTTCAGCGTGTGCTCCTTCACGGTGAGTTTAAAGCACCTGCTCGGCTGCCACTGTAACTCAGTGTCATTCCCACAGACATGTATGCAGCAGTACAGTAAGCACTTGGAAAGCTTTGTTTTGCTGTCTCCTCTCATTCTCTAACCAGTGAAGCCAGCAGCACTGCCAAAGTTAACACAGATGGAATACACACATGTTGACTGCCTTCTAACATTCCTGACAAGGGCTGTACCATTACAGCATGCATTATTTGAGCAACGTTTTAAGGAGGTTCTCTGTAATTCAACTAAAAGAGAGATATGGAAAGATAATGTGCTTCTAAATTGCAGGAAGCTTGCTGTTATGTCGGGGGAGACCCATGTATGATTTATACAAGCCAAAAAGATGGCTTCTTAGCAATAAGGAAAGCTAAGAAGTAATCACTTTATTCCAATTGTCTCATGTTTGATTTTTGTAAGTTATAGAATATTAGCACATCTGCAGCACAGATTGTTAAAATTGTAAAGGCAAGCAGTCAGCACCAAGTAAAAATGTCTTTCTGTGCATTTCCCTGTTTGTTGTGCTCTCTGTAAAGGTGTTTTAGCAATTTTTTTCTTCAATCTGATTTCTTATCAGAACACTCGGCCTGTCTGTTTTCCAAGTCAGTAGGGCACGCAGGCTGTGACAGTGCGAGGCCTTGGTGGTGCTGCTGTTGTTGTTTTTCTGTAGCTGCACAAGCTGCCAGATGGCTTTGCCAGCGAGGTAATGTGATTTAGCTCTGTGACGAGATGGATACCTACTAGAGAGGCAGGAGAGGTAGGCTCACAGGCAGTCGTCGCCTCTCAGTTTGGCTCTATGGAGAAAGAAAAAACAACATTTAATGTAAAGTGCAAAAGAAGGGCAAGTTCTTCAGTATGGCACCATGTCTTCTTTTTCAAAGCAGGTCGTTTCTTTAATGTGGTTCTGTGTGGTCTGAAAAGGGACCACGTTGGCACGTGTTGTTGGGTCATTTTAGGCCCTCGGTTCAGCGTCGGTCTCTTCCTCTTTCCCTGCACCATTGTCCCCTCAAAGGAGGGGAGGGAGAGAGAGGGTGGGCCCTGCTTTGTGCACCCAGCCTGTGAGAGTGGGAGACTTCCCACTCTGTGTTCCCTCAGGGCCACTGGCACTACTGCAAGAGAACTCTGCAGCATTTCAAGGCAGATTAAGACCTTGTTGAAAAAGAGTGAAAGAATTTGGCAGGCCGAAGAAAGCTTGAATCACTGCTGGTGGGGGGAGGGAGGAATGCTTTGAACCTACCATGCTATGCCATTCAGCATTGATATTAATGAGGCGTGCGTATGTGTGTGTTGGTTGGGTGTACGCACGTGCACTTACAAAGTCAAATAAAGCAGATAAGTTTGTACCAGTAGCGATGGGTATATCTGCAGCTCGGGGTGGAGTAGCCTCCTGTTGCTTCAGCGTGTAAGCTTTCTTATTACACCTTCTGTTCAGTGATAGAATTTACAGGATTTTTTTTATTGTCTGTTTGTCTGTAGTAATTGAATTATAGTTTGGCTTTGGGATCACGTAATGCAGTATACTTCTCTGCCAAGAGTCCTAGATCAGGTCCAGTGAGATGGGATGGAAGGATATAAACAACTAAATTCTTCTGCAATGTCAGTAAGCTAATTGTGTTGTTTTGGTTGATGCTAGTTTTTATACAACTCAGACTGGATTCAATTCAGTGTTTCCAACAGATTTAGAGTTTGTACATTTGGGCTTTTTTGTTTGTTTGTTTTTTACAGCCACTCTTATGTGCCGACAGACAAGACCAAGTTTACCCTGATCTTAAACACCAGGAAATTTTAAGGCAAAACCTTGAGCCATTCAGTTAGCTAATGTGAATTAATTCTTGTGTTTACATATATAAAAACGGTTCTGTGAAATGTGCAAATGCTACGACTTAATGCAGCTTTATCTATTCAGCTGATATCCATCCACTGGTGGCCACTCACTGAACAAACAACACTGAGCAAACAAAAACAAAAACCAGTCTTGCAGTCTTTTTCATACACAACTGCACAGCTCCAACTGAAAGGGTTCTTTTTGATCAATTTTTAATTCCATAGCACTGTACAGTCATTTTGAGGGCAGGCTTATTAAAAAGGGGAGGGGGGAGGGACGTTTTGCAAGCCAAGCTCTAAAAATAGCCTAGCTTGTATGTACATATGTAAGGGCATGTGTGTTTGCAATGTGACTGAGCCCTGTCTCTGTGTGACTAGACAACATTCTGGTTGCTGTTGTTTAACTGGTCATCAACTCTTTCTAAGTGCATGCTGAGTGTCTCCAGTTTGTGAGGTGGTTCTGCATTTGTGGCAGACACACACAGCCTCCCATCTGAGAACTTAAAACCTTTTGTTCCTCGAGGAACTGTGTCTAGACCTGCTCTCTGTTCTCTGACTGTAATCTGTTGCCATCATAGCAATAGCTCAGCTGCAATTTGGTGTGTTTGCATGTGTCGTTATGGCTGTCCCTGTGTATGTCGAGCGAGTGGGAGGAGAGGGGGATGGCGCTGAGAGGAAGAGAGGGGAGGAAAGAGAGAGAATAGGCATTTATGAGCCTTGCTCGCCCAATGCAGCAGCTGAGCTGCCGTCCCTGCTTCTCGTGATGTGTGGCAAGAGCAAGACATGCTGTGAATATCAAATTTCGTCAGAGCTGAGAAAAGGAGGGCAAGCAGCGCTTGGAAATCACTCCAGTTGTCTGGCGAGAGATTGCTGCCCTCTGATAACCGAGCTGCTCTGGACACACGCAAACAGCATCCTCTAGCACCGTGGCAACCACTGGGCTCTAGCCAGTTCTCCCCAGACTCATTATGAAATCTGTAGCATCTCTCTGCAGTTCTCGCTGTAATCCGACTGTTTATAGGATTTCTCCCATTTCCCTGAAATGGAGTCTCATTTTGATTTCTTTTCATATTTTATTGTTTTGTTAAACTCGTCATATCCAGCTGCAACATTTTTATTATTAGTCTATTAAAGTAGCTTTGCATATTTAAAACCATTCAAAATAGTCAAAATTGATCATATACTACGACTTGGTGCAGCCCTCAATTCATCCGCTGTCTGAATTTTTCTTTTTCTTCAGTAATCAATACATTTTTCACCCTATTCATTACACTGGATATAAATGAGTGAGGTTTAAGGGCAGGCAGTGCTTGGAAATCATTTCAGTTGTCTGGTTTGAGATTGCTGCCCTTTGATAAGTGAGCCTCTCTGGACACACACAGGGGTTGTGCAGCTGCAGTGTTCAGCTGCATAAGCTGACCACAGCCCAAATAAGATTAACAGCAAGAATGTTAGAAGAGAGACACGGCATTTTAAGAAACCTGCACTGAAGTCTTTGGTCGAACTCCACAACAGCAAAGATGGTGAAAGGCATATAATTTAAAACGGGGAAAAAAGCCTGCATGAGTCAGCAGACGTTTCTGAAACTGTTGGTTTTTATTTTTAAATGAGATTTGACCTGCAGTTCTGTGCATGAGTTTTGGTAATGGACGTTTCGAAACGATTGTCCAAATAAGGCTATGTTCACACTGCAGGTTTTAATGCTCAATTCCGATTTTTTTGATCAAATCCGATTTTTTTTTTTTTTTTTTTTTTTTTTTGTCTGGTTTTTCACACTACAAATAAAATGTGACAGCAAACGCCCGTGCTTTAACAATGGCCACCATGCTTTCTCGTTTGTCTTCTCCGGCGCAGATAATTGGCGTCTGTCTTGTGTCAGTGACGTAAAAGACTGATTCAATGACCATTCTAACAGCAGTCGCTTTCTAAAACATCAGATATGTATCGGATTCAGCACCACATACGAAAGTGACTTAGGTCGGATTTGAAAATATCAAATAGATTTGTGCTGTTCAAACTGTCATACCATGATTGGATATGGGTCGCATAGGGTCAAAAAAGTCGGATTTAATGCGCTTTCGCCTGCAGTGTGAACGTAGCCAAAGTGCCTGACATGACTTCTGCTGAATAACAAGACTTGTTTCTAGAACAACACTTTGCCGTTTTACGTTTACGTGTTTAGAAGGTAGGTGGCGATGTAGTCTAAAGTCCCAAAATATACTGAATGAGATCTCTAAATGTTCTCGATCCTAATTAGTTCAACCTTTTGTGGAAAGCAAAAAGTGACACACTGGTTTAGGAGGAATCACATTCTTTTGGGCTGTCAGTAGGAAGAGAGACTGCTGTGCAGCGTTCAGAAGCCTTCTTGTCACCATAAAGCCATTTCCTCACAGTTACTACAGGTCTGAACTTTTCTAAACGTCACCTGGTGGAGTTCTATGTGAGAATGCACATAGAACGTGAGTGAGTGAGTGAGTGAGTGAGTATCTATCGATCTATCGATCGATCGATCGATCGATCGATGCAGGCGCTCTGAGGATTTCCCCTCCACTTGTCATGGTTCCTGACTCTCTGTCGTCCTCTTGCTCTCCTCCTCCTCCCTCTACTGCTGCCCCTTACATTCTTTTGTTTTCCTCGATGTGCTCTCCTAATTTTGAGGGTTTTCACTCTCTGCCTGAATCACATCAGCGTTTCCTCTCATTTCTGCCCGCTGTCCTTCCCACCTCCTCTCTCTCTGCTCTCAGATTGTCCTGGAGTGGCGCTGAGGGAGAGCCGCTTCACCTCACACACGGAGGCAGTGTTTACAACCAGAGCAAGTTTGGCCTTTTCTCTCACCCTGTCAACTCTCCCATCCCCTTTCCATTGTCCTCCGGAACTCAAACCTTCACACACACAACTTTAAATCTCACTCTCCCTTCAACAGCCACCTCCTCTTTTCATCTCGTTGCCTCACACGCTTGCTTGAGCATAAAGTGGTGGAGATCTAAATTGGCAGGAGCTAATTGAGAGGGGTCAGTGGGCTTTACTTTGACTTCATGCTTTACGTAAAGAAACCCAAAACAAAAAGCAAGAGTCAAATACAAAATATGTATCAATAATCAACATCACATGTCTAGTTAAGACTACAGAACAGACGAATAAAAGTTTTTCTTGTAGTTTTTGCACCTCTCATTGTGGAAGTGGGGTGTGGGGTAGCTGCTTTGACAGGGAACATGAGTGGGAAAAATAAATATAAATTCTCTGCTCTATGATTGATTGTGTGCAGTGAAGCCAGGTTTTAATTGGATTTCAATTCTCCTCTGTTGCATAACTTTTTTTTCTTTATTAAGCATTGCATGCTGGTGCAGCCTAATTGCACTATACTGCTCCTACATTTTCACCCCCTCCTCCTCTTCCTCCTCTTGTTTTGCTCCAGGAGTCAGGGCTCCCTGATCCCAGCACAGCCCTCCCCCAGGGCTGTGCTTTCTCCTACATGGCCTACGCTCATGCTCCCCATATTTATGCACAGTGCTCTCGCCAAAGAGATCTGCTTTTTCCCCTCCTCCCTTTCTCTCTGTTTTGAGGAGTTCAGCTGAGGATATGTGGGAATAAAGTGTCCTAGTTCACAGGGTTCTTCCTGTAAACTCTCAGCCTGCTAATTACTCTCCCACTGGATGGACTGCTCTTTTCTCTTTGCACCCCCCTTTCTGATTACTCTTTTTTTTTTTTTTTTTTTTTTTTTCTTCTTCTTCTGACTCTCACTTTTACTCTCTTTGCACTGTTTTTCTCTCTGTCTCTTGTCTGTTTCTGTCCACACTCTAGTTTTTCTTTGGCCTCTCTCGGCCCTCCGGCTGTATCCATATTAGTTCTAAAAGTTTCAAGTGGTTTTCTAAAATGTTTGTAAATTTTTGTATCAGACATTTCACCTGCTCATGGCAGTTTCTGATAATTTATGACATGCTTGTTGTTTATTTTGTTGGTATTATTTGCTTTAATTTCTTAATAACAGTGGATCCTTACCAGATGTATGTCAGCTGTCATAAATGGAATTGATTTTTATCAATTGCTCTGACAGTAAGCTCCATAAGAGCCACAAGAAAAGCATCTTTCTGCACATTGTTCTCTGCGATGGACCTCCTCTCTACATTGATTGTTACTGATTCATGTCTTCGCTGCCCTTCCTCTGACTCAGGTGACTAGAGACATGCAGGCTGTGAACTCTTTGACGTGAACTGATCCCCCCCCCCGTCTTTTTCTTTTATCCCAGGAAAGTTGACTGAGCACTAGGGCTGTGTTACGGCTCTAGCCGCCTAGACCCCTCAGGGGAACGTAACAAGCTGCCACAAACGATTATTTTGATAGTCGACTAGTCATCGATTATTTTTGCGATTAGTCGACTATTCAGATCATGCATCCATTGGATGTAAAATGTACAGCTTATTGCACCAGCATGCATCTGCTCTTATATAACTATCATTAGCTTACAGCTTTAAGTGTTCACGGTATGTGCTAACTAAAAATAAAGCCAAGATGATAGTTTCTTAAATTTTAATGAAATTTGCAGATTGTTTTGGTGAAGTTTAATAAACTCCTTGATATCTAAAATATAACGGGACACCGGAGTATATTCTCGAGCATCTCACACTTCTGATAATGAGTTGTCTGCTTGATGTTTATTCAGCTGTGTAAAAACTAGAGATGGCACGATTCCACTTTTTTATGTCCGATACCGATATCATAAATTTGGATATCTGCCGATACAAATCCGATATAGTGTGTTTCTTAATTAATAAAACTGTTTTTTTTAATGTCTTGCTGCATTTTGTATAAGTTCATACTCAAGTTTAAATAAACAACAACACTAAAGCTATTCTGTTTTAAAAAAATAACTAAAAATACACTGCACCCAAAATATTTCATAGTTCAGCAACACTGATCAATCTAATAAACTTAAACCTACACCATCCTCCCTATTCTGGTATTTTAAAGAGTACTTAGCAGAAATATTAAGCAACCTAACTAATAGGGTTGCAAACTCCCAGCAAAAAAAAAAAAAAAAAAAAAAAATAGGGAACCACCCTCCACCTCATGATGCTTGATCAACGTAATCAACTTTAATTTGATGCAGTGTGAAAAAAACACACAGAAAAAAAATATTTTTCTACAATAATTAAATAGATTCAACATCTTTCTTCAACAGAATTGCAGACTGCACAGATGGTATCTTTCCAAAGGAAAAAGTACTATAGCTTACTAGGGTATATTGGACTTAATAGTTACTATATACAGTAATGGAATTCTATACATTTTACATCAGATTAAAACTTTGGGTGTAAGATTCAGATAATTATTTATTAAAAGCTTTTATTTATTAGACATTTTAAATGAGAATAAGAAAGAAAAGTATGTCTTTGTGCCCCCTTTTCCCTGTTAATGCCCTATTGGCCCCCCTGGCTAAACTTTGCTAGATCCGCCCCTGCACAGTTACCAGCCGTCAGCTACGTAGAAAAGGATCCTGGTGTAGAAAGTAATAATAAATAAATTCTAACAACAGCTTATCAAGCCTAAACGTGCTGCTGTTGTTCAGCTGCTGGTTTCCTCTTTCTGGCGCGAAGTGGGCAAAAAACAAAGAAGAGAGACGGACTCGCGACAGAAAAGCCGATCAGCTGATCATTAAGCATTTTCACGACTGAAGTACCAGCACGAGAGAGAGAGAGAGAGAGAGAGAAGAGGCAGTCGCTCCATATATCGATTGTTAAGCTTAACATGGGAATGCTTTACAAACATTCAGAGATGAACTTACACACTTGCTTTACTTCTCTCTGGGATAACTTCCTCGAAGATGAAATGCCGGATTGGTAGCGAGGCTACAAATGCACACAGCCGCTCTATCACGTGAGGCATACTGCTCCGAGTGCTACAGTTATGAGCCGAGTTACGCCGTGTCGCAAGTTTTGTGAGGTGCTTTTTTTTTTATATTTAATGGATCGATTACATTTTTTATTTCTCTTCGATATCCGATCCAGTAATTTACGCCAGTATCGGACCGATACCGATACGTAATATCGGATCAGTCCATCTCTAGTAAAAACTATAACTTTAATCTCAGCCAAACTGATTTACTCAGGAACAAATAAAATACTAAAAAAGCCAAACAATAACATTTGTAAGTTATCTAAGTGACTTATATATGTTTAACCTGAGCAGTGACAGACAGCGGTGGGTTTGAAAATGATTTGCCGGGAGTCCGATGTTCTCACGGGCTCTAGTGAACCTTGCCCCTGGCTAGCTATCGAGCTAGTGGGTAACAGACGTCTCTGAAAACGTCGGAGCGCTTTTGAAAATATGTGGTGTCTTGATAAACTGAGCAGATATTTCAGGTTTATACAGTTACGTTCTCGCCTGAAAATATGTTAAACGTTTATTTTGTGACCCAGAAAGAATAATAAGAGTAATATTAAAACTAACTAGCTGCCGCCATTGTTGGAAACTGAGCTGGGCTGCGCTAAGAATTCTGGGACACAGCTTCTTCTTCTTCGGGGTTTAACGGCAGCTGGCATCCTTGTACTTGCAGTGCTGCCATCTTCTGTTTCAGTCCGTTATTACACTCTTAAATCCTACTACTTATTCCTGCGTCTTTTGTGATCTTACAAAGCTTCAAACGACGCGTCGACTATTAAATCAGTCGTCGACGATTTTGATAGTTGACATAATCGTGACTAGTCGACTAATCGTGGTATCCCTACTGAGCACACACGCTCTTTCTTAGGACTGAACTTCATTACTCGTTTTGCTTGTACTTTGCTGGTACCAGACTGAGTGCTGCAAAGCCACAGATTTTTTTTTTTTTTTTTTGTTAGATTTTGTGACAGCAAAACATAAGTGCACTGCTATTAGTGTAAGAGCCTGTGGAATATTTCTGTGAAACATAATTCCAGGAAGTTAAGGATTTTCAGATGGCACAGATAGAGATTGTGGCAACATTTGGAAAGTTCATCTGAAAACCTGATCTGAGATGATATTTTTCTTTTTTAGCATCAACATGTATCAGCTGTGAACTGCAGTGAGTCAAGGTAGCCTCAAGCACGGGAGGAATGGCTAGTGTGCTGACCCATAGCCACAGTTTCAAACTGTCATGTCTATTTTGATATCAGCCTGCGTCCTTTTATTAGACCGCGCTGTGCTTCTCATGCAGGTCATGTCTCACTCGCCGCATACATACTCTTCCCATAGATTAATGTGAATGATGCACTTTGGCTGTCAAAGATCGCTGTCACAGAGTAAAAACCCATCTCAATGCACCAAACACATTTTCATGTATCTGTCCCAGTCCCATGCCTCAGCCAAGCCACGGCATGTGTCGGTTTGTGTACTGACCTCACAGGTAGTACACAATAAATACACACACTCACACACTATGCCCTCACTAGGGCTGCCACGATTTGTCGACTAGTCACGATTACGTCGACTATCAAAATCGTCGACGACTGATTTAATAGTCGACGCGTCGTTTGAAGCTTTGTAAGATCCCAAAAGACGCAGGAATAAGTGGCAGGATTTAAGAGTGTAATAACGGACTGAAACAGAAGATGGCAGCACTGCATGTACAAGGATGCCAGCTGCCGTTAAACCCCGAATAAGAAGAAGAAGAAGCAGCTGTGTCCCAGAATTCATAGCGCGGCCCAGCTCAGTTTCCAACAATGGCGGCAGCTAGTTAGTTTTAATATTACTCTTATTATTCTTTCTGGGTCACAAAATAAACGTTTAACATATTTTCAGGCGAGAATGTAGCTGTGTAAACCTCAAATATCGGCTCAGTTTATCAGGACACCACATATTTTCAAAAGCGCTCCGACGTTTTCGGAGACGTCTGTTACCCACTAGCTCGATAGCTAGCCGGGGGCTAGGTCACTAGTGCGGTGAGAACACCGGACTCCCGGCAAATTGTTTTCAAACCCACCGCCGTCTTTCACTACTCAGGTTAAATATATATGAGTCACTTAGATAAATTAAAAATGTTGTTGTTTGGCTTTTTTATTTGTTCCTGAGTAAATCGGTCTGTCTGAGATTAAAGTTATAGTTTTTACACAGCTGAATAAACGTCAAGCAGACAGCTGATTATCAGAAGTGTGAGACGCTGGAGAATATACTCCGTTGTCCTGTTATATTTTAGATAGCAAGGAGTTTATTAAACTTCACCGAAACAATCTGCAAATTTCATTAAAATTGAATAAACTATCATCTTGTCTTTATTTTTAGTTAGCACCTTAAAAGCTTAAAGCTGTAAGCTAATGATAGTTATATAAGAGCAGATGCTGCTGGTGCAATAAGCTGTAGTTTTACATCCAGTGGATGATGATCTGATTAGTCGACTAATCACATAAATAATCGGTGACTAGTCGACTATCAAAATAATCGTTTGTGGCAGCCCTAGCCCTCACCGGGACAGAAAGTGGGACGGCTGCTGTCAACCTTCAGCAAGCTGACCAATTTAAACATGTCACACTGATGGTGTATCCCACAAGTTTACTGTATCCGGCCTTTAAGTGATGACGTGATAAATCCTGCTTCCGGGCCCAAACTACTCGTTTAATAAGGCTTTTTTGTTTTGTTTTGTTTTTTTTTACATGTTTTAATGCTTTGTATCTTGTTCTATTTAATCTCAACAAGCCCCTAAAAACAGTCAGTGATCACTGTCGGCCTCTCTCGGTTTTTATTACCGCTAATCATTTTAAAGCTCAGTTTTTAAAACCTTACGATGTAATTCCAGCCCAGGCCATGCAGCAGTATATTAATAACTAACCTCGTATTGTGGATGGATTATCTCAGTTATTCTCCCGACTGAAGTTTGGTCTGTTTACAGTATCCTGCCATACGATTGGATTTGTCCCGAACCTTCGGGAACCCTTGCGTTAACTTTTATTGAATGGAAAAAAAGTTAGCGTTCATCCAGCTTCACTGTTAATATTATGCTAACATAGCTGTGTCGCTAGTGATCACGTAGCACATCATTACATAACAGTTAGCCAAACTTCAGTAACCCTACAAATGTCACTGCTGTTTACTTTCCTGTCTTCATTTATGGAAATGGCAGTAGAGCTGTACGTCTTAATTTGTTTTGGAAATCTCTGTCAGAACATGCTATATTATATTTAGATGGAATCTAGCGAGCTAACTTCCTGCTAACGTCTAACTCCGTTAAATTTCATAAATTCGTTTTTCATAGATGCCTGGGTGGTAAACTTAATTGTTACACCTGGTAGAGCAGCAACGCTGATCATTTTATTACAGGTGAAAGGATTTAGACAGTTTTTAACTCTCAGTGATGCCGCAGTGATCGTGTGACTTGGGGACCTGCAGCGGAGTTTGGGCCCAGTCACGGCTAATGATGTCAGACTTAAAGACCGGATTGAACTACAGCTGGGCAACTCTGCAATCAAGTGAACTAGTTCCTTTTTATACATATAAAAAACAGATTTGAACACATACGGGCATAGAGGAGAAAAGTAGTAATCACCTAATTAGACTTCACTTCACCTTCAGGATTGTGGGGTAGGCGTTCAGTACTGTGTTATGCACACTTGACATAAATTGGGCATTCAGTCTTTGTCTACTTTGATGGGGATTTCATTCACAGTCCCTGTATGCTACACATTATGGCTGTTTTAAAGGTTGCACATTTTGACTTTATTGCCAGAAGAGAAGCCCATCATTCTCCTGTTTTTTGTGGCATTGTTCAAGTTGTCCATCCTGCTTTTGATCCATCTGTTACCCAGTCCAAATCTGTGGAGTCTGCTGCCTCCATCTGCTCTGTTTTCACCAGCCAGGCCAGGCACACAGGAATCATATCATAAATGAATGACAGGAAGGCCGGTCTGGGCAATCTGATCATATGTGGGCCAACAATTTCCTTGTTCATATTTGTAAAGATCAGTGTAGCCTTGTTTTGTCTGCTTCACGAAGGTCTTGCATGAAGCACCTTCCAAGTCACCATCTGGTAAGACTCAACCTGTCTGCTCAGATGACCAGCTCTGGTGTGCCGTCTGTCTGCTCGGCTTGGCTCAAATTGAGGCATCTGCATCCGTCTTCCAGCAGAGTGATGGGGACATGCTGCTTACAAAGTGGTCATTAAAGAGAAATACAAAGCCGAATCTGCTTTCAGTCACGAAACTGGGATCCAGGAATAATGGATTGGATGGTGTTCACCTGCTTCACCGTCATAAATACATTTGACTACATTTGGGAAATGAGATGCACTAAAATTGGGGTTAAGTTTAAAATGACACTGATTTTACTCAGGTTTTTCTGCAGTTTCAGGTCCAAACTAAGATGGGCAGTGAGTCATGAATAGTTCACAGCATAAATCCTATTGCCACTTTTTCAGCTCTGTAAGCAGGCCTTACACAGCTTGTTCGGGACTAACCAGGCCAGCAAGTCCTCTCTCCTCTAACCCTGGCTTGTTGCTCAGGCATACAGCCATGACAGTCCTGGCTGTACAGCAGCGGGGGAGGGCCTGCTTATTTGTCCCGTTAATAAAGCCCAGACACAGCCAAAGAGGGAGCCTCACCCAGCCAGCTGGACGATCTCTTAGCAGCACTCCAGACTACAACATAAATTGTTTGAGAGATACTTTGTTAGTAAGTTATAATTGTGCAGCTGTAGTATAAGGAAATTACTCTTATTTGCGCCAACATAAAAAAAAATGTCCATTGTTCTTTTTTTTTTTTTCTTTTTTTTAATCCACTAAATATTGACTTGATAAAAACACTAAAGTGGCCAGTTGAAGCCTTCAATGTGAACCTGGAATAGAGAGTGCGTGGATCTTTACAGACTGGTGTTTTTGCATTCTCCCAGAGAACAATGCAGTGAGATGTCATTGTTTTATCAGGCTCTGTTAAGTCTGAGTGGATTCAGAGTCAGTAGAGTTTGTTCTGACTGAATAGTGATACAGAATGAAGGAGTGATTGATACTCCCCCCTCAAAGGTTCATGTGCAAAATTGATGAGTTACAGATGAAGAAAAGTAAGGGGCCCGGCTTTTGTGCCTGGTCTGTTCTGATGTATATTCTGATCTGCAATGTCAATGAAAACTTGATGTTTAGCTTTTAATTGATGTACAGCAAACATCAGTTCAGTGTGTAAAGAGAGAGAAAGTGCGAGGGAGTTGTTAAGTCTTACCACCAACAGGTAACTGCCATTGCATTTTTAAAATCAGAATAATTATATAGAATAATAGGTAGATGGTGCTCATCAGCCTGAAAGTCCAAGGGAAGTATCTGGAACTGGAGTCCCAAACACTTAGTCTCATCTGGTACCAGACTATACTGGTCAGTGCTGTAATGTTGGGTCCACTTGGGCTACAGTTGTTTGTCCATATGAGTTCACCCTTATTCACTTCCTAGAGAGGACAATCCAGCTAACCCAATAAGGATGTCGGCCTTCCTCACTGACTTAACACCAAACACACTGTAGCCATCGCACCAGGCAAAATGGTTGATGCTGTTACAGCCTCATCTCAGCTCCAAATGACAATTTTAGTTGCCGTGTAGCATGCAGCATCAGTTGCTGCAGTTATAATAACAGATGCACATCATCTTCAAAAGTCACCACACACAGGTTAAAGATGATGGATTTGCTGTGTTCACTATTTGTATAGCTACTCGTTTCCTGTCAACGCTACCATTTTGGATTCCTCCTGTTTGTGTTTTAACCAGTGTTTTCACGATAGCAGTTGACTGATCTCTTTTTGCCACAAAAGCAGAACATCTACACTGTGAAGAGCATCATTTCATCTCCTCCTTGGAATAATCCTGCCAAGTTTTTTAGAATTTGCCCCTTGGCTACATGATGCTTTTCACTCCCACTTTGGCAATTCCACAACCATAATTAGTAGTGAAATTAGAGTAGCGTGTACTTTCTTCCGACCACTTGAATTAAGTACGTGAATGGCCACCCACTGGGCACCTCATTTGGTTTTAGAGGAGTAACTGTAAAGTATTGAGCTTGCGTGGGACTACACATTTTTTTTGTATGCATGATTTTAAAGTATCCCTTATGCATTATCTGTTTGCTGTTAAACTCTGTAATTCATCAAGCATGTGGGAAATGTCCTTCTTCAGTCCTGCACCAAATTCTTGTATTTACTATCCAACACTGTATCACTGCTGCAGCCCAAGCTTGCCATTGTACAGCATTTTTTTTTCTACATTATTTCTTGTCTTTAAAAAAACAACAATGGCTCTTGCCTCATTTGTGGTATTTTTCGTAATGAAGAAGATTGTGGGGTAGGGCTGGGCGATATATCAAAAATTTACCGTTACCGAAATTTATGACTCTCATCGACGTCATTTTGCCCATGTCGGTAAATTCGGTATTTTAAAAAAAAGAAAAGGCATGTGCAGGTTGGTAATGTTCATGTCCCTTTAAGACGCTGTGCTACGTTACAGACTTGACGGGGTGGAGTCACATGACTCTACTACCTGTTAAGCTGGGCAGACACTGTGCGATTTTTTTCAGTCGCGCGATTCAGCTCCTGCTCAAACTGTACGGTTGACTCGCAGGGGTTAGAAGTTCATAGGTCACGATGCAGGGTCTCACACTATACGGCCCGATGCTCTGATACGACCTGAGTGCTCACACTGTGCGTCCATAAAATGAAGGTTATAACAGAAATTCTGTCGCTCGCTCTCCCTCTCTGTCTTTCACTCACACAGACACGCACACCACCACCATCAACTTTGCTAAATTGCTAATGAAAAACATTGATCAGGCAGCTGTGATTGAGCAGCAGTGTAGATCCAACTATTTTCACGGTTGTTGTGGTCGTGATCATTTTGTTAGGCCACATCGAAAAGGCTCGGATGAGCTTTCCAAAGTTCTACAAGTTGTGCCTCCGTCGCTTGTGTCCAGATCACACGCTGCACTGTCGTGCTGCGCCGTCTTTTTCGCTGACATTTGTGTTTGCGCGTGCGCAGTGTGACAAACTGCGGTGACACCCTCACGACGGTCGTGAATCCTCGCGACCAAGCGATTGATGATCGGGAGCTCGTCGTGAGGTGTCAATCGCTTCTCGTTACCCCACGTATACTATACGATGCATGACGCACGATGAAGGCCAAAATCGGGCCGATCGCCAAAACGGTCGCACGACTCAAAAATCGGCTCAAAATGGGCCAAAAATCGCACAGTGTAAGCCCAGCATAACAAGACGAGACACGGGTGAACAAATGGAGGACGATTTAAATGTTGAAGCAGCAGCGACGGAGGTAGAGCTGGTGGAGGAGGAAACGTTTTTTTTTTTTTTTGGCACTTGGGGTGGTTATCGTCCATTTATCGTTATCGAGGTTAACTGCTCAATTTATCGTGATATTGATTTTAGGCCATATCGCCCAGCCCTATTGTGGGGTGTTTTTTGTGTGTGTCCCGTTTGGATCTTTAGCCATCAGAATTGTTGTCTTAAGGCCAAGAAAGATGCCAAGCGGATTTATTTTACCAAGTGGATCATCATGGCCTTGGTCCATTTGATTGACCTTTATTATAATTATGAATTTAGTTTATTTTCGGTTGCTGCAAACGGGACAGACATGACTGGGGGATAGGACAGGGAGAAAGAAAGAGAGGGAGAGAAAGAAAACCAAAGGGGAGAAGAGACGGTGAGAAAGGGGGAAGAAAGAAAGAAAGAAAAACAAACAAAACACCTGGATCACCTGTATGGAGAAAAAAAAACAGAAGAGAAAGCAAACAAACAAAAAAAAAAAGAGCAACATAATAAAAAACAGCACCATCACAATAAACTAGCTAGCAGTAGATAACAGTAAGAGGAAGATTGTGTTAACATAATGTGTCTAAGTGGGAATGAATCTCTGACATTGATTACTTGTGGTTTTTTTTGTTCTTTTAAGCATTATTGTGTTTGTGCAAGTGCATTGTTGAGCCAGCACTCTTTGATGTTCAGCTTTTAATTGATGTTGCATGTGGCACAAGTACCATTCAAAAGTCTGTATTGTGCACTTATAGCATTTCCTCTAAAAGTCTTGTAATGAAAACTGGATGTGGAGAGTTTAAAAGCCTCCAGTGTTCATCTTTACTTCCGTTAATTGCAAACACTAACACAGTTGCTGAAGAGACTATGAAGAAAAACTTTTAAAAATAGAGTCACTTATGTGTATTCTTAATACCGCATCTGTTTTATTATACCCAACTAATTTATCGACTGGTCAATATTATAGTCTGATATTGGCTATTTGCTAATGTTTAGGCATTTGTAATTTCGGAGGTTGCATCTTCAACATCAATGAGATGGAAAAAAAAGTAGTCGAAATTAGGGCTGGGTGATATGAGGAATATCTAATGTCGCAATATGTTTTTGCTATATTGCGATACAATATATATCACAAAATGTCTTGAGCCTTAGCATCTCCGGTACTGGGGGCAAACGGGGTGAGCTGCAGTTTAAGCCTCTGTGAGTTTATGTAAATATCGGCATGTGTGGTATCCACAGAAACCTCAGCTAAAAGCACATATAAACCATTTCTACAACCACCAAACAGCAAAAACGACAAACAATTAAAGAGCAGTTACATAATTTTGCCAAATGTGCCTAAACACAACCAACGAAGCCACAAACTCACTCAACTTCATGGAACCAAGCAAACGGCTAAAACTGCAAGTGTTGTCATGCTCTGACCGAAGTTTACTGAACCAGCTGCAAAGAAACCATAAATGTGCTTCACGTTCAATAAACAATAACATGGAAATACTGTGCCGTTTTTCTGTTTCTCTCGCCAGTAGGCGTTGTAGCTCGTATCACAGCTGGTTTATTTAAAGTTTTTTTTTGTGTGTGTGTGTGTGTGTGTGTGTGTGTGTGTGTGTGTGTGTGTGTGTGTGTGTGTGTGTGTGAAGATGTTGACATGTGGAGTTTAAGAAAGTCTTTATTTTGCAGTGGATGGCTTTTAAGCTGATGGACTAATTTCGTGGTACTGCTACCTTTAGCGGCAATAGTTTTATGGCATGTTTTGCAAATTACCAGATTTTGTTCAACATCCTCCTTGTGAAATCCAAACGATGGCGCCATATTTTTCCTTATCTGGTAGCAGATAAACACGCGTGATCAGCGCAGAAGGTTTTCTGGTTCAGAGGGTGGATTAATTATGCATTCGCAAAATACCAAAACCACTCAGAGTGAATCACATGCAGACAGCTTAATATTTCCATGGCAGCCTCAGTGGTTAGCCATTTTAACAATCGTATGTGGGGAAAAAAAACTTAGCCGATTTATGGGAGTAGTGACATTTTTTTAATCACCAAATATCGGTATCAGTCTTAGAAATCCTATATCCAGTATGTCTGAACCATACTGGATATGAAATGTGTCACTTCAAATGTAGGCAGAACTAATGTTATATCTTATTCCAAAACATACAAAATACCATCAGTACGAATACAAAAAGTCTTGGTATCAGTACGCAACATCAGCCGTGGTCGCAGTGCAGATAAAATCCCAACATTTCCGATCCTTGCTGTACTATAAGTATTTGTTTAGTATGTGGCAAACTGTTTTGACTCAGCATCGACTCCTGTGTTAAATTTCTTGATATGTGTGTCTCTTTGTTACTTAATGAAGATAAGATAAAAAGGAAACATTGTAATCGATAAACCACATCCCTTTGACAGATCTTTTCAGTGTGCAGCCGTTCTTTGTTCTTGGCAGTTGTCTTCATTTACCTTTCCAGTGTGTTTCTAGAAAGAGCCTACATTAAACTATAGAAAGAGTTTGAAACACATCAACATGTTTGCATATTTTGCCAAGTACTGTGTTGCTTTGGAGGTTTTTGAAGTTTTTTTTGTTTGTTTGTTTTTAGATACTAAATAATGATCAGAGGCTTACAAGCAAATCTTGTTTTCAGACATGCCTGGCCTTATTTGTGTACTCAGGAGTTTTAACACACAGTTTTAACACAAAAAATATGACATTTTTTATATCATGTGAAAGTTTATATTGGGGAATTATCGGGGACATGGCGCTGCTGCTCATCTGTGTAATACATCCCCTCTGTTCTCTCCAGGAGTTAATTTAAGGAGCACAAGATTGCGAATGAATCTATTAGAAAGGCTGTGATTTAGCAGGTCGTCACCCTCCTCTGTTCACTCCCCTTCCTCTTATTGCTCTCCTCCTACACACACACCCCTAGCATCAAGCTACACTGTGTGGCTGTGTGCATATTTGACTGATATTTCACTATTCCTCAGTGAATTTACACAAAGGCTTATTTAAAGCATCGCAGTATAGGTGCTGTGCTCCACTAATGTTTCCTGGAATCAATTCAGAATGACCCCCAACATCATACAGGGGCATAACTACACTTAATGACAGCTGTTAATTGATTAGAACAATGGCAGTGACCATGAAAGTTGGTGTCAGGGCTAGGGATGGGTATCGTTTAGGTTTTATCCGATACCGGTGCCAAACTCGTACTTTTGAAACGGTGCCGGTGCTTAAGCGGTGCTTGAACCGGTGCTTAAAGAATGGAGAACACAAACGTTGTCCAAAAACCTCTTATGTTTTTATTTTTAGAATTCTTTTTTTTCTGCAAAATGATAACCAAGTTAGCCTTTTCTGTTGATACAACATACCTCCTTTGGTTGGAACCGGTGCTTAAAGAATGGAAAACACAAACTTTGTCCTAAAACCTCTCATGTTTGGCTGTTTTTCTTGTAAAAAGATAACAATGTTAGCCTTTTTTGCAGCTATAGGGCATATATGGTATCACTCTATCACACAAGAAGACAGCCGCATGTAACTACGACGGTGTTTGCTAGTTCACCTTACATGCATTAATGTAATAACGTGGTTAGCCTACTCAACATAAATTACACACGAACAACATTAAGCTACTCACGCAGAGAAGAACAGCTGCTGCTGCCGTCATCATGCGTCATCATTTCTGCTGCACTGGCAGGGCTAGGGGCCAGGACTCTACTCTCCGAGTTCTTGGGGGATGTTGCTAACTCTGGGTCCGATAACAGCCACCACACCCGCAGTAGATGTGCTCGGTGCTTGGTCTTGCAGCAAGCTATAAAATACGGTGCATTTCTCAGCTTAAAAAAACGCTATGCGTTGCCAGGTGTTTCATCAGATTCGAGGTGTTACCTCCTTTGCACAGTATCACCTTAAAGCACTTGTTGCAGGCTGCTGAGTTTGCATCTTTTGCTGTGAAGTACAGCCAGACTTTTGAGCGCTCCGTCTTGGGCGTTTTTAATCTGTAGCTCTGCTCTAAAAGAATGTACGTACCTGGGTGGGTCCGCCTACTATCCTTGGAAAGGTAAAATAATTGGCTAGAATCCAAAGTGTATGACATCTCAAGAAAAAAAATGTGCGCTGCTTTTCGGTCTGGTTACTACCGTTTATGTCAGAACCGGTACCAGTACCCATCCCTAGTCAGGGCTGCTATGCTGACTAAGAAGTCATTGTTTGGCTATGTTTGTCATGCATAGTGGCTATTTCTGTGTCGAACTAAATATATTTATTCATTTTGTGGGGGTAAGGCACAAACAATCTAATATTGTAGAAGAATTTATGTGTGGGTGTAGAGGCTGTTTGTGTTTTTCTGATATTTCCAGCATATGAGAAAGGAAAGTTCCTGGAAAAAAAACATATTGGGTTGACAAATATATGTTTTGATGTAGCTATGGTATAGGTAGTCACTGTAGTTACAGGTACAGGCAGTCTGTCTTTCTTACTGTTATGTCTATATGTATTGCAACCTATACTGTTTTTGTTTTTTGTTTTTATTTTAAACATTGCAAATGGACCCCAATTGACAATAAAATGTACAATTAAGTGGAAAAACCTGAATGTACAAGAGATATTAAAACACAAACAAAAGTACCTTTTTGGGGTAGATGCCAATACATTCATTTTTGCTTGATAAGGAATCTCTAGATTTAGCATGTCTGACATAATTTGAAAAGTTTTCCAATATTGTTGAAATAGTGCTGTTTTCCCTCCAAACACTTGATACATGTGTCACAAATATCAGGAGACCATCAGTTAAACTTGGTTGGGGTGATATAGGTCCTCATCACCGTTTGTATTTTAACATCTTCATTATTGTATGGATTGATTGTTTTTGTTTTGGGACTTTTAGGCATGCCTTTCCTCACTTCTTTTCATCTGTATTTGCTTGAACATCCTTTCTCTGTGCTTCTAACATGTCAATAGTGGATTTGCTCTCATGCAACAGCAATGCTGTATAAACTAAAGAAATCTAAATTTCCTTATCAACAATAAGGTTTTCAAGGTGGGATAGTGATAGCTCAGATATTAGATGCTATACGTCTGTATTTTAAGAATTTGACATTTTTAATTGCAGATACTTGAGAAAATGTTTGTCACCCAATGCCACCCAGATTTTGAAGCCACAATCTGTCCTTCCAGCCCTAAAGGATTCATTACAGCATATAGGGTAGTAAGATGATACGGAGGAAGTAGCTTTAATATGCCACTTTGTACCATATGTCGAAAGTATTTTCTAAGGACAAGGTTTCCCATTTTTCCTTTGAGTGTATAATATAAAGAATATAAAAACAGAATATAAGAACAGTTTTACTGGAAGATTTGTAGTAGCTCTGACCCACATGATTATACATTGATGTAGGCAGTCATCTGTCTGATGTCTCCCTGACCTCACAAATCAATGCTCCTAGGTCCCTGGGATAAATATTTTACTATCAAGGGTAATTTTAAGACTTTAAATTTTAAGTTTGTTAGGAAAAACTGTCGCCGGCGTACAGGGGTATTCTATGCTCTTGGTCACTAAGTTGTATAGCCACTAGACCCACCTCTATCACCACAGTCAAGGCCTCATGACAAGCATTATTAGCATCCCATGTTGCCAGATCACTCTAGAAAAATAGTTATTGTATGTTGCAATTTACTCAGTCATCTCTTCTGTCAAATAGCTGTTTTTAACATAGGTTTTAAGCAGGAAGCTATTTTAATCTCTAAAATTACTTCATTTTAGCTTGTGATTTATATGTTAACCATATTTAATAAATTTGTTAGTTCCATATGTCATTTGTATCAGATCAGTACAAAAAGTAAGAGGGAGTTTGCTGTACTGAGCCCATGGCAACCACTAATAGGGCAAAACAAAGAAACATTAACACATGAAAACATTTAAACCCACAAGTCACCACTCCCTTACTCAAAACAATGAACTAGCTGGGCATATGATTATCCTTTTTAAGAAGGAGCAGCTGAAAACTTCAAAACCAACCCGTGGTCTCTACCAACCATGAACCTTATTAAACATTTAGTCTTATATAACAGGCCCTGTTCAAGATCAAACTGTTCCATCTGAGTATAAATGGTTTTAAGATGTAAATTTCAGTCACAACAGAAAGAATGAATTGAAAAAATATTCAGGCAACACAAATTCTGTAAACCATGCCACAATGAACAATGCCAGATACAAAACCTCTTGGATGTAAAATCAACTGTAAGAGGGCATCCTCAATAGATGAAACTCCATATAATAAATCCTATTGAGTTTTTAATTTGAACGGCAACTACTCACGAACTAGTCGTGGAATACACTGTTTTCCCTAGCAACCACAGTGTCCCAGCAGGTTGTCGATCATCTATGTCTGTGTGACTCTGTTCATGTGCAGCTGATTCTGCATCATTGTTGTCCTCCAGAAATATTAAAATTGGATTGCTTAAGCCATTTCTGCAGTTTGATGGAGATGTGTGAGTGCATTCATGTCTGCAACTCATGAAATCTTACAAAGTGGAGCTATATCAGGAAGTGCTCTTTGGAAGCAGCCATTTACAGGAAATCAAAGTTATTATAACAGCAGCTACTTTTTGTCAGAAAGTGAAATTGACTTTCTGTCAGAGAATGGGGGTTCAGTAACTTGAACGCATACGACGTGGTGATTCCCTGATTGGTGGAACCATTTAATCTTCTATAGTAGGAATTCTAGTGGTAGCATGATTAGTATGAGTCTGTGTAAAACAAAGTGTGATGGATGGAGCAGCTACGAAGTTTGCTTTTCTTCCCTTGCTTTGATGTAAAAATCCTCCTAGCTTTTTCCCAATAAATGTTTTAATGGAACAGTGTTGCTGTTTTGAACCCTAATAGTTTCTTTCACTCAACCTGAGCTCACAGTTTCAGTAACAGTAACGGCTCCGACTCCACATTAAACTGTGCCAGCGTCATCACCGCTGCTGTGTTATCATTGTTTTTGTTTAAAACTGGGGGCTGAGAATGAACACTTGCAGCACGAGCGCATTGGCTTCATCTTTCTGACAAGGAATCTACATTCCTCTTTGTTGGTCTTTCTTTTACAAGACACCTGCGTAGCAAAGAGTAAACTGGTCATACTTGTCTTCACAATCTTTCTCAGTCTTCTTTTTGGACTCTTGTTATGATCGGTCTCTTTCTCAAAATGTCCTTCTTCCAAATAAAAACAAAGCCATTCACAGCACATTTTTAGACCCAGCATTAAGCAGTAAGTGTCCTTTGTACCACAGACTTGCTTTGCTTGGTTCTGTCCTTTCCTTCCACACACCTCCTCTACCTCTGTCTCATTTGTTTGGCACTCTGCCAGGCTGCTCAGTGAGCCAGAGGGTGACTCTGCCAACATGTTTGTGTGCATCAGATTAACTTGCGTTTTATTCTGTTTATTTTTAATTCTCTCAAGACTGCGTGTGTGCTTTGCCCTCACGTACCCTGTTGTCAGGTTTAGGTAAAAACCGTTGCACAGATGCACCTCGATTAAAGTTCCTAAAGGCGTGGGAATTATCATCACTATTTTGTCTGTCATAATCTTCTTCCTCCATCGTATTCTGCTGTTCTGACATTTTCTATGCAGGCAGTGGGAGTGGCTACTCAGTCCTAGATTTCACACAGTTCTCATTGGGCCTTTTTAATTAATACTAGCAGTGCTTTTATTAACGTCTTCTTCCACTCCTCCCGGTGGCAGCTGACTGTTTAATTACAGCAGGAGGCTAGCTGTACCCGCAAACTGGGTAGGAGAGGGAAGGGGGGGAAAGGATTGACATTCTCGTGACATAACTTAGAGCAATGTTTTGAATATGACTATTTTATTTTTTTTATGGATTTAAACATAACTGGGTTGTAGAGAGCTTTCAGGTGTATAAATGTATATGTGTGTGACGACCCGGCTCAAAGCCGCAACATAAAAAAGGAGACGAATACCAGAGTATGGGTGAGAAGAGGTTTTATCTTAAAATGGAAAACCAGGTTTGCTAAAATGGCTGATGCCACCAAGGCAAAGACAAGTGAGCTCCCCGGCGAGTTCCTGGAAAATGGGACCTGTACTCAGCAAAGCTCACCTTTCATAGAGGATGATGATATTATTATTATTATTATTATTATTATTATTATTATTATTATTAAGTGTCTTTTTGCTTCTCTGCTGCAGCAGACACTGTGTATTTGGAGCTTAAAGATATGATGGTTGTAACAAGGGAGGGAAATTTGATGCTTTAAAACGCCATAACAAGCATTGTTTGTTGTTTTAAGCCAGGGGTAGGCAACCTTTCTGATGGCAAGTGCCATCTAAAATTTCCTCAGAAGTCAGTTTGCCATATGATTGCATTAGCAATAAATTTAATAACGCTCTATATGAAGAGTTACACACTATATAGAACGACTTTATAGAATTATATTTGTTTGCAGATGTTGGCAGCTATCAGCGAATAGTTATCAGCTATTTTGAAACAAAAAAAATACACTTTTTATCCATAACAAGAACTCCATAACAGCAAATGAACTGTACAACAGAAAATGCAAATGCTATTTATGGTCTCCTCACAACAATGATAAGAAAAATAAACTGAGCCAATATGGCATGTTTGTTAATACACATGTTAATCTGATCTCTGGTCCAGCATTCAGACGGCTACCTGAGGAAACTCTTCATGTGAGAGAAAATCTGCTCACACAGATGTGTAGAGCCAAATACTGTCAATAAGGCCTCTGCAATGTTCTGAAGACAGTCAAACTTGTCAGGTAGTGATGTGAAAATGCAAGCTCCATGAACACGCACAGCTATGGATTCCAGCTGCTTCAATGTTGCATTAACTTAAAATGTCTGGCTTTTGTTAAATAATTTTCTGAAGCTTACAAACAAAGTTTTTATCTGACATAAAATGTATAGAAATCATACATATACCAACAAGATTGTACATCACTGTCACAACAGTGTTTGTTTTCATTCAAAGGCTTTATGGCTTTAATACCTGGTGGGCCGGTCTTTAGCTAAAATGCCCTGAGCACGACACGCAGTGAATTAATCTGAGACGGTGCATTTAAAAAAAAAAAAAAAAAGGCCACGCCAGCAGTGTACATCGCAAATCAGCTCGCATAGACATATTAGTTGTGCCGCTTCTTAATGATGGTATCTTAGCTAACAACCCCAACTACCAGATTCAACTTGTAATTGGCTAAAAATAATTTAGTCTACTGGTGAGGGGGACGTTGTTAGCTTTCCACATTCCGACACTTCAAAAGCTTCAGGAGCTTTCCGCTCAGCACAGCATCAGCACCGTGGAAATACACGGATACATCCGAAGAGTCGAGACAGAATTCACAATGCATTTTTGGGACTTTCAGGTGTGTGGACCAATGTTTTCTTTTCTAATCAAACCAGAAATCTTTAATGAGCAGGTGGATAATTAAATGAAAATAAGAAAGTATTTTTTGTGCCCCCCCCCCCCCCCCCCCTTTCCCCCCTGGCAAAACTTTGCTAGACCCGCCCCTGCACAAGTTACCAGCTGTCAGCTACATAGAAAAGGATCCTGGTGTTATTTGTCTCTCAGAAACAGTTCATAACTTCCCTTCAACTCATTCATGTCACCTAAAAGGTAAACCTGTTTCTCCATCACCTGTTCAGCTCTGATGATCCAGTAAGGACATCTCCTGGTTTCATCTTCATGTTTCCCTCTCACCAGATAACCAAACCATATCATGACCAGCAGCTTTTTTGCAGCTGTGGCTCCAGCAAACATCAGCTGATAGTAGAAATTAATATTAAATAAATTCTAACAACAGCTGATCAAGCTTAAACGTGCTGCTGTTGTTTAGCGCAACATCCGCTGGTTTCCGCTTTCTGGCGCAAAGTGAGCGATAAACAAACGAGAGAAAAGCCGATCAGCTGATCATTGATCAGTTTCATGATTGAAGTAGCAACAGGAGAGAGAGGGGGAGAATGAGAGAAGAAGAGGCAGCTGCAGCGTAACGACAGAATAAGTCCAGCTTTGTCTTTTTTTTTTTTTTTTCTATTCTAGCTGAAGTACGGGACAAATCGTGTTTCTTTTCAGCTCAATACGAAACGTGTAATATTTTCTCTGAATACGGGACGATTCCGTTTTTACGGGACGGTTGGCAACTCTAATAATTAACCTTATGAATAAAATAAAGTTCACTATCAGTAAAATCATAGCACCCACCCAGCTGTATAGAAACTCCGTCATGCTATCTAGTACGCAGTACGAGTTATTGTAACTGACTATAAAAAGTTAGCACAACGAAAATAAACTCCACCTAAACTTGGTTAGTTTAGACTGCAGGTCATAAATTCTTACCTGAAGTTCAGTTCACCTGACACTCGGACCGGCCCCGCCTCGGGTCTTTCCTCCTCCTGCCTCCCCTTTCCCTCATCCACCTGCTGGCCTCCACCACTTACTAATGTTACTGAATCTGTGGAAGCTCCGCCATAACCACCACCAAACAACTGAGTTATTTTTAGACATCAGCCAGCATCTGGCCAATCCACCACCTTTCATTGTTTATACCGTTACAAAAAAACCCCCAAAAAACATTGGCCCATAAAAATGAAAATTCACCATCGGCCCACCGAGCAAATGCCCGGTATGCCCGATGGCCAGTCCAGCTATGGTCGTGCCATCAGTTAACCCTGTTAGAGCTAGAGCTGTGGGCTCTAGATATGAGATCCATGTAACTGATCATTAAATGTTCTTTAACCAGCAAGTCGGGCTGCTCGATTATGGCAAAAATTATAATCACGATTATTTTCACTGAAATTGAGATCTCGATTATTTGACGATATTTATTTAACCCTTTAAGACCTACCATAGAACCAAGTCCGCCAGAGCTTATATTATTTTTTTACATGTTGTAGTGCAATTTGTGGGAGCATTTCAAGTTGCTATACATCAATACAACTATTATAGCCCATATTTTAATATGTATGCATTAAGTCCATAGTAACTACATTAATTGCAAAAAAAGTGCAATAAACTACAAAAAAATTGAAAATCGTTTTTGGTTTTGTTACATATACTTCTACTTGGAGAAATTTTAAGAGGTTTATCCCTCAAAACTTTAAATACAAAAAAGTTGCAAAAAATAGTTTACAACAACAGGAAATTTATTTTGAGTGTCTTCATAGTTTTATTTTGGAGATGCAGCAATTTTTATATACTGCAGGAAAAAAAAAAACAATCCTATGATGCAAATTTGCAAAGAAAACAGCATGTGCATCAAAATAAACTATTTCCAGCAGTGCAATTCGAGTTCTAAGCATCCCAGAAACTATTCAGAAAAGTCAAACATGACTTATAAAAACTATTTTCCGCGAAAATGGCGGACATGCGATAGTTCGCTCTGACGTCTGTTTCAGTGTGGGAAGTGTTACAAACAGCTGATCGGATCGGCAAAGCGTGTTTCTGGAATATTATGTTTTTGTTCCTGCAAGCGCTTTTTATGCAATTTTTGCAAAGCTTTATGTGGAAGGAAACCGTGACCGAGGACAAGCTGATGGCATGAGATGCAAGTACAACTCCTCTGGTTTCATATGCAAAAAAAATTATTGCGCTAGCTTACGCGGTTCCGGTTCTATAGGGATTTAAAAATAGTTACACAAAACGGAGCGTGCAGCTCTGACCGGCTTTAAAGGGTTAACAATAACAATGTATTGGATAATGACTTTAAAAAATAATATAAAATAGTGTGCAAATACTGATAGCAGTGCAAATGTTTGCAATATAATAAATAAATAAAAAATGTAAACATCTATGTTTAGTGAACTTTGCAGTGTTGCTCTGGTGCAGCTACACCGTAGCAAAGTTTACACACTGTGTCTACTTGATCCACGTCTGACTCCGCGAACCCATAATGTTTCCACACCACCAACGGCAGTCACTCTCCTCTCCACATAACTTCTGCTTAGCTTTCCGAGCTTCCCTCGGGTCCTCTTCTTAATTGTTGTGACGCTGTTCGAAATGCAGAGAGGTGCGCTCGATTTGCCACACGGAGCAGCGCGAGAGTAAAGCACGAGGGAGGGGCTAATAATCGGCTCAGTCATTTTTAATGATCATTGAAAGCCCAGATCGTAATCGTGATTCAAATTCGATTAATTGAGCAGCCCTACCAGCAAGTTCCTATATACAGCAACAAGCATTAGTACTTCAAACCCCCCATTTCACTGCTAATGTCAATGACATTACAGGACCTGTTTTCATTTATTTATTTATTTTTTTACCAGGCTATAAACACAGCATTTTAAAATGAATGTCTAGGGGCACTTACTCTTTTGGAGCCAGTCTCTAGTGGCCACACAAGGAACTGCAGGTTTTGGCACGTCGTTTTTCTTTTTTAACCCTGGAGGTTGCTCTCTGTGGTCCTGACATTTTCTGGAGTTCATGTGTGGAAACGTTTAAATGGTATTGTGAACAAAGCCTTAAACCATTTTTTGTCACAACTTATAAATTATCTACTTTAACTTCTCCATAGGGAGCTTGTTGCTTGAATCCTTTATAAACAATAAACCAAAATAGTAAAAAATAAATAAATAAATTAATAGCACATAGCGCTGTCTTTTTATTTGTTAGAATATCTGTCTGTCTTTGTCCCAGGGTGGTTAACAACACTTGGCTGCTCTGCTGTCTCAGACTCACTTACTGGCTGGTTTTTATAGCTGAACTGCTTGGTAGTCATTTTACTGTCCCAGCAGTAGTCTGGGGCTTCTGTGCCAGTGCTGAGTCATAGAGCTTCAGTTACCACAAGGAGGTTGGAGGAGGGGGAGAAGAGCTCGAGTGGAGGAAGGCCATTGGCAGAGTGCTGTCTCACTGTCTCAGCACTCCTGCCCCAAAGATAACACCCAAGAGCTGTCACAGCCCCTCCCTCCCTACTGTTCTCATTCACAATTCCTCAGCAGGAAGGGAGATGGGAAACGGCACATTTGGCTGGGAACAGCTGAGATGTGTGGGAGCTGTCACTTCACCAGTAATGAAAACAAACTTCATCATTTTTCTATCTTTTCAGTATATCAGGTTGTATACCTTTGGGGTTTGGTCACGTCAGGCTCTTTCATCTTGAGGTTAACACAAATATTTTTCTGACATTTCAAAGCTAACAAGCCTAGACGAGCTCTTCTTCACAGGCTGGCCTGAGTGGGAGGAATCAGGTGTCCATTAAAAACAGCCGCTGTGTTTATCGGGAGAAAAATGAATAAGTCAGATATGACAGAAAGACAGACTGTTTGTCTCTGTAATGTGGGAAGTGTAATGAAAGATGTTCAGGCACCTGGAAAACTACAAACTCTTCCTTCTTCTCTTGTTCTCTTCGTGGCTTGCCTTTGCAGATAGAAGCAATGTCAGAAAGAACAATTTACATTGGAATTAAGCCAGAGCACTTTCTTATTTTATGGAAATCAGAGAAAAACTGTGGTGAATCCTGAGGATGAAGTGATTTTTGTGATGCCTGATTGACAGATGTAGATTAGCCGTGCGCAGGTTTTGTTCTTTCTGATGCCTTAATTGGATGAGCACTTCAATGTACCGACAGTATGTCTGCAGAAATTTACCTCAGCTTAACAGGATGGATCGAGGAAGAAAAAGTTCTTAGTTAAATGCACAAAGGAGTCAGATGTTTTTCCTCTTTGAAACCCTGCTCAGTCCCCACTCCCTCTACTTCCTGTTGTTCTTATTTTTCTTCAGCTCCTGAAAACCTGCACTTCTAATTAGGGCTGGACCGTATCATACCGTTCACGGTAATACCGGTATAATGTTGGGCAACAATACGAAAATGAAATATCGCGATAGAATATGGGTAAAACGCGCATGCGCAGTGCCTTTGTTTTCATACGCACATGGCGGGAAAAGCACGGTGGCGACGAAGAATTAGAAGGGCGAAAGCGGATCGTTGAATGAAACCGATGAACCAGAATTGGTTTGTAAAAATGCGAAAACTTCAGTGGTGTGGAACTGGTTTGGCTTTCGTCCGTCAGATACACAACAAAGCACTATTTTTGGTTGAGCATGCTAGCGGGCCGTCGTTATTACCGTGTTTTTTGGAAAATACAGTGCACCTAAAATCAATCCTTTGATTTTTCTGAAAATCGACAGTGCCCTTTATAATCCCGTGTGCCTTATGTAGGAATTCTGGTTGTTTACTGACCTTGAAACTATTTTATGGGGTACATGGCACTCGAAAATCTGGCAAATGTTGTAGTACGACTTTGCTAAGCTACAAACCCGCACCGCTTGATGGATTGTCAGAGCATTACGGCTATCATAAGGAGGAGCCTTGCGGAGTGATACATACTGTGCTTCAACATAATATTACCGTATTGTGTGTATAACCTCTTTTTAAGTTTTGTGGATATTATACATGGTTATGCTGAAGATATGTCGGCCAATTTCCACTGGAAATGCCTTTTGGTTAAACTGTCAGCAAGAATTTTGCATTTGCACTGTTACATTTTTATATAACTTTAATGCACATAAAAAACAGCTGCTTGTTTAAGTGAAAATACATTGATGGGTTTTTTGCACTAATAAAGTTGTGGAGTTGTAAAGTATTTTGTCTAGTGTCAATTATATCGTCAGTTATATCGTTATCGTAAATTCGTACAATTTTCCATTGACAAATACATTTTTTGTTTCTCATCTTAGTTTCTGTCCTTCTGTTTCATTTTATTCTTTTTTGTTTTGTTTTTTATTTTCCTGGTGTTTGTCCCCCCCCTCTTTCCTCTCATGCAGACACACACCTCATGCCTGTCAGCTCTTCTCTTTCTGCTTTTTTAGACACACTCTCACTCCTTCTCCTTCTGTCTCTTTCTGTGGCCTGACCAGCTGGGTGGAAAGAATCACTTGTTTATCTCCCCTGCTGCCCGTCAGGGGCTTTTGCTTTGCTGCCACCGTTGCCTAGCAACTGCAGCAAAAGTCGGCATTGGCTGCTTATACAGAGACTGTGTGTGTGTGTGTGTGTGTGTGTGTGAGAGACTCCATGTTGACTCGGCAGGCTGAGGACAGACACGCCGCTCTCACCACTCCCTCGGCGCAGAAGTGGTCGCCAGCCTTTGTGACTCCAGAGTAGGCACACTTACACAAACCTTAGCAGTGTTTAGTGTAGACACACAAACACATGGTACAAACAAGACTGGGACTTCCCGATCTCACAGTCTGTCTGCATGCCACGAGCCACCAATCCACATTTTCACTAGTGATCAGCTGATTGTCTTATTCAGTGAAATTTTCATTCCTTGGATGAAAATATAATTTTGCTTCTCCTTTTTTTTTTTTTTTTTTTTTTTCCCTTTTTATTTTGAGTTTCAAGATCATAAAAATTTGTTATTACGATTCTAACCGTGATCATGGTGATCTGTGGAATCAGTGACTTCTTTATGTCTTCCTGTGTTATGCTCACGTCTCATATATACAAATATTTGCTCCATGTCCTTTTCACTTCTACTTAAGGTAGCTGACAGAATCACCTGAATATAAGTACAGAGTTAGCGCCGAGCATATACTTTATATAAAAGATGGACTTAATGGCATTTAATATGGGAGTCTTTGATCGATTCTCAAACAGCCATGACACAAACTGCAGTTCTAGCACTTGGATTATTACAGGGTAATCCCAAAAGTAAGCTCTAGATTTAAAACACGTGGGGATCGAGCTTTTCAGGCACTGGCACCTAGGCTGTGGAACTCTCTGCCGTTGTCTTTACGCTGTCTAGACTCTACTGACTCCTTTAAAAAGCAGCTGAAGACATTTTTATACAAACGGGCTTTTAATTAATTTAATTAATTTTTACTTGTATGTCTGATCTTACTGTAAAGCACTTTGTGATTTTTATCTGTGAAATGTGCTATATAAATAAATTTTACTTACTTACTTACTCTCCTTAAAAAAAAAAAAAAAAAAAAAAAAAAGAGAGAAATACAAACAACCGTTTATTTTTTATAATATTGACATCATTTCAAATGTTGAAGAATTATTTATTTTTCTACATTATTGCCATTTCGGCCGATGCATTATTTGTAGACAGTGTTCCAGTTTGACAATGCCCATGTCATACCAGCTCACCGCCATGTCCTTCAAACAAACGTTTTTCAAATTTTTTGCTTTGCCTAATAAAGAGCAGTAATGTACAGTCCAAAATCAGCTGTTTGACTTTCTGCTTACGAAAAGACTTTGACAATCAGTGCCTCACAGGCACAGTTTTGTTTAAGTATTTCTAGCAATCAAGTAATTGATAAATCCAATAATTGTTGCGTATCTAATCATTGTTAATGGGAAACAGTGCGGGCTTACAAGCATCATTGTAAACACATCCATATCTCCTGTCACTATGAGTAGCTCTGCTTGTATGAGCTCCAGCACAGTAGATGCCTGATTCTGGCATGTTCTGAGGATCTCATTGTCTTTCAGCACCACGTTCCATCTTGCATCACCCTCCCTTTCCTGTTCAGATGCCCTGACATGTATCTTGGTGCAGAAAATGCTGGGAATATTTCTTTTGCTTTTTTTTTTTTTTTTTTTTTTTTGAGGTGCCATCTTGGGGGGTCTCGACAATGGTGCCCCGAGGACTGCAGCACTGCATCATACACAGCATCTGTCAAACACAGAATGAGGATGGAGACTTGGCAAGCTGTGGGTATATGTGTGTAGGGTAGAGGAAGAATGCCAGAAGCTCCCCTTTTCACTCTCCTCTGTTCTCCCTGTGATGATTGTGGGGAAGTCTCTGGGCATGTGCAGACACGTCTGGGCAAGAGTCAAGCTCTTGCTCAATGCTGCCTCCTCCTGTCCAACTGCCTGTCAGCCTGTCAGTGATGCAAGATAAGCAGACAGAAAGAGGCTTGGCATGGATGAGCCTTACCACCCTCTGCCTTCGTTGTAAGTTAATTTTCACACTGCTGTTCTTATTCTCTACGTGAGGCTTAAGACAGCAGATAAAAGCTCTGGCCCAGGCTGATAATCGCAGCGAGAGAATGAATCGGAGCATCTGCAGTACAGATCACCTCTGATAACTTCAGTGTGCTTGTCAATGATGGAGCAGCGTTGTGTCACACCGTTGGGTCAGCCGGCGCAGAGCTGCAGTATTCCTAACTTCACATCGACCTCTGTGCTGCACTCCTCCCACACTTTTCCTGTCTTTTTCTGTGGAGTTTTTCAGCTAATTAGCTGGATTTAATAAACTGACAAGGAAAATGTTTACATATGTCAGTACTGAAAGCTGTTTTCCCTGTAGACTCCAGTAATATTGGAGTCTACAATATTACTGGAAGTGTTTTTACAACCACAGCTCTCACTGTCTGGTGGCCTTCAGATAGGAGATTTAAGGCAATTCCACATTGGCTTAATTTTTTTTTTTTTGCTAGAAGCTTTGTCCAAGTTTTATACTGTCTTTGGTTTTATCCCAACATTTTCTTAAATGATACAATTATCAGCTGTAATGAAGCAGTGCAACTGCTAAGAATAAGAGCTTGCATAAACACCATCACCACAATTGAGCGCTGGCACTGATTGGACACTGATCTTCGGATTCCCAGAAGAGATATGAGCTGTACAGAACGTATTTCTAATGATCAGCAGCTTACATTATAGTCTGATGTGCATTTCGATGTAAGAGACTTGGAAAACATGATAATTAATTGTAATCCTGCTTTAATAGAGTTTCTTATTGCGTTGCAGGCCAGAAGACGTGTCTCCACCTCCACGGTGTGTTCCCCTACATCTACGTGCCGTACGACAACTATGGGCAGCAGCCAGAGCGCTACCTGCGGCAAGTGGCCTTCAGCATCGACAGGGCCCTCAACGTCGCCATGGGAAACCCCACCTCCAACAACCAACATGTCTTCAAGGTGGTGCTGGTCTCCGGCATGTAAGTAACTTGTGTTTGCTGTGTTGTACCGACACAACTGAGCTGAGATTTGCTTCAGAAAGCAGCTTGACTGCATACTTTGGTAAAGGTTGTTGTTAAACACAGCCTTTCTGAAACAACAAAGGGTGTGTGAGCCAACAATTGTGACTTAAGACTTCTCTAAACACTCAGTTTCAGATATACGTATTCTAAGTTTTCATGTCACATTATTGCTAATTCAGTTACTCAGACTCTCGTCAGGTTCAGAGTCCACTTTAAGATTGTGGTTTTAGCTTTTAGAGCTCTGCATGGACAAGCACCACTGTGCACCAGAGAACCTTTACTTTCTGTGACCTGTCTATATGTGTATGTATACATTACTTTAACATGTGTATGTGATGCAGGTTTACATATTGAATGCCTTTTTTTTTTTTTCTTCTTTTCTTTCAGGCCTTACTATGGTTATCACGCCAAGGAGAAGCTCTTTATGAAGATCTATTTATACAATCCTCAGATGGTCAAGAGGTAAGGATCGAAGCAGTTTAATGTGAGCAGAGATCATCCCAGCCTCCTGTTGTTTGAATGCCACACTGTGCGCACGAGTCTGCCAGCTTACTAAACTGAAATCGATCACTGCGTATTCAGCTGTACTCATTGATTGGCTGAGTGTGTGTCCATGCATGAAAGCACACGGGAAGACTGTGAATTATTTGCCAGAGTGATCAGTGTTGGTGTTGAAAGTGTGAGTGGAGCTACTGATTTGAGGCTTGGCAGAGAGCGAGTAACTCTGTTAGAGAGAGAGGGACAGGCTGGAGGAACGAATGATGTATCGCTGGGAGGGGAGGGGTGGGGTGAAGGAAGGAAGGAAGGAAGGTGGAAAAGTAGACTGGCCTTGTATGTGTGTAAGTATGTTTAAGGTTTGGTTGCATTTTTGCCAGGTGTCAAAATAAATTTTTTTTAAGGTGAAACTGCAAATTTTATTTGTAATTACATGTATGTTTGGATGTGAATATATATATTTAGGCTATACCAGACCTTCCCAAAGTGTGGGGCCGGCGCGGTATGAAAGGGGGGAAAAAAACAACGACAAAAAACAACGCTTGGACGCTGCTAGCACGGGGCGCCTCCACAAACGCAAAGCAGGAGATGAAGCATTGCTGAATATGTTTCCAAACCAACTTCATTCTAAGCCAAAGACTAGAAAATATGGTGAAGCATATCTGCCCTTTGGCTTCACCTGCACAAGTGCCAAGGTAGGTCTCCCCTGCAGAATTGGTTTTCCCTTCGTCGAGAGCACGCACTGGGCTCTCCAAATCAGGGACAAACAGTGTCCCACATTCTTGATTTTTAGTTCACAAACACTTGTTGTAATGACTAACTACTCCTGACATTTTGGAGATGTTAGCTCTTTATACAGTAAAGTTACAGTGGGATACAAATAATATCAGGCTGATCCTGCCATGATTTGTTCCCCCGGTTCAAATCGCGGACAAACAGGATCCCACAGCTGTTTATGTTTTTGTTTTTAAACCCATTTTGCACAGAGAGACATTTTTTGAAAAATGTATTGATAGCAATGTTGAATATTATTACACAGGAAAAAAAACAAATTACACCATGACGCCTCTGCCTTTCTAAATGGAGGGACAGTAACTGCATGTGTAAGCGTGTAAAACCTGAAGATAGTCAGATTAACAGTATTTTGTCTCTATCTGCCATTCTGCAATTCATGTCATGTAAACAATAACGTGGCGCACAGCGTGACGTGAAAAAAGGCACATACCTTTAACGTTGCGTGACGAACTCTGTATTCCTCGTCCACACGTAAAGGCAAAAAAAGGAGTTTTAAAAAATCTCAGTTTTTGGTGATTCGAAACGCCGTTTACGTGTGGACGAAAGGTCCAAACGCATAGAAACAGCTGCGTTTTCAAAAATACCTGTGTAGGTGCGGACGTAGCGTAAAAGAGTTAGTAGTTTATTTTCTTACTACCTGTAATTTATTGCAGTTTACTTGTATTTGCTTAATTGTTTACTAAATGTTTGAGGTGTGAAATAAACCGCAATGGAGCAAAATATGGGCGTGTGTGGTTGGAGGATGTGTTTGTGCGTGCGTGTGCGCTCACGCGCGGGGGGGCGAGCATTTTTCTTGTAAAACAAAGAGGGGCCTAGCGAAAAAAGTTTGGGAACCACTGGCTTAGCGTTCATCCTGGGTTCAAACCCACTTGGGGTCTTTGTACAGGGAGTGCAGAATTATTAGGCAAGTTGTATTTTTGAGGAATAATTTTATTATTGAACAACAACCATGTTCTCAATGAACCCAAAAAACTCATTAATATCAAAGCTGAATGTTTTTGGAAGTAGTTTTTAGTTTGTTTTTAGTTTTAGCTATTTTAGGGGGATATCTGTGTGTGCAGGTGACTATTACTGTGCATAATTATTAGGCAACTTAACAAAAAACAAATATATACCCATTTCAATTATTTATTTTTACCAGTGAAACAATATAACATCTCCACATTCACAAATATACATTTCTGACATTCAAAAACAAAACAAAAACAAATCAGTGACCAATATAGCCACCTTTCTTTGCAAGGACACTCAAAAGCCTGCCATCCATGGATTCTGTCAGTGTTTTGATCTGTTCACCATCAACATTGCGTGCAGCAGCAACCACAGCCTCCCAGACACTGTTCAGAGAGGTGTACTGTTTTCCCTCCTTGTAAATCTCACATTTGATGATGGACCACAGGTTCTCAATGGGGTTCAGATCAGGTGAACAAGGTGGCCATGTCATTAGTTTTTCTTCTTTTATACCCTTTCTTGCCAGCCACGCTGTGGAGTACTTGGACGCGTGTGATGGAGCATTGTCCTGCATGAAAATCATGTTTTTCTTGAAGGATGCAGACTTCTTCCTGTACCACTGCTTGAAGAAGGTGTCTTCCAGAAACTGGCAGTAGGACTGGGAGTTGAGCTTGACTCCATCCTCAACCCGAAAAGGCCCCACAAGCTCATCTTTGATGATACCAGCCCAAACCAGTACTCCACCTCCACCTTGCTGGCGTCTGAGTCGGACTGGAGCTCTAAGCCCTTTACCAATCCAGCCACGGGCCCATCCATCTGGCCCATCAAGACTCACTCTCATTTCATCAGTCCATAAAACCTTAGAAAAATCAGTCTTGAGATATTTCTTGGCCCAGTCTTGACGTTTCAGCTTGTGTGTCTTGTTCAGTGGTGGTCGTCTTTCAGCCTTTCTTACCTTGGCCATGTCTCTGAGTATTGCACACCTTGTGCTTTTGGGCACTCCAGTGATGTTGCAGCTCTGAAATATGGCCAAACTGGTGGCAAGTGGCATCTTGTCAGCTGCACGCTTGACTTTTCTCAGTTCATGGTCAGTTATTTTGCGCCTTGGTTTTTCCACACGTTTCTTGCGACCCTGTTGACTATTTTGAATGAAACGCTTGATTGTTCGATGATCACGCTTCAGAAGCTTTGCAATTTTGAGACTGCTGCATCCCTCTGCAAGATATCTCACTATTTTTGACTTTTCTGAGCCTGTCAAGTCCTTCTTTTGACCCATTTTGCCAAAGGAAAGGACGTTGCCTAATAATTATGCACACCTGATATAGGGTGTTGATGTCATTAGACCACACCCCTTCTCATTACAGAGATGCACATCACCTAATATGCTTAATTGGTAGTAGGCTTTCGAGCCTATACAGCTTGGAGTAAGACAACATGCATGAAGAGGATGATGTGGACAAAATACTCATTTGCCTAATAATTCTGCACTCCCTGTATGTGGAGTCTGCATGTTCCCCCATTTTCTCTAAGAACTGTTGTTTCTCCTGCCTTTGGAAAACATGCAAGGTTAATGCTGCCGATGTTAGCCCCGGACACTCTTGGAAAAGAGATTGTAAATCTCAAGAGTTTCACTCACTGATTAAGTAAAGTTTGATTAGATTAACTACCCAGTATTTCCAGTAGTTGTCATATTCAGACTATGTAAGAGGGGCCTGTATGGAAGCCTTTGTATAGACAAATCAGTAATTCTCTGTCTTCGTATGACTGAATGGTAAAACTTCTAAACATTTAAACTTTTCTTGGGGCTGTATGTGGACTAAAGTGTATATGAAGATGTAGACATTTTATATTAAATTAAAGCATGCCAATAAACTAAAATTCTGGGCCTAAGTGAAACTGAATTTACTAGCCCCACTTTACATGTACTTGGAGCCTGTCTCAAACATCAATGTGCTTGATTTTCTGAAGCTTGTGTAGTTAAACATTCCTAATTTCACAGTGGGGTAATGTAGATATGAGCCAGTCCTTGACATTTTGGCCTCTGCTGTGCAGCTTGATAAAAATGTGGTATGACATCTCTGTGATCTCTCTCTCATCCTCAGAGCATGCCCTCAGAGCAAAAAGGAACAAAATGATTAAGCTTTGCTGAGAAAACTTTATCAGATACAACTTGTAGCAATCCTTGATTTTAAGGCAGACCGCAGTTGTGTCTGGTCTCCACCAAAAACGCTTTCTCTCGAGCTGGGGGAGCATTTGTTCAGTTGTGTGTAAGCGGTTGAATGTTTTTTCTTTAAACACCAAGTGGCACATGTATCTTTTTATTTTAAATGGAGCAATCTGTGTTTGCTGCAGAGTGTGCGAGCTGCTGCAAAGCGGAGCCGTGATGAACAAGAGTTACCAGCCTCATGAGGGCCACATCCCCTACCTGCTGCAGCTTTTCATAGACTACAACCTGTACGGCATGAACCTGGTTAACCTGGCAGCTGTCAAGTTTCGAAGCAGCCAGAAAAAAGGTAAGGGATTTGGACAGGGAGAGCACAGATTTCCGATCTTGTCGTCTTCTCTTTTTTTGTTTGAGTTTTCTGTCAGTTTTTTCTTCGTACCTTGTCATCAAAATCTAATTTTAGCATCTGATTGTAGTACTGACCGATAAACATTTTCCTCATACTTGGAAAAACCCATAGATTTAATCTGACACTTACCCTCGTGTACTTTAGGATGCAGGACAGGCTGCTCTTTTTTTTTTTATCAGTTGGCAGTGCCTTTTTTTTTTTTTTTTTTTTTTTTTTTTTAAACTCATTACTTGATTGTTCCCTCATTGCTCGGCAGGGATGAGAGCAGGCCAGGGAAGGGTTGCCATGCCTTATGTCATATTGAATTAGTCTTGATCTCCCCTCAGCCTCAGGATGCCTCTGTTGTCTTTTTCTCTGTTTTCATCCCTAATGTTGTCCTCACGTTTCCCTTCACGTTTTGTCTTGTGGTCTTTGCTCTTTTCTCTCTCTTTCTCTCTGAACTTTCTTTTTCTGACCTCTTTGTCTTTCTTTCCGTCTTGTTCCTTTCGTTAATGGCCAAAGGTGAAATACAGAGGACGCATACCTCCATATGAAAGTAACAAGTGGAAAAGTATGAGGACAGGAATGGCAAGCAGATACTGGGGATCAGTAGCCCGCAGTCTCAGACTCTTCATTTTATTTGTCTGAGCTCCCTGTAGCCTGTGGAGCCGTGTCACATCTACAGAGTAACAGATTAGACACCTGCTGCAGCTGCTCTAGGTTTTGGCTCCTGTTTGATTTATAAGGTGAATACATAGCAGAAGTTGGATGTGACAGTCTGTGAACAAGCAAAACATGGGAGACACTTTTCATGCTGTCTTTATCTAATATTAGCCACACTGCAAGCAGCTCTATAAAAATAAACCATTTACCCTGTAGAATTACAACAGGTTTGAATGATGTTCATTGCTTCTGTCTTTCTTTGTGTCTTCTTACACATGAAGTGGCGTTTGACCAATGTGAAAAACAGTATTTCCTCCTTTTTCTTCACCGGCTACCATCAAGTTTGTAGTTTACTTTTGCCATTATCCGCTTAGCAGAGAAGTACACAGCTGACTGATGTGGCTGTTTAATTTAGATAACATAAGAACCAGTTTCCTGTTGGGTTCTGCAGTCTGCATCGGACGACTCGGGGTGAGCATTTTCACTGCCACCATGATTTTGGTTTTTTTAACATAAATCTTTTTATTTATATATTTTGGGAGCCAGAAGTGACTATTTGGATGACAAGGTGGTGACCTACGTCTTCAGCTACTGCTAGTTATCTTATCAAGCTACATCCATAAAATGTACAGGTGCATCACAGAGACACACATACGTGCTAATTATTGCTAACTAACAGACTAATGAAATAGAATTTCACATATTAAAAATGAAGCACAGAGGGCTGCTAGCTACAGCTTTCACCCAGATTATAAAATATTATACTGGCTTCTCAAAAGCTTTTAATGCTGTAAAGTTTGATAACTTTACATGGGTGTCTATGGGGATTGACTCAGTCTCTAGTGGTCATTAGAAGAACTGCAAGCTTTAGAAATTTCATTAGCTTAGTTTTTATAGCCCTCTATTTGTGTTGGCAGCAAGGGAAGGAAAAATTCCCTTTTAACAAAAAGAAACCTGTGGTGTGACCAGGCTTGCAAAACAGCGGTCATCTGCTGCAACAGGTTCGGGGTGAGAGGAGGGAGACGGGACAGAAGAGACACTGTGGAAGAGAGCAGGAGCTGAATAATATCTAGTCATCAAATACAAAGCGGTATATAAACAAATAAAGTCTGAAGAACCAAAAAAATGTGTCATTCTCCAAAGCTTGTGGACCTACATGTATCTATGATTTGTGCTACAGTGAGCTGAACTCTTGATATCTCTGTATTGATCTGCTTCACGTAACCCCTGGAGAGAGGTGGTAGTGTGTGGGCTTGAAGCTCAGCAGTGTCTTGGACCTCACAGTGGTAGTGTCACGCTGGGGGTTTCTCTTCAGATCTTTGGTGAATCTTACCCAACTCCTCTCGCCCCTCGTAGGCACTAAAACCCCTGATTGCCAACTCTGTTTGATCTGAGTTTAGGCCTAAACTCAGCCTTCTGGTCGTCGTGCCCAATCAGACCTCTCTCCACACTCCCAGAGAGCATCCCGCCCAGCAGGACCACCTTCACTTGTGAGGCCATTAAAGACTCCAGACAGGAAATTCCACACTTGTTCTTTTAATAAAGTTCTTTTATAGAAGTCCTCACGCCTGACTGTCCTCCAACAAAAGCACAGTTCCCGTGTTTGATCCACCTCTACACTGATGCAATCAATGGAAAAGGGCTCCAGTGTTCCCCTTACAACAAAGAAACCAAAATGCTCCAATAATGGGTACACCAGTTTACATTTTCTGCTCCCCTCAATGTCCAACTTGAAAGGAAGTTCCTAATCTGGGATCAAGCAGCAGAATAATAATAGACTGAGCTGGTAAAATGGGCCAATTCAAGATAAATGAAACCCTTAATGTGTTTTGAAGTCCATTCAACAACTTGAACACTCTGGCCTCCTAAATACTGAGATTAAAAAGTGTCACAGGTACCAAAAGAACTCTCCATGTAACAAAACAATGTTTTATTGTGCTTACCTTTGCTGCATTAAAGAAAGGAGGATAATCATGATTCATTATACCTCAGATTCTCTAACAGTGTGGATCGCAGTTTAATTGCTAAGAAATGGCAGCACTGAGCAGTTAATCAATCTGCATGAAATGAAAACCCTGTGGTTATCCAAATACCGTTACTGTGATCCTCTCATGTGCCTCTTATGTATATCTCTGTATATGGTTAACAGATGAAGCAAAGGCAGACCCAGAAGGATCGGCGTTCAGGAGCATCAGCCCCTGGAAGGCTCCCTGTACGTCCAAGCTCAACGACAGCACCATAGGAGGCACATTCGTCCGCTGGGAGGAGAACGCCATACCCAGGCGAGTCTCGCCACATCTTAGTCTAAGCAGAATCTGAATGCACTGTTTTTGGCTTATGTCCGAGCTGCAGTGGATATTAGTTCTCCGTAAAGATAATTGAAAACCAAAATGGTAGCTTGTTTTTATTCATTTATTCCCCCCCCCCCCCCCTTTTTTTTTTTTTTTTTTTTTCTTTTATGTTCACTGACTGTAGCTCTTTAGTCCTGGATGAGGTGGAGAGGCAGAGCACCTGTGAGCTGGAGGTTGATGCTGTTGCTGTGGATGTTCTCAACCACCTCGAAATCGAAAGTAAGTTCACTCAGTATTGCAGCCACAAACTTAAGAAAGCAACGGGTGGGGGAATGTGAAATTCAAGTTAAAGCACAGAAGAGTGATGGACTGCTCTGACGGCTGCCACACATCGAATCTGTTATCAGCCCCAAATACAAACATCGTGGATCTGACCTAATCCGTCCAATCACAGAGGATGGGATAGAGGGTTAAAACGAACCAGGGACAATAAAGACAGATGCTGTCATCTGGCAAAGTAATGTAGTGCCAGAGCAGATGCAGCTTTTGTTCCTGAAAGATTTGTTTTAATCGCACACATCTGGCTCTGTTGTTTTAGCGTGTGAAAGAAAGAAAGAGAGGTCATTCTTGCACTTACAATCTGAGCGGTGCCAGTTTTGCTGAACGTTGTGTTGTCTTAAAAGCAGTCCTTCCATCTGGGCTGTAAAGATGCTTTGAGTTTTATCATTGAAATCAGATGGGACCTAACAAGCTTAAACCACACAAAGAATCTGTCTTAAAGTGAAAAGAGAGGCCGTGATAGACAACAAGTGCGTGTGTTCTGCACTTATGAACTATTACAGTTTGTAAAGCCAGGGCTTTTTCTCAGGAACTTTATTTTCCTGGGAGCTAGAAGATTCCTTCTAAGCTTTGCTTGTGTCTTAAAAACAGCAAAGATTAGGCAGATTAGGACTAGAAGATTTCAGAAAGTTCTGTGGAAAGTCCTAACAATGTGACTGAATGAGAACTGATAAGTTTAGATGTAAGGGTTAAAGAGAGAGTGGGGCTTGGAGGTGAGGTTAACCATTCTCTGGAAAAATTATCCAGAGAATCACTGCTTCACCCTATTAACATAATATTGGTATATAATAACTGGTCTGTGGGATGTGTAGGATGTGTATTGTCAGGTGCAAGTTATCTGTGTGTTGATAAAGCTGTTATTGTGATATGTGTGTGTAAAGATGCCCACTGCTTTTGTTCTTCCTGCTTCCTATTTTAAGGCTGCAGGTTTTGGATGAAATAATGACTCTGCACCTCATCTTCTTTCCACATTATTTCTTTAATTGCGGTGTTGGAGCTGCATGACTGTGTAATGACTGCTATACAGACAGAGCAGAAGTCCTGCTGTGGAAACGTGCAAAAAACTATGCAGTAGTTCTTGCAGTTAAAAACAACTTTATGAGTTGATGTTGTTAAGCACAGCTTTATATAAACACTGTGTTTGAGGGTACAGAGTTTGAGTATTTTTGTGCTTAATTCTCCATTTTTTTCCAGATCAAATTGGCAGGAATCCTGGCCTGCAGGCCATCTGGGAGGATGAGAAGCAGAGGAGGAGAGAGAAGAACCAGCCCTCCCAGATTGAAACCCCCGAGTCACAAGGTACAGGCATTCACCATGGAAAATCTTAGCTTTGTCTAAGTCAGTCTATGGTTTTCTGTTTAATTTCTCTGCGATCTGGGAATAATGGAAAATGTATGAGTATGGTTAACTGTATATAAAAGATGGTCATAGTCACTATGCTGTCACCCATTCATTTCTTAACTCTTCAGTTTCACCATTTGGGTCATTCCCATTGGTTGTTTGGAGCCAGAAGTGACTGTTTTTGGAGCTAGCAGGCTTGGTTATCAAGCGAGGCTCATAAACTGAACGCGTGCAATGCACAGGGACACAAATATGCTCATTAGTGCAAAGTAAAACATATTTTCATGAAACAAAGCAGGCTGTGTTGTTTGTCAGGTGATTCCATTATCAGGCATCGAAAGAACAAATGTGATGTAGAGGTCCAGCAAATGGAATTGGCAGAGAGCTTTTGGCTAGACAGACTTCTGTTGGCACACTTGTCAATAACAACAGCCACACCTTATCAGTATTCAGTTGGATTAGTTTTAAAAAGAAAATCACCCATGCTGCACCCAGCATCTGATCTACTTCTTGAGGAATTGCCCTTTTTTGGCGATTCTTCCATCCCCCAGAATTGCTAGTGCTGAAAGCGTAAACAGTGCCTATGCTGGAACAGTGTAAGAACACAGCGTATCACAGCTTAATGTTTATGGAGCTGCATAGCCACAGACTTTGGCCATGTGACACAGTACCCATGCTGGCTACTGCCCTCAGCAGCTGCAAAGCGAGCGTCAGAAGTGACCCACGAAGCAGCAGGAGAATGCAGCCTGGTCTGGTGAATCACATTTTCTTCGACGTTATGCCAAAGGCCGGGCGCACGTCTCATTTATCTGGAAAGAAGAGCTGGCCTGCATGATTCGCTTTTAAAGAAGGCCAGTATGATGCTCTGCAGCGTAATACTTACTAAACATAGTTACAGGCCACCTACATCATTTCACCGACGCTAATCTAATTGATGCAGAGGTTTCAGCAGGATAATGTGCTTTGTTCATACTGCTCAGGAATGGTTTGACCAACATGACAAATTGTAAATTAACTTTTGAATTTCTCAATTCAGAGGAGAGGAGATGTTTTGAAACGTTGATTTGGATGCAAAATTCTTCGGTTCTAATGTGCGGGGAGTCTCATTTCAGTGGCGCCAGTGTTTCTGGTTACTGTGAAAGAGTTTTGAGAATGTCTGGAGGCAGTGTAGACTGTGGCTCACTGTGTTCTTCTATCATGTTATGCTTCTCTTTGTCCAACTGTGGCATCTGTCTTAGTTTTGTTAGAATTTTCCATTACCTCCACAAGTCAGAGTTATAATTCAAAGAGCTGTGAAAGCACTGTCTTTAAACTGCAAACCCTTTGAATCTTGCCAAAGTCTGATTCTCCCCGAAACACACACACACACACACACACACAGCTGTCATGGAAATAGGCTGCCAAATAATCAGAGCATGGCTGCACTGTGACAAAAAGTTTCTCAGGCCTACACCCAAGCACATAAGCACACGGGGTTCCCAAGCTTGAAAAGTGAAGAGAGAAGAACTGAGATAATGTCCATGAATTATAGCTCCTACAAAACAATTTACAATGTGCAAAGACAAAAGACTATGGTATGCAGAATTAAGGTCACAGTTTATTACAGACTGACAGTAAAATTACCCAGCCAAACAGCAGCATGCTTAACAGCTATTACTGACCACAATGTTTTAATTGTAGCGAAGAATTCTATGTCTGAAGAATGTTTCTAAGCGCCAGAAAGTGCAGTGTTGAAATTGCTTGTCTGATGTGTTCCAGATCGTGGGTTTGTCACCTCATCAGAGAGTGAGAAAATCTTCATGAAGAGAGTCGAGGAGATCCTCAAGGAGAACGAGTTTGATGTGTAAGTTCATTCTCCTTCCTTTGATTTATCTTGGTAGTGCCAGGGTACATGATATCTGAAAGACTGCACGAATCTTGATCCTTAAGATTGTTCACGAAGAAAATTCATAATCACATCCCACTCGATTAACCTCGATTATTAACGCTTCCACTTCGCTTAGAAGTGCTGTAGCACTTTGTGTATATTTTGTACCGGTGTTAGGTACACCTGTACAGCTCATATGGCCAATCACATGGCAGCCTTTTGTCACGTCTCACTCCTCTCACTCCCCTCACTCACAACCGGGCATGGCACATGGCTGCCCCTCCCTGAGCCTGGTTCTGCCAGAGGTTTCTTCCTGCTAAAAGGGAGTTTTTTTTTCTTCCCACTATCACAAAGGACTTGCGCCTAGAGGGTTGTCTGATTAATGGGGTTTCTCTGTATTATTGTAGCATTTTTACCGTACAATATAAAGCGCCTTGTTGCATGCAGGCATAGCTGAACTGCTGAAATTCAAACTGGGCATCAGAACAAGGAAGATGGGCTTTTAAGTGATGTGGTTGCTCTTGGCAGCCAGGCTGGTCTAAGTATTTCAGAAACTCTCTAGGGTTTACAGAGAATGATCTGAAAACAAGAAACTGTCCAATGAGTGGCAGTTCTCTGGTTGCCTTGTTGATGTCAGAGGTCAACGGTCTGTTACTACTGTAGAAACAAGCAGTGGTGTTTTCATGATGCACAACCCTGTTAATATCCAATATGTGCCTTTCTCCACTAACACCTACTAGGCTCAACTTGGTTTTTCTGTTTTCCAATAGGTAGATGTACATTTTTATTTTATTTTTTTAGTACCAGTTTGGCCGGGGTTCCAAGTGAGCTCAGCCGAGCCACAAATGTGATATCACTGGATAAATTATGAAAGCAACTCTTTCACGAGAATCAAGTCAACCATTTTTGAATCCTGGAAAAGGCGACACACAAAACCAACACCATGTTCTAACAATGAGGTGCAGACTTTTTTGTGCCTGATGACAGTCCAAGAGGGAGTTAGACTATTGTTGTGTTATTTGTGTCAAAAGCAAATGACATCACTGGACTTTGAGGCCACCTTGCCCACCCATGTTGAGATGGTATTGAATTGTAATGAAAAACAACCGAAACAGAGTTGTGGCGAAACGATTAGGTGCTAGAGGAAAAAAGGCATTGTGTCCCTTCTCACGTGATGCACTGCCTTCAGGCTTGGAAACGGGACTCTTGGTAATTTGCATCACTTGTGTTATGACCCCCTTTACACAAAACCTGCATTTAAAGTTTGGAACAGAAATTGGTATTCACTGTCTGCAAGTTTGAGGTCTATGGTGAAATGGCCGAGATCACATCTGATCTGTATGATGCATTACTCGCTCTTTGCCAGATTCAACACAGATGTCCTAATTTTGTTGTGGCATGACAGTTCTAAAGGGCCTTTGAAGTCAGTGTGGGCATGCACAGTGTTCCAACATGATTTTCTCTTGCACAACTATTTTGTTTGCCTTTCTTTTATTTGTTTATCTCATTTTCCTAGTGTGAGAGTGCTTATTTTGACTTTATTCTTTTCATGTTAGGTTATGGTTTGTTGTTTGTTTGTCTTATTGTCATTATTAAAAATTTAATAACTGAAAGTCAATGTCCCATATCCGTCATGAAATTTGGAGTAACTGTCACAGAGTTGGAGTTTATGCAAGAGAGTAACAGTGTTTGAAAATGGGGACAAAATGCTCCCAGCCTTAGAGAGCAAAGTCTCCCATAGTCTGGCAGCCCACATCAATAACAAGTTGTTCTTGTTTTTTAGTTCTTTGTATTGAGCTGTAATGAAGTTGTTGTGTGTCCTCATTTTCTTTCTGCCTCAGTGTTTTTCTTCTCAGGGCAGAGAGCGAAGCAGTAAAATCAGAGATTGGATAAAATGGGGAAAGTGAAATTGCAACAGATGTAGTGGAGAAAAAAAGGGAGGGGGATGGTGAAACAATCGCCAGATGTACAGCTAGAAAGTATTTCCTGTTATAAATAAAGTACAGTTGACTCGACTGTGTGTGTGTGTGTGTTGCTGCATCACATCCAGATGGCTTCCATTCACCAACCCCTGATATCAGACAGGAACAAAAGGGAGGGGGGAGCAGCGCAGACCTTCGGTGTAGAGTCGGCCTCGTCTTAAGTGATGGAGCGCACACACACAGAGTTGCCTGGCTTCTTTCCCAACACCTGGCTGTCTCAGTCACCCTTTCTGTTAATACTCTCACGCAGCCTATCACTTCCTGTCTGTTGGCTCTCCTTTACTCTACTATGTACTGCTAATATTGCTGCTTTTTGGAAACATCGTATTTCCCTTTACTCATGGTTTTCTTTTAATTCAGGGATTTTGTCCAATTCTTCAGCTGTGAACCTTTGTTTTGGCAGTTTCTACAGCCTCAGTTATGGACACATTTTTGTACCTCTTATTCATCCAGAACCAGTCTCTCATGACACTCTCTGGTAGGCAAGTGACCTTCTGGGCTTCCCTGATTTTGGATTCCAGCCTTCTCCTCCATGGGAGGGCTTTTATATCCGATTCTATATATAGCTCTTTAAACCTCATTTTGGTTGGAAATGTCCTCCCACTCGATTAACCTTTACCCTGTTCTGCCACGCTCTTCATACAAGGTCATGTGAGAATAGGTCAGTGTAATGAAGGTCATCTTCATTACTTAACTGTATAAACATGAGTAATTTTAATATTTATATTACAGGAAAGGGCACTCATACAAAAGTTTGTTTTTATTGGTTTTCCTTGTGGGCAGTCTTCCAGCTGGTACCGTTTAATGTCTGCCTAGGAAAAGAGATTTCAATTAGTATAGAATGTTTGGTTAAGCTGGTGGAAACCAGTACTTTAACACTTACATTTTGGATGAGATTGTCTTACCTTTGTTTTCTTTTGATGGTGTGCCAGCCACAAGAGTCCTCAGGCATCTCGAGTGCCGTTTTAAAGGTTCCTGGTGCTACCCATAGCTATATTAGTTTATTGTAGATTGTAGTCGTTAGGCCAAGTGGGAAATATTTTATTTACTAATTGCAATTATGTTAATTATGTCTACAATATTGATTTGATATCAATAAAGGTTATTACGTAAGACAGTTAGCACTGTTGCCTCACAGCAAGAAGCTCCTGAGTTCAATTCCACCACCTGGCCGGGGTCTTTCGGTGTGGTGTTTGCATGTTTTCCCCGTGTTTGGATGGGTTCTTTCCAGGTACTCAGGCTTCCTCACACAGTCCAAAGACATGCAGTTAGCGCAGTTAGGTTAACTGGTAACTCTAAATTACCCATAGGCGTGACTGTGAGAGTAACTGTTGTCTGTGTCTGTGTGTTAGTCCTGTGACATACTGGTGACCTGTCCAGGGTATACCTTGCCTCTCGGCCTAAGACAGCTGGGATAGACTCCAGTCCACCTGCAACCCTGAAAAATGATAAGTGGAAGAGAATGGATGGATGGAACCCCAGATCATTGTATGACTTGAGGACCAATTAGCCGCAGTCTATAAAAGGCTGCTAGTTAACATCAGAGGCTGTTACAGGAACCATGTCCCACCCCTGGCCTACACTCTTTTTTTTTTTGGAATTTTAATGTTGGTGAATAAACACCAACAGGTTTGTCTGCACTTCATCTCTGCCTCAATCCTCCTCTTTGAACCCAGCTCCTATAGGCCATCCTAACAGTCAGGTATTGGTATGGGGAATTTACTCCAAGTCAATTGGATGTCTTATTTCTAGCCTCCTGTCTATGCTGGTGCCATATTGTTATCTGGGGCGATCGTGGCTCAAGAGTTGGGAGTTCGCCTTGTAACCGGAAGGCTGCCGGTTCGAGCCCCAGCTTGGACAGTCTTGGTCGTTGTGTCCTTGGGCAAGACACTTCACCTGTTGCCTACTGGTGGTGGTCAGAGGGCCCGGTGGCGCCAGTGTCCGGCAGCCTCGCCTCTGTCAGTGCGCCCCAGGGTGGCTGTGGCTACGATGTAGCTTGCCATCACCAGTGTGTGACTGGGTGGATGACTGGTTGTGTAAAGCGCTTTGGGGTCCTTAGGGACTAGTAAAGCACTATACAAATACAGGCCATTTACCATTTGTTATCTAAACCCACTGAAGAATTTGGAGCATTTTCTGCTGTGTGCCACGTGACAGGAAGAGAACCTTTGGACAGTGCTCAGACTTGATTACCCCACACGGCCTGGGGTTAATGCATAAAGATGTGGGGACATTAACTGTCAGTTAGATAAAGTGTTAAACAAAGCCATCTGAAGCAAATCTGTTTGTTCAAATTAGCATCAGCAGATGTAGTTCTACATTTTTTTTATTTTTCTGACTCCCGTGTATTAATCGCAGTGTCAGCCTCAGAGCCTCTGTCATTTGAACTTCACAACACAGCTCTTACTTGTGATGCCTCATCGGTGTATCTGTGGCCAGTTGTGGCTCTTCATCACTCAGCATGGTATTATCTTAACAATTAGTGTAACTGCACACTTTTGTCTTGAGGCAGCAGATAGAAAATTACAGTCAAAGGTGCAAATCATATGTGCATCTACATATTACACCTAGAGGAGCTGCTTTGCCATGGAAACCCACACTGGAGCTCCCAGTGCAGTGTTTGTGCTAATGTTGATGGAAGAGGTTTGGAACTCTGCCGTTATTAAGTTTCAGAGCGATGGCGATTTGTAGTCCTTATTGCTTCAGGGCTTGGCATCCCCATTCTTTACTTATATGGTCTGCAACTGGAGTTGCTGTGGTTCCACTTTGCTATAATACCACTTCCAGCTGGTCATGGAGTAATGACGAGAGAAGATGTTTCAAAAACTATTACAGTATCGCACCTGAATTCAGTCTTTAGAACAATCACAGATGTGGTGCTTGATTTTATACACTTGTAAGATGAAGAACATCTGAATCAGAGATTAAGCTGTGTGGTCTGGTAGTTTTAATGTAACAAGTAGTCTTAAGTTAAATCTTGTTAACGGCTCATCAAATGGCTCAGAGTCTGTATTTCAGTATATACTTACAAAGGCACATATCTGCTAACAAGACTTTCTAGTTATCGTTCCTTTCTCTTTCTCATCATTCAAACTCTGAGAGGGCGTGGCTTGGTGGCAAAATGTGTTCATCATTGCAGAAATCTCCTGACGCTTGCCAGGCTCCCTCCCTGGCTCCCTCTAAAGTCGTTAGCTGGCAGACTAATTAAGAACAACCAGACAGTAGCACGTGCACGCTGACTCTCGGGAGGCTCTTCATCATACAGCACCAGCAGAACGAAGTCTCTGTCATGAAACCTCCCTCAATCTCAACCTAAACTCTGAGTCTGGAGTAGATTTCATTTTACAGCCATGTTGTCTGAAAACCATTCATCATTTATCAGCCTCCTGCCTGCTGCTGCTGCTCATTCATCATTTAAAGTGAGTTAGAGGGTGTCCACAAGGCTGTGATTCATAGTCTACTATTCTGTCTGATGTGTTTGCTGTTTATTTGTCTCTGTCTGGCCATCTTCCCACACGAGTGTTTGTGTTCTTCCCTGAGCCGTGACTGGGCTCAGTCATGGTGTTCTCCAGCTTCACCTGTCAGTCCCGTGCTTTTCTACATATTGCATCAGAAGGTTTAAAGAAGCTTGAACTTGTGCTACAGAAGTCGTCCGTGCAGTCACAGGAGCAACAGTTTAGTATCCTGAGGGCTTTTTACATGGTCAGACTCGTGGCCAGGCTTCAGACTCTAGTCTACCATCTTCACCAGATCTGAAAGACCTCCTCCAGAGCAGTGCCTAAAATGGAATTCGTTTTTTTCTTCCTCAAAACCACTCCTGTGAAATCTGTTCCACGTGCGAGTGGCGGCCGCCCGCCTCGTCTTTGTTTCAATATTTCAGAGTCACTAAGTGGTGAGTTGCCAGGCGATGCAGCAGGGGCAGCACGATTAAGGGGGCGTGATAGGCAGCTTGTGGCTGAGGGCGATCCGGAGGGATACAAAGCCCAGTTGGCTGCCTGCCCGTTTTCCATTCATATTCCCTCTGCCAACACACAGACACACACACCACTTAGCTGTACACACCCATATACTTCCTCACACAGTTGCCAGACAAGAGACACTCTGCACACTTGTGCAGTCCCACACACAGCTTTCACCCACTAAACCGAGCACTTTCTCTGATTAAGACCCGCTGTAAAGAGATGCTAATAAAACATGGCTGCTGCACAAGGTGCTCAGCTTTCTAATTCAGCTAACAGCCATGCAGTCAACACTGTTAAATGTTTTGGTAAAAAGTAAAACTTGATGTCTGTTTATCTCCTCAGGACACAAGATCTGTGTGCTTGTGATGAAGAGAACCAAGAAGATTTCCCCGGTGAACTAACACTTCATTTTGACCCCCTGACCCCAGACGGGCTGCCGTGTACCCCTGCTAACGCTGTGGAGGTGCACAGGGGTTCACAGCCAGGTGAGGACAGTTGCAGTAGATGTTTCACAGACCGGCAACAGCAGATTTTGCTTTGAGTTATATCATATAGAGTTATCACGATGGGATAGTTTGACCTGCTATGAAACCAATAAAGACCAAAGCTATGTTCTGATTTGGTGTTTTACACTTTTTATTTGGTGGCTCATCAGTAATTTGGTGGCATGAAGTGGGTTAAACCAGATACTGTTGTATCTTTGATAATGGAAGTCATTTCTTTGTACAGGCTGTAGTGAGAACATAGCTTATACTCACTACAGCCTGTACATACTTATAGTTACAGAATATTCACAACATACTTCATACCGTGTACATTATAACATACCATAATAGACCCATTTCTGTAATATACTCACATATCTATATTATTGCTAATTGTAATATATCTATATCACTAAAGCACTTCTGGATGGATGCAAACTGCATTTCGTTGCCCTGTACCTGTGCATGTGCAATGACAATAAAGTTGAATTCTATTCTATTCTTTCTTGGGTAGTTATCAAGGGTTATATAATTGAATAAACTGACTTTTTAGGAAGTTGAATAAGTTTTTGTGCACATAAAACAATGTACAGCGACATTTCTTTCTTACATTTGTTTTGTCTGGCTTTAAAGCCAATATCAGAAATGAAAGTTGTTATAATTGTAAAGCGCTTTGAGGGCCCCGAAAAGCGCTATATAAATGCGCAATCCATTATTATTATTATTATTATTATTATTATTATTATTATTATTATTATTATTATAAGCTTATTAAATCTGAGAACAAAACAGAAGAGAAATCCCCTTTTAAAGTCATCTTGTAAGTAGTCTGATTCACTATAGGAGATGAAGAAGTTCTGGATTTTACGTACTAGCATCCTACACTTCCTTTTCCTTCATAGAATTTAAGCCCTAGTTGGACTAGGTTTCCCTTGTGACATGCATTTGTTTCTTCTCTCATTCTGCCTGTGTGTTTGGCAGGAGAAGTACTTGTTTCATCACCCTGTCGCTCCTTCCCAAGTCCGGGAGTTGAAGGAGTGACGATGTGAGACTGACATTGGGCTAATGTGCAGGAAATCTCTGTGCTTGTGTGTCCAAACGTTTCACTGGTACTCTAGAAACTGCCAAAGATGGTAGTCACCGAGCTAATGCTGAACTGTGCTGCTTTAATATGGTATCTCGGTGAAACTGTTGTTAGCAAAGTGTGACATCGAAGTATGGCTAACGGTAGTTTCCATCTTCTCTGCTGCTGCCCACAGACTATGTGAGGAGCAGTGGGAAAGTCCCAGAGGAGGCTGTCGTTGATGAGGAGGCCATCCTGACTCTCCTGGAGAACAGTCAGTCTTTCCTCCCACTCTCCCAGACATCCAACCACTCGACCCTGTTAGGTAACACAGCCTCTTTCATTCGTGCACGTTTTTAATTTTCTATGCTCGATTTTGCTTCCCATGATTAAACTGTGATTTTTAGGTGATAATTTTAAGGCCGTCTTCCGCAAACAGCATTTCAAAGATGCCGATTCAGTGGTCGGGTCATGTGACTTTGACTCCAGAAGCTTCTGAAATGGATTTTTATGGCTGTTTTGGATTGTTGTCCTGTTGTAAAAGCCACTTTTTTCCCCTTTCCATCCATATTTTCTGATATTTAGTGGATTCTTTCCTCCATATACATCTGGTTCTTGTCCACTTGGCTGCCACTACACCCTGAAAGGAGAAAATATTGACCTCAATGCTTAACAGCTGTCCAAGTGTTGTTTTCTTTAGTAAAAAGCATCTTTAGTTTCTTCTTGTTCTCTTCTACATTTTAAATTCTTCTAAGTTGGTGGCCAAAAACTTGTGAATAAAAGTTTGTAAGCAGACGACATTTCTAGCTTTGATTAACTGGCTGATCTGGAGAGAAAGTTATTGCGTACAGCTGTCTGATATTGTCTGTGTGCTTTATTTTGTCCTCCATGCAGACAGCAGCCGGGACCAAGCCATCATTGACTTGCTGGCAGGCCTGGAGGACGATGGTTTCTGCAGGACACCCGCTAGGCAGAATTCCCAGTCCCGCTCACTCCCCGGTGTCACGAACTACAACTGCAACAGTGATGAAGAGGAAGCAGGCCCAGAACTGGACAAGGAAGAGGCAGAACTCAGTGTTATAATGTCACAGCGTTGGGACAGCGACCCTACTGAGAGTGCTTCCTCTCAGAGGCATGTTTATCTCTGCATGGTTGAAGGCAAAAGTATAACCATCAGTTTTAGAGTATGTTGTGCATCAAAATGTTTTCATTTTTTAGTAATAAGTACAAGTGTAAGCTACACCTTTTTTGTTTCTGGTTGTATCTTAAATAAATAGGTGAGCGATCGCTGTACACGATCTGTGAGTCATCCCCAGTGAGCTCTGCCTGGGCATTTTTCTTTAATAATACGGTTCCTGTCGTTGGTGTGTGTGTGCACAGACCCTGCATGAAGGAGACAGAAAACTGCTTCAGTGATGCCCAGCAGGAGTCCTCTGACGAAGACATGGAGTGGAGTGGAAACAACTCTATGTTCGCTAACCTGTCCATCCCGCAGCTCGATGGCGCCGCAGACGAGAGCAGCGGTGAGTTGTCCTATGATGAGATGTACTGATAAAGCATGAAGTGTCAGCTTGCTTTGATGCCCATCTGACACCCCCCACTGATTCACGCTCTGTCAAGTATGTCAGGAGACGGGATCTGATAGCTGCTACAGAAGACAAAGTTAGTATGATTTTTAGTTTTGGCTCTATGACCTGACAGGCTACAATTTGATGCCAGACTCGGGGGTAAAAACTGACTCTCTGGGGTTAATTAACTGTTCCGTTTTTAGAGCGCGCATGTGTGTTTGGAAAGATGACTACAACTTCATAGACTGGTAATAGACTCATTGTACATGGACAACAAAATATGGGTACTTCACGCCAGCTGTGCAGGAATAAATAACAAACAGGAGAAATGTATACCGTCGAGAAGAATATCATATGCTTTATACTTATTATGAATTGTTTTTATATATTTAATAACTCATTATAGATATAAGATCTGTCTGCATATATTCACATAGAAGTATTATCAGTCCATAGCATGACCATATTTGAGCTGTTATTTATCACCCCACCTGCATTAGATGACTTTATCAGTAGCTCAACTGGGCCAAAAGCAGAACAACTACATTATCAGAAGAGCCAGAGCAGAGAATGAGGGACAAGCTTCCTGCTGATGCACATGTTAGTGATGTTCTAGTTGCCCTGTGTCTTATGTAGAGCGATGGTCACTTTCTTATTGAGCTTAAATTATGAATTTTGGCATTCAACATGTTATAATGGCATAGAAATATTGTAGTAGTTTGACTTTTTAAAATTTAAATTAGTGCTGTCAGCGTTAATAGCATTAAAATGACGTTAACGCCATTAACGCGGAAAATCTCGGTTAGCAGGTTAACACGTGTGCAGGGCTGCATGGTGCTAATGCGTTGATGCCGCATTAGTGAAACGTTTGGGGTGATCCACGTTAACTCGTTAACGGAGAATTGCCGTGTTAATGCGGTTATGGCGTTAACGTCCTTTTAACGAGATTAACGCTGACAGCACTAATTTAAATATATCAAAATAGTGATCGATCTCACCCTGGGGTTTTGGGCTAAGATTCATGGGTGATTGCGCTGTCTGATCAGATGAATTTCAGGTTAATTTCTTGCAGCTGTGGATACTAACTGATATGCCTCTTCTTCTCACATGCTGTATCCATAGATTCCTCCTTAACAGATAGTGGCTCAATGACGCAGTCTTCGCTTACGGCCACTGAAAAGATGTTGGGCAAAAGAAATCCCATCCCAGGGGAGACGGTCCACCTTGAGCCACCATCTACAGCTAAGATCCTTTTGGAGTGCAAGCATCCCGAGCACATACCAGTTCACGTGTTGGACACGGAGCAGCCGCTTGACAAGCACTTTCAGTTAAAAAGCAGTCAGGACAGCAGTAGTGAATGTTTGACAGGGTTCAAGGTGAATAAAGAAATCCCCTACATCCAGCCAGTCAAGCACCCTATTCCCTGCATATTAGCCAATCACCCTGAGGTGTCTCCCATCTGCATGGACAAAGAAGAACTACGACCTTTGTACACCTACGATAAGAAAGCTTCGATAGCTTTGGATAAGACGGATATTGAAAGTTTCCCATTTGGTAATGGAAAGGTCGCCAAGGACAGGAAGAAGTACAGCAGTATAAAGAATGTAGAAACAAACCGTCTGTCCATTCTTCAGAACCACAGGGGCTTTTCTCTCTGTTATTCTGAGCTGAGAAACTGCTCAGCTAAGACTGACCTGGAACTGAACACGAAAGACAATAAAAGCCCCCTTCTGAGGAGCATCACATCAGCCCCATCGACCTTGAAGGAGGACGAGTTTCTTGATCCTCATGAGGACGAAATTGGTAAAGACGGCGAGGAAGGAGATGTCGGTGAGCTGAAAATCAGGTACGAGGACTATCAGGAAAATAAGACTGAGAGGACTATTGTTGCCCAGCAGGAGGCACACTACAAGTTTTTCCCCAGTGTCATTCTCTCCAACTGCCTCAGCAGAAAGAAACCTGGGAACAAGAAAATGGCTGACACCTGCAGTAAAGTAGAACAAGCCCAACCTCGCAGGTCTAAGCTAAAGATGAACAAAAAAAGGCTAGGTATGACAGGACCTAGGAACAAATTAAAGATGGTCCAAAGCTCTACCTCTGATGGCCAGATTAGCACCGGCATCACCTCAGTAACACCTGCTAGTCCTGTGACTACGGACACTGAAATGCTGATTTCTGAGGATCATCAGGATTTACAAGAGGCCGAGTTGATCAAAGAGGAAACGATTGTGAAAAATGAGTCTGAAAGTGAGGAGCGGTCCATAGGTGAACAAGCAGAACCACAGCCAGAGCCCCTTGTCTCCAGCTCTGCTACCAATTCCTATTTTTCTGAGGAAACTAAAGACTCTACTGAGGATGTGGTAAGCCCACTGCAAGATTTGTCTGCCAAAGTCACCTGTACTAAACCGTCAGCACTGCCAGGTAGTAAATACACCCTGAGGACCAAACGGAAGATGAAATATGATTCAGAGGATGGGGAACACTCAAGTGCTACTCGTTCTAAAAACCTAGCTTCTGTCAAAGAACGACTTAAGGACAATGATGTCTCAGGTGGGCAAGAAGTAAAGTATCAGAGAAGACGCAAGAAGGAACCTCCTATTATTATAAAGTACATTATTATTAACAGGTTCAAGGGAGAGAAAAACATGCTGGTGAAGATGTCCAAAGTGAATGCAGCTGAGCAGTTGGTGGTGTTGACGCCAGACAAGCTAGAGCACTATAAAAAACTGGCTCCTCTCAAGGATTTCTGGCCCAAGGTACCAGAATCCACTGCTGTTAAGTTTCCCGTGACTGAACCAAAAGCCAAAAAACATCCCAAAAGAAAGGCAAAGGTTAACTCCACAAATAAAAAGACTATCAACAACTCCTCCAAACCTCTGATCAGACAGGGTGAAAGGGTTCAGAGGCCAAAAGGCCGCAAAAAAGCCCCAGTCCTGCCATCTCTGCCACCCCCTAGACCATGTTACTGTGAGTTGGCACATGACTATGATGTTGACTATTCAGATGTCATGGTAGAGTTGGGCTACCTCTCAGATAGATCCCAAAGCCCGAGAGACTCAACGCCTCCACGCTGTTGGTCCCCAAGTGACCCCCTCATGAATACCAGGAGTTCAAAAGAGCTGATAAATCCACACATTGACCCATGTCTTAGTTCTGCTTTCCAAAAGCCACATAGATCGTCTACAGCCAAAGGAGCATGTAGTAAGTGTCAAACTGCCAAACCCAAGAGACTGTCAGATGCTAAAAGGAAAACAAGTAAGTCTGCAGAAAAGCCTAAAACTGAGAAGGCAAAACAAGGTAATCCTGCTATTTCGAGGCAGAGGATCAAAGCTGGAGGGGCTGTCAACAGTTCTACAAGCACTACAAGACCTAGAAGGTCTCGTAAAAAGAAAACAGAGGAACCCAAAAGCCATGACTTAAGTAAAGAGAGCTCCCAACTCCTTTTCCCAGAGGATGAGTTGCCTCCTTCTCAGAACTCTTCACAAGAGGTTCCTCCATTTCAACAGCAGGTGGGCAAAGACAGCCAGAGCACGTCCCAGACTCCATCTACACCAGAAAGGAACTCAGTAACCAAGTTTATCAAGCCAAAGGTTGAAGACTGTGAGACTTCCATCATGGAGGTCAACCAAAGCATTTCGGCACCTGCTCAGACGAAGCAGCAAGCTTGTCAGACCACCGTGGTAAAGGCAGAGGATTCACAGGATTATTGCACAGACTTTCTGCCTCCAGTACAGGAACACAATAAAGATGCCCAGCTAAAAGAAGGTCTCCCACACTCAGGCCCCAAGAACGGGGAGATCCCCCCTCTCTCTGAGACCCCATCTGGCTTGGCTGTCCTCAAGAAGCTTCTTCAGACGAGGCAGAAGGGACAGCCCCTTCCCATACAAGTGGTTGGTACAGCAAGCCACTCTACAGCCATAGCCCAGGCGGCAGCACTTCTAATTCCCACCACTAAACCCACTAAATCCAGAAAAGCCCCCACCCTCACTTCTCGGAAACCCAGGGCCCCAAAATCTACCACAGCAAAAGAAAAGGGGCCGAGAAACAGGAAAGGCAAGACAAGCAGTACTCAGCCAAAACTGTCAGTAAAGCAGGAGGGAAGCATGTCAGATGAATGTCCCCTCTTCCTGTCAGACCCGGGACTGGACAGATGCAATTTCATAGAGGACAGCTTGTCACCAGAGCTCCCGCACAACTACACATTTGATATAAATGCTATCGATCAAACAGAGTTCTCCAGTCCGTACAGTGGCAGTCAGTTTGTCGTGACTGATAAAAATTTACCGGTCAAATTCCTGAGTGACATCAGCCAGGATTCTGTATCTGCTCAGGCGCCGGACTCCGAAAAGAAACTTGACAGGCTGCTTTGTTCTGGGGAGGATCTTCAAAGGGGCTCTGACTGCAACAGAGCAAGGCCGGACAGCCCCGACCTTTTAGATGGGCATACGAACCGCGAGCCTACATCAAGCCTCACGTCCCTCAAGAGCAGAGAGTGGGACTTCTCTTTAGGTAAAGCCCACACGCTCAGCCCCTTTCAAGACTTTCACTGTGAGAGGAAAGAGCTGCTCTTTTCAGTTTTCGACTCACTGCCTTTAAGCTCCGCTTCATTCGTCGACCACGAGGGCTCACCAACAGGTGAGCTGCCGGAGGGCATTGACGGACTAACATCCACCACCCCCAGCAGCTCTCCACGCTCCATCAGCTCGCTATCACAGGTGAGGGCAAGCCAGCTGCAGCGAGGGACAGCGGCCGGAGGAGCCCACATTCTCAAGCCCCTCATGTCCCCTCCCAGCCGAGAGGAGATCCTCAGCACTCTTCTGGACCTGGAGATGTCAGAGGCCACCTTCCTGGAGCCTTTCTGCAGTGACCCCTCTGATGCCCCAGGGAAGCCAATGTAAGAGTAACAGCAACAGTAACCATCATCTAGCATGCATTATTTACTAAATATAACAAAATAAATGTATTAGATTCTGGCTCTTATGTGAAAACTTTACTAACTCAGGGGTGTCAAACTCAAATGCACAGTGGGCCAAAATTTAAAACTGTCGCAGGCTAACATTAATATTTATTGAAAAAAAATCTTCCTCCAGATATAAGAATTAAACTTTTCTTATGGACTTAAACAAGTTTTGCTGAAAAGCTGAATATGGAACAAGCAAAGCTTAATACTAAACAATATATATTAGGGGTGCAACGATACACAAAATTCACGGTTCGGTTCGATACTTTGGTGTCACGGTTCGATATTTTTTCGATCCAAAAAAATGTTCATGCCTTTTTAATTTGTCATTTATTAAAATTATAAATATATATTTTAACTCAAAAGTACAGTTTTTAAATTTAATGTTGCTGAAACAAAGTAATAAAAAAAAAAATCTGATTGAGGAATCACTCATCTTTGGAAAAGAGAGTTTATTACAGAGAAATGTCTCTTTCCAAAATGAAAGCTATACTATCCGCTTCTTCTGGGCTATATTCTCAGCAGCATATTAAACATATCAGGTCCCCATAAGGAGAATCATGTGCTAACGGCTGTCTAAATGACTCGGGTAAAGTTAGTAGCATGCTTGCTTGTTGTTTTTGTCTGCTTCCACTTGTCTTTGCACTAGGATGATGTCGGAGTAAATGTGCAGTCATATTCGTTGTGTTCCCACTAGTGCTGTCAGCGTTAATCTCGTTGAAATGACGTTAACGGCACAACACGGAAAATCTCAGTTAACGAGCTACCCCTGATCGCCCTGTGCGTGGGGCTGGACGGCGTCAACACGTTAACGAGCTAACTGCGCTAACACACTAGTTCCCACCAATGTAATTGAGCATTGCATGGCACATCCAACATACTGTTTTACTTTAGTTCATGACTCGCTTACCTTCGGGGTCATACGTCACATGAAAACCAAAATAGTTCCAAACACCAGATCTGAATGAGGGTGGGGGAGGTTCAATTTGCCATGTTGCAAGGAGAGCTTAACTTCTGTCTGCTAGCTTGCCCTGCGCTCAGTGAATCTGCGTTCGACTACTCCGCCTAGGCTGCACTGTCGAGCGCAGATCCACTGAGCGCTCAACACAGACAGCATCGACAGAAGGAAAGTTGATAAAATAAATTAAAAATTTTGTATTGTTCGATACATATGCATACCGAACCGAAAGCACTGTATCGAACGGTTCAATATCGAGTATCGTTGCACCCCTAATATATATATTAGCTGTATAATACCAGTAGGCCAGCTCTAATAGTAATTTGGTATGGCTTTGTGGGCCAAATGTAATTAGGCTGCGGGCCAGAGTTTGACACCTATGATCTAACTGATTGTGATGGTTGGTAAGGTTTTATATTTGTTTGTGGGATTTTTTTAGCTTCCCTCACAGGCTTTTTAATTGGGTTGTAAAACATCTTAATCGACAAAGTACTGCAATAAATAAAAGGAAGGTTGTCAGATAAGAGAATAGAAGTCCAGTGAGGAAAGAGTTTTAGCATTTGTTTTAGACTACAGCAAACTCAATCCTTTATCATTAAATGTCTGAAATTTCCATATGTTCAAAAAGAAATCCACTGATCTGGCTCTGTTTTATACTGTCTACATGATGATTTATTGTAATTCAAATGGAAATGAGTGTACTGATCCTTTCCTCGTCTTTTCTCCAGGGAGGTCGGTGGCCGTAAGCTAACAGTGGGCACTCGGCTAGCTCGGGAACTTGCAGAGTTTGGTGGAGACCTGTCCCTGGAAGGCCTCCATTTCTGGAAGACGGCCTTCTCGGCCATGACGCACCCCGCCACCACCGTTATCTCATCTTGTCAAGGAGCAGAGGCTTCAGAGACAAATAAACAACAGGCAGAGGGTGACCTATCCTCATCCAGCGATAAGAAGGTGGTGCTTTTGCCCTGCAAAAACCCACCAAGCCGCAAGCGTGTGCAGGTGTGGCTAAAAGCTAGAAAGCAGTATGAGAGTCTACAAAAAGGCAGGAGAGAGTGTGAGGTGCTGAAGACAGAAAGGGCTGGTCTGGAGGTGGAGGAACATGGGAGCTCAGAGAGAAGCGAATTGCCAGCTGCTGACAGAAGCTTGAAGGTTGAGCTCTGTGGTAACTTTTCCTGTACCAGAACTCAAAGGAGAAAGAAACAGAGCCTGTCTTTAATCCTGTCTCCGCTGGAGAATACAAGATTGAGGTGTAAATCCACAGAAGCAAGTCCAGTTTCAGATAAAGGCAGTGTCTGTCTTGAACAGGAGGACAAAAATAAAGAGGATGATGATGATAAAACCACCTGTCCAGAGTCCCCAGAGCTGCCTACATGGCAGCAGTCCCATCAACCAAGCCCCTCTGGCCAAGGACAGCTCAGTGAGAGCAAGCCAGGTGAAGACTCTCCAGAACCGCTATCACCTATGCGCTGTAATTCCCCAGAGCTGCTAAGAGGGAACAACAGTCCCTCACCTCTCGCTGTCAGTGACAGGGATGAGAGGAGAACCAGTCCCCAGCTCATTCACAGCACCCCTTTCTTGAGGAGGCGATGGAGAAGCAAAGAAGATCTGGATCCAGTGTGCAGCACACCCATATCTCAGGGTAAGGAATGTGCATCTGTCTCCTTTGATGTTGTGACACCATCAACTGTTAGAAAGAATTGCGGTAAATCCTAACTTGGGAAAATTCAGCATGGAGTTTCTGTTATTAATATTCACTGTTATTCACTCCTTCTCTGGTCTAATTCCCGCTGCAGAGGATCCTGTTTCTCAGAGACTTCAGCAGAGGAGGCGGAGCCAGGCAGACCCCCTGAGAAGAGTGTTACTGACCACGCAGATGAAGGTCAAAAACTGATTGTGATTTTTCTTTTTAGACTTTTAAAACAAAAACTACAAGCCGCACGGGTCAGAAAGTCAACTATTTAGTATCACTCCAGAACATTGCATGTAGCAGTCCTGTCTCTCAGGTCGCTGATCGTTTGATGTGCCTGTGATTTCCTCCTAATTCCAACTTTTCTTGTCATGTTTTTTTTTTTTTTTTTATCCTCCACAGAATCAGTTTGCTGCTTTGAATGTGCCAAAGAAAGATAACTCTCAGATCGAAGGGCCAAGTATAGCCAACTCCTACGGCTTTAAAGTCAGCATGCAGAACCTACAGGATGCCAAAGCTCTGCATGAGGTAAGTCTAGGGCAACTAACCTGTAGCTCTTTTCCAAGTCGATGAATAAATGGCTTTGTTCTGGTTAGATGTTGGTTTTGCTTTGTTTTGTTTTTAAGAGAAAGTGTCCACCTGATTGGGAAGAAGGATTTATTTCCCCAAGTATCATCACAACATCCTGCTTTCGACTTTGACTGTCCTATCGCCAAATCGATATGCTTTACACAAAACAACTAAATAAAACCAAGACACACCCAGCTTTGAATGTAGGCCTGAGTACAGGTGTTTTGAATGTATGCACAGATTTGATTAAGTTCAAGCTTTTTCCAAAAAGGCCTGAACGTAACTGAGATCACTGCCAGCACACGTAGATCTCATTAAATTCAAAGAGAGGTTTGTCACGTTTTCATGGTTTCAGGCCTCTTTAATATCTCTTGAATACTGTAATTTCTGTTAGAGTGGATGGTTTATTTATTTATATTAATGATTGAGCTAAATACGAAATAAAAGACTGTGGTTTAACAGGCAGAGGGTGACAGGATGTGCTGCTTTTAGTCTATTAAACCTCAAATGTATTTGTTTCCGCCTCCATCTTCAGGTCCAGCACCTGACACTGATGACCATGGAGCTTCATGCAAGAACCCGCCGTGACCTCGAACCTGACCCCGAGTTTGACCCCATATGTGCCTTATTCTACTGCTTCAGTTCAGATACCCCCCTGCCTGATGTAGACAACACCCAGCTCACAGGGGCCATCGTGGTAGATAAAGACCATCCAGGTTCCGGCCAAGGTGAAGCACGCGAGCGGTGTTTTCCTCCGAGAACATAAGGTTCGATCACTAGTTTTAAAGCCACTAGATAATTGGCTGGTTTTTTTTTTTTCTGTTTCTAATCGCTCCCGCAGGATCCAGAGGAAGAACGCCGTTGCTGGTCAGATCAGGTGTTTCTGGGCTGCAAGTGACATACGCTGCTGATGAGAAGATGCTGTTTGACGTGTTGGTCACCATCATGAGGAGGTGTGTGCAACTGTTTTATGAAAGGGAACCAAGGGCAGAGTTGCTGCAACTGTAGTGCATCATTACTATCATTTAAATTTGCCTTCATTGTAGATTTTACACCTCCTACAGGGGTGGGGGTGGGATTTGTTTTGAGAAATGATCTCCATCTGCTAACACGGTCTGTTCTGTCAGATTTGACCCGGACATCTTGGTGGGCTACGAGGTGCAGTTGCATTCTTGGGGCTACCTCCTTCAGCGGTCCTCAGCACTTGGAGTGGATCTGTGCCAGCAGCTGTCACGAGTGCCAGGTACAGCCAGGAGCCACTGAAAAGTAGTCCCTGCTGTGGTACCCAGTATGGCAGTTCAGGGGACGCAGAAGTAAAGATTTGGGGGTTTTGAGAGGAAGCTACTTTCAGCCGCTGGTAGCTTTCAGCAGGTAGCTCTGCATGTTCGATTTAGACACAAACAGTGACGACTTAACCTCTACACCCTCAGGCACACTGAAGAAGTGAGTCTGAAAGTAGGTGAATAAAATCAAAAACCATACCTGATTGTAATTTAAGATTGTCTTCTCATGCAGCTCTGATCCATACTTTTGGCCAAAGATGTTTCTTTCTTCAATTTGATTACTTTTTTTAAGGAAGTGGATGAAGTCATAGGGAGCTAGATCAGATAATTCAGTACAGGTGGTTAGCCGGGGTTACACAGTAGTGCACAGTTATGGTCACTTCTGCCGAAAGGTCTCCCCCCTCCATGTGGGCAGCCAGACCCTGGCAGACAAATGTGCACAACCTATGAAGAGAGTAAGCAAAGACACTTCTGAGGCTTTTGACTCCAGTGAAAGGCGGTGTCCATGGGACACGACAGTGAGACTCACTTGCCTCAAAAACTGTCAGTTTAGTGTTCATGACTCAATAATAAAGGGAGAGATCCATCTGCTGACCAAAAAGAACATAAACACTAGTCTCATTTTGCAAAAAAACATCTCAATGATTCCAAAATTCTCTGCAAAATATTCTGTGGATTGAAGGAAGAAGAGTTGAACTTGTTGAGTCCTGTTACATCTGGAGTTGGCTGTTACGAGAACATCATGTCATCAGTTAAACACGGTGGTGGTAGTGTGATGGTCTTGAGCTGCTTTGCTGAGACTTTCTGTAATCGATGGAACCATGAGCTCTGCTCTCAACAGAATATCCTAAAGGAGAATGTCCAACCATCAATTCATTGCACGAAGCTCCAGTGATGTTACATATGAGGAGAATGATCTGAAATGCCTCTGAAGAAAAACGTGTAGTGGAAGTTTTGGCGTGGCATAGTCACAGTTCAGATTTCTATTCAAATTCAGATGCTTTGCCGTGGCTTTAAACGGGCCATTCATTTTCCAAAACCCTCAAATGAGGCTGAATTAAAGGTTTATTTTTGGCATGGGGGCAGGTAGGCTTCGAGAACATTTTCCCTTAATGCATGACACTATCATTTAAAAACTGCATTTTGGATTTAGTCAGGTTGTCTTTGTCAGATTTTAATGTTAGACAGTCCGGAACGTGACAAATATGGAAAAAACTAAAGTGACAAAGGGGGTGAATACATCTTCCCATCTTCCTGTCTCACTAGGTGTGAAATTCCCTCTTAAAATGTGCTTGTGACTCATCAGGGTTGATCCACAATTAGCAGCTGGCACTAAATGTGCAGCCACATATTAAACACGCGCAGTACTTTACTGTGCATCCCTGTTATTGAATCTGACAGTGTGAGTTTGGCTAATGAAAGCCAGTACATGGTGTGTGTGCTGGATCTGGTGCATAATGTAGGTACACATTGTAGATAATATAAGTGCAAACGTGTAGCCCCATTTTTGTGGTGTGCCTGTGACTGAGTCTTGATACAGCATGTATGTGTATGTGTTTGCCTGTATAAGTGTGCGAATGTGTGATTCCCTTTGAGTGTGTGTGTGTGTGTTTGTGTACTCGAGCTGAATGGAGAGCCTCTGGCGGCTTCCCTCCTCTGTAATCGGCTGCCTGTCTGGCTCTGTGCGTGTCCTCAGGTGACTCCAAAGAGAACCGCTTTGCTGCAGAGAGGGATGAGTACGGAGCCGACACCATGACAGAGATCAACATCATCGGGCGCATCACCCTTAACCTGTGGAGGGTGATGAAAACTGAGGCAGGTGTCCTGGCATGACCTCCTCACAGCTTTGTAGCTCGTGACCTACTTTCTGTCTTTCCACTTGTTTTTCCAGCACGGCTCTCCCCACTTTACTTTTTCTGCTGCTGCTTTTTCTGTGACTCTTATTTTTTTCATAGTTTCATATAAAGTGAAGCTCTCGTATTAACAAATAAAAAATGTTATCATCAAGTAGTTATTATTGTCTTTACATTCCCTCAACCCCTGTGACTCCAGTTTTCTCTGTCCTGTTGTTTGATTCTGTTTACTGTGAGCTGCTGCTGTCTGAACTGGTCCAGTTGTTTTGCAGCTTTATGCTGTGTGCTCTGCTGCTTTTGGATTAAAACTACTTTTTTTTCTCTCACCAAGAATACACGGGGATTCCCTCAGTCAGCTAGGATATATAGATATAGATATATATAGATATAGATATAGATAGATAGATATAGATATATCTATATCTATAGATATATCTATATCTATATATCGAGAGAGAGAGAAAGAAAGAGAGAGAGAGAGAGATCTCTACAGCTCATCCACAAAAAGACTACAATGTGTGATTAGTGGTCACATGTAGACACTTGTATACATTTAAGTAAGCTAACACATCTCTTGTAAAAGATTCAGAGTTTTAGTTGAAGCGAGGAAACGTTAACCCTTTGTGCTACTCTTTTCCTTGCGTTCTGTTATTGCTATTATTTGATTCTGATCCATAAATTGTGTAAACGTCAGAGAGAGGCAGTTTTGAAAAATAGAACTAGAAAATGTTTTTTCTTTCCTCCTCCAGGTGACGTTAAACAACTACACTTTTGAAAACGTGGCCTTCCATGTGCTCCACCAGCGCTTCCCTCTCTACAGTCCCCGCACTCTCTCTGACTGGTTTGACCACAACACAGACTTGTACAGGTTTGTGCCGGGGTCAAACACAACCAGCTTTTTGGACATTACCTTACATGAAATTAAAAGATGTAGTACAAAGAGATGGTTGTAAATTTCTCATAATTGACTCTTCCCTTGAAGCCAGCTCTGTAACTCTGGCTTATATGATTATCCTGTTTGTGTTGCTCTAGGTGGAAGATGGTGGATCACTACGTGAGCCGTGTGCGTGGCTGCATGCAGCTCCTGCAGCAACATGACATCATTGGCAGAACCAGCGAGCTGGCCAGGCTGTTTGGAATTCAGTTTTTCCACGTTCTGACCCGAGGATCACAGGCATGCACACACACACACTCACAAACAATTCCCAATAATTTTTAGTTCAGTCCTCAAATAGCTTGGTAGGAGACACAGGCAGGGCATTTCTATGGAAAATCCAAGTTTGTGGGTCAGTTCGACCGGCTCAAATCGACCGAGGTCAGTCTATCCTTCCTGGTTAGTTAATAGTTGACTGTTCAGGTAGATGAAGTCCCTTTGATGTTCTCTGTGTGAGATAACTGCAGTTTTTTTTTTGTTTTGAAACCTCAGGTTCAGTCATGGGGTGAGAAAAGTTTAGAGCATGCTTCTGTCTCAGTGCCGTGTGAGCAGGGTTTTAACCATGTTGGTGAAAATGTATGAGAACATTTTAAAAACCCAGTTCTGTGTGGTGCAGCCTGAAATCTGTCAGTGGGTAACAAAGTGGGTCGTACAGCTGATGACCGTCTTCACATCGAAAAATGCTGACGAGTGTGCGGTAAGAAAGTGGGATGAAATCATGTTGCAGTGAGCTAGAGTTACACTCATCAGCATTTGGATGTTAACAATGGATCGTGCGCGTGTGTGTGTGTGTGTGTGTGTGTGTGTGTGTGTGTGTGTGTGTGTGTGTAATTTTAAAATTGTCCAGTAATTCTCATCCAGTTTTGGAGGTGTTTTTCTGCTCTGCTGGTTTAGCGTTGAGCTCACTGTAGACGAGCCCCGCCTGTGCTGGTTTGATCACTGCTTACTGCTGCACAGATTTCTGTGCACACTGATGCTGACGTGCGCTAACATCATGCAGTCACAGCCTCAGAGCACAATGGGAAACTGTCTAGGCTCTCAACTGGTGTCACAGCTGTTTGCCTCAGAGGTTGACTAAACAGTATGACATTTAATCTGTTAACACAGTAAATGTGTGACTGATGTTGATGTTTTCTAGTTGAAGAGATCACTGCCTACACATGATTTCAAAGCCCTGTAATCTTGGACTGTTTTGATTTAAATGAAATGAAGCATCCTCTTGGATGAAGGGTGAAACATCCAACTGCCGCCTCCTCGATTTCTCAAGGTGACCATGACGGATGACTGAGATTTTACACAGACAATTTGATTTAAATATTAACTAACACAAAAATATTACTTATTAGAGAGACAGATACATCTGCTCTGCAAACAGGGATGATGCTGCGCCCGTAAAACATTTTAACAACTGCGGATTGAATACAACCTGATACTGGGGTCTGATAACACCTTCCTAAATCTGAATCAGCTCCAGCAGGGTATGAGTGATTCTCTGACTTCCTGTACAGACTGAATGCAGCTGAAATCTGTTTGACTTGATTGCAGCTTTTTGTATGTTTCCCAATGCTGCTGCTTCCACCTGCCAAATATGAACTAAAAAGTAAAAAAACCCTAAAAACTCTTGAGTTACTTAAACACACCGAGCGTGCTCCAGATGAGATTGTCATTAAGACATCATTAAGAGTTTTGTTTGCAGGTGGTAAAAATTCCAGTTGGATGTGTGAAGGAACAAAAGGAATAATAAGTCAAACTTTGTTTCCTCCTCTTGTCTTTAGTACCGTGTGGAGTCCATGATGCTGCGTGTGGCCAAGCCCCTAAACTACGTCCCAGTGACGCCCAGCATACAGCAGCGTGCCCAGCAGAGGGCTCCACAGTGCATCCCTCTGGTGATGGAGCCCGAGTCCCGTTTTTACAGCAACTCGGTGGTTGTGCTGGACTTCCAGTCGCTCTACCCTTCCATTGTCATCGCATACAACTACTGTTTCTCCACCTGCCTCGGCCATGTGGACAACCTGGGAACGTAAGGACATGACAGGCCCACACAGCTACAGCATGTAGAGAACTCGCTCAGACTGCACGCCTGCCAGGAAAATCTCCCTCTGGCAGCGGCTTCCTCCCCTCATTATTTTTAATGGAACAGGCACGCTGAGAGCTCGGCATGTTGTTCACAGCTCAGGGCGGCGAGCAGCGCAACTTAAGACTGAGTTCAGGTTTTCAGTGAGATTTGTGTGGTTGCATAGCAACAGCAAGGAGCCATGAACACTTCTTTCCACATGCATATGTCTGCTACATTGAAGTAACACAAAAAGAGTGGTTTGTGGCAGGCGTGCACAGGCTTCATCCTCAGCAGAGACAGCTCAGTGGGGTGCAGTTCAGATTTCTACACGGGCATTTTTCTCACTTATACCTGACGCTGTCTTTCCAGACAGTAATATTCACATTGCAAGAATAATGTTAAGTGATTGAACTGGTGTTCTTGTTCACATTCTGTCTCAGGCCTGATGAGTTTAAGTTTGGCTGCACCTCCCTGCGAGTCCCTCCCGAGCTCCTCTACCAGCTCCGCAACGACATCACCGTGTCGCCTGGTGGCATCGCCTTCGTTAAGGTACAGCAACCTCATCATCATGACCGTTGTCTCTGACGAGACCTCACCAAGCTCTTAGTGTTGGCGTTGTGATGGATTGTCTCATTAGTTGCTGTGAAGGGCCAGTGCCTCCTAAGAAAACCCACTTTGTGATCTCTGTGCTTCCATTCATTCACTGCCTGATTGCTCCACATTGCCCGTTTTTACCCTGTTGTGCTACTTAAGCAGCTTTCACAGTAGATCAGGAACATCTTTATTTTTGTTATTTACACTGAGAGATATTGTGGGCCTAAAGCTAAACTTCTAAATTGCTTTTTACGTTCTAAGTTACAGCGCTTCCCCATGCTGCAGATCAGGCCCATTTTAGGTCCTTCTTAGAGTTTTGGTGCAACCCTACTTTGTTTCTTCATTGTAAAAAAAAAAAAATCTGTGTTTTAAATGATCTGTGTTTTATTTGTTCTAGTCTTCAGTGCGTAAAGGTGTCCTGCCCATGATGCTGGAGGAAATCCTCAACACAAGGATCATGGTGAAGCAGTCCATGAAAACCTACAAGCAGGACAAATCCCTGACGAAGCTGCTGGACGCACGGCAGCTCGGACTCAAGCTCATCGCCAACGTCACCTTTGGATACACCGCTGCTAACTACTCTGGGCGCATGCCCAGTGTGGAGGTAGGCTCAGCAGCAGCTGCTATATGGTCTCTGCACTGTGCACTCCCAGTACGATACCACTATAATCCATGAAAATAGTTGTTGTTGCTTTGTCAATCAAACTATTTTCTCTGTATTATTGTAGGGCCTTTACCTTGAGTCAGTGTTGCTGTGAATGTAGTCGTAACCCCTTTGCTCCAATATTTATTAAATCTGCTGTGTCCAGGTTGGAGACAGCATTGTCCACAAAGCCAGAGAGACCCTGGAGAGAGCCATCAGGATGGTCAATGACACGAAGAAATGGGGAGCGCGTGTTGTGTACGGAGACACTGACAGGTAAGCAATTTTACAAGACTTTTTGACTTTTTCTCAGATGTAAATAATAGGGGTGCAACGATACACAAAATTCACGGTTCGGTTCGATACTTTGGTGTCACGGTTTGATATTTTTTCGATCCAAAAAAATGTTCATGCCTTTTTAATTTGTCATTTATTAAAATTATAAATATATATTTTAACTCAAAAGTACAGTTTTTAAATTTAACCCTAACCCTTGTGCGTGTTTTTTATTTTGACAGCGAATGCGCACCTGCGGACCACTTATGTGCAGCCCTGGTTATTTAGCTCATCATATTGCAGCCACAGAAATTCTTTTGTCCATGAAACCATAAAGCTGCACTTTCTTTTTGCCTTATAGTCTGATTTGTCATAACTTCTCCGTTTTGTGGTAAGCTTTTCTTTGGCTGTCACTTCTTCACCCTGACCTGTCTTATTTGGCTCAGCAGAACTAAAATATCTATCTGTCTGTGAAGGTTCTCAGTCATCCAGGTCATCGTAGTCAAATATAAATCCTGCTGCTTTTACACACGCACTCACATAAGCTCACCGATTCTCTGCGCGATCAACCTCTCACATGTTTAAGCTGCGGGAGATTTCACTTGTCAGGTTTGCATAGTAAGCTAACGATTGATAAGACGATGTCAGAGGAATTGGTGCGCAAATTATCATCACTCACAGATCAGTGCTGTCGCTCTCTATACACAGTTCGCGCGATTGCAAAGTGAAAGCAAAAAAACAAGCGCAAATTCAAACGCGATTTCAATATGTCACATATTGACAGTGGCTCACCGATGCCAATGACATAATTACCCAGCTACATTTCTGAAAGAATGCAAAAGCATTGACATAGATTTTTCCTTCCTACAAAAGCCCGACGGGCAGGGCAGAGATAGATTTTGGTACCCCGACTGAAAAAAACGCTAGCTCCAGGACGTCGGGCTAGCGATATTGCGAGCCCTGTATCTGATTGAGGAATCACTCATCTTTGGAAAAGAGAGTTTATTACAGAGAAATGTCTCTTTCCAAAATAAAAGCTATACTATCCGCTTCTTCTGGGCTATATTCTCAGCAGCATATTAAACATATCAGGTCCCCATAAGGAGAATCATATGCTAACGGCTGTCTAAATGACTCGGGTAAAGTTTGTAGCATGCATGCTTGTTGTTTTTGTCTGCTTCCACTTGTCTTTGCACTAGGATGATGTCGGCGTAAATGTGCAGTCATATTCGTTGTGTTCCCACTAGTGCTTTCAGGTTAATCTCGTTGAAATGACCATAACGCCACAACACGGCAAATCTCCGTTAACGAGCTACCCCTGATCGCCCCGTGCATGGGGCTAGACGGCCAACACGTTAACGAGCTAACTGCGCTAACACACTAGTTCCCACCCATGTAATTGAGCATTGCATGGCACATCCAACATACTGTTTTACTTGAGTCCATGACTCGCTTACCTTCAGGGTCATACGTCACACGAAAACCAAAATAATTCCAAACGCCAGATCTGAATGAGGGTGGGGGAGGTTCAATTTGCCATGTTGCAAGGAGAGCTTAACTTCTGTCTCGCTAGCGCTCTTCCTTCTGACGATGCTGTCTGTGTTGAGCGCTCAGTGGATCTGCGCTCCACAGGGCAGCCTAGGTGGAGTAGTCGAACGCAGATCCACTGAGCGCTCAACACAGACAGCATCGTCAGAAGGAAAGTTGATAAAATAAATTAAAAATTTTGTATTGTTCGATACATATGCGTACCGAACCGAAAGCACTGTATCGAACGGTTCAATATCGATACGAGTATCGTTGCACCCCTAGTAAATAAATAGTACGCATGCCCTTGGTAAGACCTGTACAAAGTGTTATTCACTGTCAGTGGTAATCATGTTAGGCCTGATCAGTGTTTGTGTCCTCACATGGGAAACCTGCAGTCACTGTTCCATTATCTGCACAACAGGCAGGTTTACAGGTTGCACAACTTTACTGACAAATTCATAACTTCACTCGAGTGTGAACATGACCAGCAGCTTTGTTGTGTGTCACTACGCTGTGATGATGTGTAAGTCTGAGTCTACTTGGGCCGTGTTCTCATGAACACTTGCACCAATTAGCTAACAGCTTTCATTTCTGACAGTCCGTTAAAGAAGAGCTGCCGCTGTGTTTGGCAGACAGGGAATTGGATTGTTTCTGACCTGCAGAGTCTCAAATAGAAGAAGAAGCATAAAGTTTTAAACTGCAGCATGCTTTGCATATATGGGACACACTTTCCTCCAGACTCGCTCGTCCACATGGGATGTGTTCAAGCACAGAGCCAAACGCGAAGCCTCTGAGAGCGTATCGTTTACCACTGTAGTATGTAGTGTGGGTTGTTTGATAAGAATTAGTAATGAGCCTTGTGTGTTTTTGTGTGTTTGGCAGCATGTTTGTTTTACTGAAAGGAGCCACCAAAGAGCAGGCTTTCAAGATCGGCAAAGAGATTGCAGAAGCAGTGACTGCAACCAACCCCAAGCCGATCAAGCTCAAGTTTGAGAAGGTAGAGACACACACACACACACACACACACACACACACACACACACACACACACAAAGGGAGCGAATAAGACAAGGTAGCGGCTTCTCTCTAACATCTGTTCACTGTGATTTTTCCATCTCCACACATTAGATGTAGTTATTTATCTATGTGTGTGTGTGTGTGTGTGTGTGTGTGTGTGTGTGTCTCAGGTGTACTTGCCCTGCGTTCTGCAGACAAAGAAGCGTTACGTGGGCTACATGTATGAGAGCCTTGACCAAAAGGAGCCCGTGTTTGATGCCAAAGGGATTGAGACGGTGCGCCGTGACGGCTGCCCTGCTGTTTCCAAGGTAACAGGCAAACCATGTTTTCCCCTCATTTTCACTGTGTTGTGCACCAATCGCAGGCATGCCACTCTTGTTCCTGCTCCCGTTTACTCAGACCGCTTTGCATGTGTCAGTCAGGGAAAAGGTCGTCTCCTTCCGCTTGCACATTAAACAGCATCAACACCTCTCTTAGATTACCAGTAAATCATTTTATCTTCATCCTCTTATACCTGTGTTCTTTTACTCATGTGCTCCTTAGATTCTGGCGCGTTCCATCAAGCTGCTGTTTGAGACACGTGACATTAGCCAGGTGAAGCAGTTTGTGCAGCGTCAGTGTATGAAGATTCTGGATGGCCGGGCAAGCATGCAGGATCTGACCTTCGCCAAGGAGTACCGGGGCAGCGGCTCGTACAGACCTGGAGCTTGCATCCCTGCGCTGGAACTCACCAGGTGTGTGTGTGTGTGTGTGTGGTCACAGTACAGGAGAAGTCAGGAGTGTGGCTTGGATAAATGTTTGCTGGTTGGCTCTGTGTGTGTCTGTGTGTGCGTGCAGCAGAGAACAGGATGGTGAGTAAGAGCTTGCTGTCAGCTACAGTTACAGTACCCAGCGTGAATCCAATTAGTCCTCCCTCACTGTGTTCATTGTCTGGCTGCACTAGCCTGTACAGTACCTGAGTGTTGCTAGGCAACCTGTTTTTTAACGAGTGGAGGACAAAAAAAAGTGATTTTTAGATGCACAAGGAAGAAGCATTTATGAGCCCTGCTTCAGTTCATCTGCTTTATTTTGTGTTTTCTCTCTCAGAGCACCAGCACACGTTCTCGCTGCTAATGTGAACATGTTGGCTGTGTGATGTAAACAATAACTGCATCATCTGCTGTCACTTCATTTTTGTTCTGCTTCGCCTCAGACGGATGATGGCCTATGACCGAAGGCTGGAGCCACGCGTGAGTGAGCGGGTGCCCTATGTCATTGTGTACGGCACACCCGGCGTGCCCCTCATCCAGCTGGTCCGCCGGCCCACCGAGGTGCTGCAGGACCCCACCCTGCGCCTCAATGCCACCTACTACATCACTAAGCAGATCCTGCCGCCACTGGCCCGTATGTTCCAGCTGATCGGAGTCGACGTGTTCAGCTGGTACCAGGAGCTCCCCAGGGTGAGGACAACTTGCAGACATACGGGCCATTGTGATGTTTTTGTCTCACCGCTGCCATTTAGAAGCAGAGCAGCAGCAGTGGAGATAAGAAACCCTTCAAAACAAAAAAAAGAACCAGGAACATCATAAAGACACACAATCAACTTAATACTGAGTTTGGAGGATGAATTAGATTAATTGGTATCTTCCTTTGACTGACTGTGGCAAGTCAAAGAGGTCACCCTCTGCTTCCACTCTTGTCAAAATAAAAGCAGTCTGTCATTTAGAGAGAACAAAGGATGAAGAGAGATCTCTTCTGCTTCCTGCTGATGACTAAATGAGTCAAGCTGCAGCGCTGCTGCCTCAGTCTTTGTTTCTTTCCTGAAGTCTGACAGAGTGCATACGCCATCTGCTGGCATAGCTACTAATCACAGTCAGATACATAAATGGTTGCGGCTCCAGTGCCACTGACTCCTTTTATGTCTTTGTTTTTTCCCAGTGAAAACAGAGTCACACACAAAATCCTGAATGTGTGTATTTGTATTAAAAAAATTGAATCTTTGATCTCTGATCCTTCAGCATCTAATGATATTCGGTAGGATTCTTAACAAACCTGAAAAGTATCATGATCACGTAGTTCACACTGTTTTATGTCCATGAAGATGCTGTGCATGTTAACTCCATGTGTCTGCATATAGTCCAGCAGCAGTGATCAATCAAACGTGTGTTTTCAGCTACATCGCTCTTTTCTCTCCAGATCCAGAAGGCATCCTGCTCCTCCGTGGTGGGTGGGGAGGAAGCGGGGAGGAAGGGGACAATTTCCCAGTACTTCACCACGCTTCACTGCCCTGTGTGTGATGAGCTGACCCAGCTGGGTGTGTGCTCACGGTGTCGTGCTGAACCTCAGCGAGTCGCTGTTACACTCTACCAGGACATGAGGCAGTGGGAGAGTCAGCAAGAGCAGTTGCTGAAGGTGAGAAGTTGAGGACGCACAGAATATGAGCTCCTGTTAAGGTTTTGAATAATAATTGGACCATTAACTTCTGTGATTACAGGTATTTATTTCTTCCTGCTTTTGTCGCACTGTCTTTAAACATTTACCCAATTGATACGACTCAAAGCAGGCGACACTGAAGGAACACGGAAACTGCTTTCTGGCGATAAATCTAGATTTATTAAGACAGCAATTGACGTCAGCAGTTATGATGCCTGGTGGCAGCAATCACTCGGGTTGAGTTGGTGTGCAGTTTTGCTTAAACAATGTCGGACTCCACAGTTTTTCTCTGGTCAGACTAGTAGTGACATGTTTGTGAGTGGTGTCCATACCAGAGCTCATCCTTGTGTGATCACTGTGTGCTTGTGTTTCTGTTTGCATACAGATCTGTAGGAACTGCAGTGGCAGTGCTGAGCGGCAGGTTCCCTGCGTGTCCCTCGACTGTCTCGTCCTCTACAAGCTGTCCCGGGTAAACAGACAACTTTCCAAGGCCCCCTACCTCCGTCAGCTGCTGGAGCAGTTCTGATTGGCTCCCGAGTCCCGGAGCCACCCACTGATTTGGTGCTAATTCCTGGCCTTCCATCTTAGTGTTTGTCCATTTGGTTGTAAAAGTTTAAATGGTGCTTTGATTGAGCCCTGACGGGTTTTCTCATTTTGTCTCAAAGTATTTCTCTGAGTATGGAGACTGTTTACTTCATGCCTCCAGTGGAAGAGGCCGTGTGTTCGTTTGCTGCCATCTCCATTAGCTGCTATGGGCCGAATGAAGCTGATCTTTTTGATGACACGGCAACAGACGGCCTGTTGCGGGACTGAGTGCAGTCCAATCATGGAACATGTGTCGTATTGTGTATTCACTGTAACTGGTTTTTAAAGATCTTATAAATTCAGAGACGAACTACACCCAAACCACTAATTGACTTTTTCTCCTTTTTATACTGACTGCAGTCTTTTTGTAAATAGTTCCTGTACAGATCCATCTCCAATCTCACTGTGCATTAACCAACTACAGCTCCAACCATGAACACAATCAAAGCAGTTTGATGCGTTCTTTTTGAAGGTGCCATTTTTCTGTTTCTTTAACCTTGTCTGTTTTGGCAGATTTGACAGTTCATACTACAGAGTATGGGAACTGGAAAGCTCTCCATTTTTTTAGTTTTAAATGTGGGACTGCTGCAATACTGTATTTGGTAATTTATGCCATGAAGAGTCTATTATTTCCTTGTGGATATATGGTTTTGTGTACGTTTCCAATTTTACTGTGCGAACCGTCTTCAAACTACATTAAAATTTGATCTTTAACCCTCCCACTCCATGCAGCCGTACACAGGATCTGTGGATTTGTAAAAATGTAAAAACTTATAATGAAGGAGATCCTTTTTGTTTGTTTTTAATGGACATTGCTGTGGGTGAAGGTTTGAGATTGATATAATAAAATAAAAAAATCAATGTATGAAGATGCCTTCTTTCTTTCACTAAATCAGGAGCTTAAAAAGAAAAAATCAGAGGAATCACAGTGACATGACCCATTACAGCACAAGACCAAAAAGAAGAAAAAAAAAATCCAGTTTTCACAAAAGTGCAACAGAAAACAGCTGCATACACTGTACAGCTCAGCTCATCACACACACACACTAGATTGCCAAAAGTCTTTACTCGTCTGCCTTCACACACACATATGAGCTTGAGTGACATTCCATGTTTAGCTATAACAGCTTCAACTTTTCTGGAAGGCTTTCTACGAGGTTTAGAAGTGTTCTTCCAGAAGTGCATTTGTGAGGTCAGACACCAATGTTGGGATGCTCTAATTCATCCCAAAGGTGTTCTGTCAGGCTGAGGTGTAGGACTCTGTGCAGGCCAGTCCAGTTTTTCCACACCAAACTTCCTCGTCCATGTCTTTAGAAACAGTTGTGCTGGAATAGGAAAGGGCCATCCCCAAATTGCTCCCACAAAGTTGGAAGCATGAAATTGTCTCGGTGTGCTGAATTATCAAGAGTCCCTTTCTCTGGAACTAAGGGAGCAAGCCCAAGCCCATTAAAAAAAATTTACACTTAGTGCAATGCAGTCAAACAAGTACTGTTCTAGCAGCTGCCAACTCGAACTCCTCCATCAGATTGCCAGATGTAGACATGATTCGTCATTGCAGAGAACACCTCTCCACTTCTCTAGAGTTCAGTGGCATCATATGCAGTTTGCACCACTGCATATGATGCTTTGCATTGCACTTTGCAATTCTGTAACCTTCTGTACTCTGTTCTTGAGCTAATCTGAAGGCCACATGAAGTTTAGAAGTCTGCAGTGATTGACTGTGCACAAAGTTGCTGATCCCAGTCTGTTATTTTATGTGGCTGAGCTGCTGTCAATCGCAATCACTTTCATTTTGTGGAACATTTAATGGTGACAGAATTTCCTGACTGGACTTTGCACAGGTGGCATCTTATCACAGTACCATATTCGAAGTCACTGAGCTCCTGAGAGCAAGCCATTCTCTCACAAATGTTTATAAAAGCAGTCTGCATGCCTAGGAGCTTGATTTTATATACCTGTGCTCATGAAAGTGATTGGAACACCTGAATGTAATGATTTAGAAGGGTGAGTGAATACTTTTGGCAATATAGTGTATTTGCAGTGCAAGATTTTATTTTAAGGGGGTGGCTAGCTGTCTGTCCCTGGTTCAGCTCATCCACTCTCCTCACGTCCTCAAACAAGGCACTGAATTCTAGCGATGCATCAATCCATGTTTGTCTAGCTCCAATGTGATACCAGTAACTCAAAGAAAGAAGCTGACAGAGAAGTCTTAGCTGTAGTCAAAAAACACTGCAAACATAAAAACATTCAAAATGTAAGAAGTATAACAACTTGTCCCTTGGCTTTTGGCTTCATGTTATGTTACCAAAATGTTAGCTCTCCCGTTTGTAATCAGTGCTCTACTGCTGATGGAAGGCATAGTAAACACAGAACATAGAATTGAACTGAATAGATTGACCTGTTGCCAACGATCCCAGTGAAGTTCGTTGAGTCAGGATCAGGCTGATATCTGATCTATTTCTTACTTTCATTCTAGCCTTACCTTTTACCTAACTACAGAGGGGATAAGGACACAACAATATTGAACACAGTGTCAAATGATTTATAAGAAAATAGCAATACTTCAACATCTGATCCTTCACTGTCCAGCAGATGTCCAAAAGCTTTAAAAGATGCACTGAGTTGAGCTGCGGAAGCGTGTGTATGATTTATAAGCTGCACTGCTTAGTCAGTGCTTCCTTTACTAGAGTACAAACAGTAACTATGTTGGAGTTTCCAGGTCTTGGACAGCAAATGGACAGTTGAGGCGTGTCACTGAGCCGACATTCTCAGTCTCCCTTCTCTTGGTCCAAAGAGAGCAGCAGGTTCTGTCTTGGTGAGTGTCCTACCAAAGAGATGCTCTCTGAGAAAGTGGCGCCTGCAGGCTCTGACACCAGTGTGGTTTGGGCAGTGGGGCTGTCTGTTAGAGCCATGACATCAGGGGGAGAGGACATCTTGCTTGGTGAATTCATAAAATTTGATGTATCGTCCATTTCAATGACCTCAAAGTCTGCGTCGTTCAACTGATCGGCCTCATTATCCTGCTCTTCCTCATCCTCATCTTCATCAGCTCCTGAGTCCAGCAGTGCCCGTTGGGATTCACTGCTTTCAATTTCATCATTCACCGAGGCCAGCTTGTACATGACTGGAAAGAGGATGGAGGTGAAGATGGCAGTGACGAGTGACAGGTACATGAGCAGCGGGTGCTTTGGAAACCTCTCGAGCAGGAAGCCTATGAGTGCTGGCAGCACCATCTCGCCCAGCGCTGCACCCACCACGAAAACTGCCGCTGTGCGCCCCGTTACTGTGGTGTACTGCTCCACCCACGAGATGCCGCTTGGGAAAATGGCAGCCATGGAAGCCCCATAGATAGCAGTGCACACCCACAGGACCTCCTCTTTCTTGCTGAAGAAGCAGAGCAGAAGAGAGGAGATAGCGGTGCCCAACAGGCTGAGCAGGATCATGTTTCCCGGGTACATGCAGGCTGCAAAGAAGATGGCTAACCCACGGCACGCTGCAAATGACCCCCAGAACAGGGAGTTTAGCCCAGCTGCCTTCGCCTCAGCCATCTGGATGTACTCCTTAGCAAAGGTAAAGATGAAGGAGCCATATGCTACTTCAGCACCGACGTAGGCAAAGAAGAAGAGGAAAAGGAGGGCTGTAAGAGCCACATGATATTTGGCCACCAGGGGCTTTCCTGAGGCCGAGCGGGGTTTTGCACGTGACACGCTGCAGCGAGAATAAAGGATGAAGAAGAGGAAGGACATGAGAAAGACAAAAGCACCGATCACGATGTAGGCCCAGGTGGAGTTGAGGGTACTGTGCGAGACTCCCTGAGTGTTGACGGTTTTGGTCACCTGGGGCTCTGTGGAAGGCGTACTCTTGGTTGGTGCTATGGCCTCAGTGCCCTTCCAGTCAGTCCCAAACACCAGCTTGGCTATGATAGGAGACACAAAGGCCCCAGCGGCAAAACTGAAGTGCAGCGCTTGCAAGTGAGGCCCCGACTGCTCACCCCACGTGTCCAGTATGAGCACGTTACCACCTGACACACAGGAGAAACACATAGTTAAGAATGGAGACACAAGCATCACTTTGCTTTGGCTAAACTAAAAAAAAAAGATTAACAGAAGAATCACAATCAGACAAAACAAGGAATGACTCCAAATAACTCCATCGGCAAGTTTCCATTCTTATGATGTTAAGAATAAGCTACCACTGTTAGCAAAAGCAGATGAAGGATTATTCTACAGGCCTAATACCACGTGGTGCACTAACTACATGCAAGATTTACAAGATTTCAAAACAGTTTGTAAATGTCTTTGTAAGGTCTTTATAGGTCAATTTGCAGGAAGGAAACATAATTCACTATGAATTCATTTCACTTCTTCTGGTGCACATCAAAGTGAAAAGAGGTGCACTGAAGAAGCAACAACCAGACAACACCCCGAAAAGGAAAAGTTTGCTGTGTGTGCCAGCACAGTGTCAAGAGTATAGAGGAGAGGAGACGTTACACAAGCAGAGTTGAAAGGGGCCTTCGAAGAGCATTAACCCAACAGCAGGACAAGTATCTGTTCGTTTTTTGAGAGGAGGATCAGGAGAAGCACTGCCAGAGTGCTACAAATTACCTTCGGCATGCTACTTGTGCATGTTTCTGAACAACCTTTTGGAAACAAACTCTATGAGGGCCCACTGTCCCTCAGTGAGACCTTTGTTCTTACAGCTGAACCACAGAACACCAGAACTAGCAGGTCTGTCACTGGTGCCCTGTTCTCTCCACGGTTTCACTTTCATTCAATTTTATTTACGTATGCACCAATACACAGCAACAGTCAACTCAAAGCACATTGTATTTTAGGGTAAAGAGCCTACAACGTTAGAGATAAAACCTCACAATGAGACAACATTAATGACAAAGCACTTGGGAACAGTCGGAAGGAAAAACTGGCCACCAGTTAGGGATGACCAGAGGGAGACAGGAAAGGCACGCTGTGGACGAGTTGGTAATGTGGTTTGAAGCTTTAAATCTAAAGTGGTGGATAAACACATGTAGAGTGAAAAGAATCAAGTTGAGAATAAATGCTCAGTATATGAGATGAGATGAGATAGCCTTTATTTGGTCTTTTCCCCACAACCGAGATGACAGACCTTGCCGACCGTACATACAATACACAAACATCACATTGGGGAGACAGGTCAGGCTAGGTAGCGAGGAAAAAAAACATCGAAATGTGTAACACAAAAGGATAATACAGGAATGCACAGATATCAACACACCATAGCACAATAAACACAGAAAAGCAACAAGGGTGTCAATAGCATTCAGAGACCAGTTGATCAAATCCATAATTCTCTTTAGGTTTTAGAAACAGACTGTGAGAGAGTGTTCCAGGGAAAGTAATACAAAAAACACGAGACTAGACAAGGACATAAGAACTAAGCAGGGAAGATAAGGGAGATAAGGGAGAGGAGAAAAAGTGTGTCCGCCTCCTCCGAGAGCCAAAAGGAATGTCATATCATATCATGGGAAGTTCCCAGCAGCCCATGTCTATTGCACTGAATTACTCATACCATCTCCCTCAATGTTACAAACAGGACTCCACTACTGTTTATTCACTCTGCTGCAGCTAAGCCATGCCCTCATTTAAACATGCATCACCACAGCAGGCGAGAGAATGATGAGAAAAAGAGGTAAAAACAGCCACTTGTGGCTCTGAGCCCTGCACAAACTCATCAGCTGAGGCTGACCGTTAAAATCATTGAACTTTCACTGATACAGTGAATATCAATAGTTTACTTACCTGTATCTATAACACCCATGGATATCCCAATGCTGGACATGAACACAGTGAGGAGCAGAGCCTGCTTACAGTAAGGGATGGCACACATTCCAGAAGCCGTGAGCAGCATGGACAAACCTAGAAGATTACCACAGGAGGCAAAATCAATCTCATAAAATGACTGTAAAGGCCGGCCGGCAAGAACAACAAGCTAGAAAGGTACCTAGCAGGAGATGGGGGTTCATGTAGTCAAACAGAATGCCTCCTAATAGGGATCCGCCGGCGTAGCCTGCAGAGCGGCCAACAAAGATGTAGGAGATGTTGCCGATATCCTGGTTCACATTTGCAGCCAAGTCTTCCAGTGTGGGGCCAAGAACTGAGATACACATCCCCTAAGAAAATAAGACAAAGCTTAGAGCAAGCCACGACTGTTGTTGTTGGACCCACTCCTCTCCCTCCATTGTCCTACTTGTCTCATCTCCTTGAGAGATCAATGACAAATGATCGCATCAGGATCTAGGAGAACTAAACTAACATTTCCAACCCTGTGCATTCTGCTCACCCCCAATGAAAACTTTACCTCCTCCTCCTGTGTTTTTGTCAGCAACAAGACACGAGGTGAAGACAGAGGTGGCAACGTATCAACACATACTGCACAAATGTTTATTTTAGGATTTCTGTTGAGAAAAATTAAGACTGAAAAATTTTTACAAATTTAAACGAATCTAAACTTTTTTTTGATCCCTGCTAATTTGCATATAATTGTTTAACTACTATAACTAATATAATATAAACATTTAGAGAATAGTTAAGCTTATGCACAATTACTGTTTGTGGACCTCAGCTCATGATTTAAGACTACACTCCCTCACATACTGTTAAACACCATGCTATAGATGAAGGTGAACTCCTGTATAACTAGACAGCACCTGGCTTTTCTAATGAAAACACAAAAACAGTTAAATGTCAGTTCTACTCGTTCACGCACCTTGACTCTCATGTATACTAGATTCATTAGTGCCAGAACTAGTCTTCCAGAGTTTACACTTTCTAAACTCCCTGGGGTGGATGAAAGCTTTACTTATTTTATATGCTAACTACTGAATCTGCTATCTGTTCTGGCAATACTACACAGTTTAGTAACCTGTCTGTCAGCTAGATCAAAGGTTCAAAATTTGATGCAAAGGACTGGAAAGACCACTGGCATGCTCCCTCCATTTTCCCCCAGGTGCTATCAGAGGAAACTGCAATAAAGTGTGGCCTGTAAAATTCCTAGAGATATAAATCACACGGTTTACACAAAAACCTAGAGAATATAAAGCTAATACTATCAGGTAAAAGGTACAGGGTACCAAATTGTGAGTTGTTCAAATTATATTTATATTTTCTTTAGTGCTCCAATTTGTCAAACCATTGAATTGCTACTACTGCACATTCACCCAATGTATATAATATATATATATATATATATATATATATATATATATATATATATATATATATATATATATATATATGTATATATATATATATATGTATATATATATTCTTCCTCTACACCCCCCCACCCCCCAATTTTTTTGCACATGTCGAGGAGCGTGTCAGGCTACATTTCACTGTGTGTTATACTTGTATAACTATGCATGTGACAAATAAAGAACCTTGAACCTTGAATAGTAATATAAGTAAACTGTAAGTGTGTGCATGTGAAATGGTATGACGATTAATTTATGTGATGGTTTTTCTTGAATGACAAAGCAAAATTTCTTCGAAGGGAGACAACAAAGGCTAATCTAATCTAAACTGAACATTGGAATCATAATCCTCAGAGTTTATCCGTTCCTTTTACCAGTGCCAGCATGCTTATCTAACTGCTTCGCATCACACAAAAAAGTGAAGTGGAGCTTTTGCTCACAGAGCCTCCAAGTTTTTTGTTCTCTACACTGAGTTCACACTCAGTGACAACAAAAACTGCAGAGCTGACACTGGCATCAATCAGAGCTGATTGATATCAATCCTTAAATAACTGTAATAAAAGTTTCCATTTCCCCACTTTTTTAACAGGATAATCTGATGCTGAAACAACAAAACTTGAATGTTCTTCCCCAGGCCCAATGGGGGGAGAAAAGGTTAATGCAGGAGAAAGTCGTCCAGTGTGTGCAGGTGGATTTCACTAATCTGATGCGGAATAAATGGTTGAAGAGCGAGATTTACAACTATGAAAATCCGGTTGTGCAGGATACTGCTGCATACAACCGTAATATTGCTTACTATTCAATAGTTACAAGCACATGTGACCACCTTGTGTACGTAGATTCACATTCTGTTGCACCTTTATAACAACTATAAAGGCAACCGACATGTGGGGCCAGTCAAAAACAACCTAAGGACACAAAGTACGACTTAAATTGAAAGGTCTCCTTCGTTTACAACGCTCGACAGAACCATAACAGGCCAAAAATCTACTATATTATGGCACTATATAAGTAACTGCAGATCTTCTGACATTTCAAATTCATTTCCTGGAGTAGACTTAATTTTTGGGAGTTATAATTGATAACAAAATTTCATGGAAACCCCACGTCAGACACATAAAAACCAAAATTTCCAGAAGCCTCGCAGTTTTGAACAAAGTGAAACAATTCCTTGATAAAGATGCACTTCGTACTCTGTACTGTACCCTGGTTCTTCCATATCTTACATATTGTGTGGAAGTGTGGGGAAATACATATAAAAATACAACTAATCCATTAGTCACAGTACAGAAACGAGCACTGCGTATTATTCACAAGGCTGGTTATCTAGAACATACTCACAAATTCTTTCTTCAGGCAAAGTTACTTAAATTCCAGGATCTGGTTAATTACAATACATCCATAATTTTGTATAAAGCTTTTACTAAACTTTTACCGGCAAATTTACAAACTAGATTTGAAATTCGAGAAAAGGTTTATAATGTGAGAGGCTTTGGAGAATTCAAATTACCCAGAACTCGAACAACCCGTAAAGGCTTTTGTGTGTCTGTATGTGGTGTGAAAATCTGGAACAGTCTGAGTTTACAATTGAAACAATGCAAAAATATTCATAGATTTAAATTTCTCTACAAACAGTTGGTCTGGTCACAGTATACTCAATGATGGGTTTTAGTGTGCTCTGTAATGTCTGTCCTCTTACCATTGCTGGTATGGATTCCAAAATAAAAAATAAAAATAAAGTGTGCGTATGTATGTACATATATGTACTTGTGTGTGTAGATATATATGTATGTATATGTATGTGTGTCTGTTACTTGTAGTTATTACTGCCTGTTACCTGTGGTAATGCAATTTATAATTTATATATTCTGTATTCAGTTATGAAGGCTCTAATTGTTGGTTGCGAGCTGCCGCTTAGATGCTTGTATCTGCCCGGGGCTGTTGATGGGTCTGTATGCAATGATGGGCGTAGCTGCGGGAAGTTTATTGTTTTTTTTTTTGTTGATGAGTGAGTATAGGGGTGGGATTTAATAAGTTTTCTTCGTCCCACTCCTTTTTCAGGCAAGTTTTGTTTTTTGTTTTGTGTATTTTATGTTCAATATAGGTATTTGTTGTGCCTGAAAATGAATAAATAAATGAAATGAAATGAATGAAATGACTTCAGTAGAAATTCCAAAGAACGCAAATGAATATTGGACAGCCGTGATAAGCTAGCGGTTTATGGCTATATGCTAACGGATAACATTAATACAACCCTAGCTAGCCAACTAGTTAACTGTTGTAGATATCCCAACCAACTTAATAAATCTATTCAGTTACCACATTATATTTATTTATTTAAAATTTTCCAATTCATTTCCTTTTTAAAGGAATGAGAAAAGTCAGAGAATTGTTTAATGAACCGGCAGGTTTAAGCTAACTTCCCACTCCTAACTATTTACCAAGCCCAGGCAAGATGCACAGAGCGCGAGCGTAACCATCCAGCGGCCGCCTGCTCCTTGGCCGCCCCTTCCTCCGCCAACCACCTCCACCCGGTCGTCGCTGTTTTGTGTGGTCTTTCTCTTCGCCCCCTTTAATGCGTTCTTCATTTCTCGCCCAGTGTCCTTCCTCTTGTCAAACAGGGTGTCCTCCTCCTTGTCGTCGTTGTCGTCCTCCTCCATACTGGCGAAATGGACGTGCTTCTTTTTAATATCGGTGTCACGCGTGACGGACGTAGACATAGCTGTCGGTCTAGCACCGAGAGAGAGAGAGTGTGTTGCTGGGAGTGATGGTGAGCTGTCACAACGCCGCACAACTGCTGACTGACTACAGATAATAAAGCGAGTCTTTTATCTCCTCCCGTTCTGGCGCCTCGTGTTTGAAGGCCGCAGTTGGTTATTAAATACACGGATTTTTTGAGTCGGACATCTTTAATGCGACGGTGACCGCAGGGTACCACCGCTGCAGCTGTGGAATCCCTCCATATGTCAACAGCTGCTGCCTGTATGGCTGCTGAAGGTTTGCAAAGATCATCTATTGGGATTGTTGCTCACTCCGTGTGTAAAGAGACACCTTCCTTTTGAATAACCTGAATATTTTTTTTTACTTTAATTATATTAATCAGCAAGCACTGTTTTGTAATGTTATCACTTTCACCTGTGCGTTTTCGTATTATTGCAAATCAATGGACCTGGGACCGATGCAAAACCCAGAATGCCATGTGCCAAAACAGGCGATCGCTTCGCTTTGTTTATGAGCTTTTCAGTACCCTGAAATCATGGCAGAGTAAGACCTCTGTTTCTACTGGCTGTTCACAGCTCAAGAGCACCAAATGATCCAGGGCTGCCGGTGTCCTGTCATAGTCGTAGTTAGAAGCCTTTTCTGCCTGGCTGTAGTGAAAGCACATGGCGCCATCTAGAGTTTGTACCAAGTAAACTGGCTGAGCACAAATAAAAACCAAAGCGTGTAAGAACTTTAATTACTTGGCAGCAAAGTTGCAATAGGTCCAGGCTGCTGGGGGCATCCCACGATGCACTGTGTGTTTCTTCTTCACTCAATCCTCCCTCAGCCTAGTTCTGCTGGAGGGTTTTTCCTGTTAAAATTGAGTTTTTCCTTCCCACTGTCCCTAAAGCGCTTGCTCATAGGGGGTCATATGATTGTTGAGATTTTCTGTGTATTACTGTATGGTGTTTCCTTTACTATATAAAGCTCCTTGAGGCAAATGTTGTTGTGATTTGGTGCTATATAAATAAAACTGAACTGACTTCAAAGACCTGAATTTTAAAAATCCCCTTTTCTCCCTTAAACATTTCAAGTCCAATATTCTTTCGTAAATTCTCAGCTATGTAGAATAACTGCTAATGCCAATGCATTAGTGCATATAAATATTATATTTGACCTTATTTATGAACTACAATTTATACAATCTTATATTTCCTTAAGAACGAGAAGAAGAATGTCTTTTAATTTCAAAGGTATTGGTAACAATAGCTCTCAGATAAATGTCAAAGCTATTACAGATACTTGTGAAATTGTAGTTATTTAGTAAAATACTCCACTTTAAATTAACTTCTTCTAATTAAAATACCTCACGTAGCACTCTCACTGTGGTATGTTGGAGCCTGAACACCTATAAGAGAGGTTCTAATAAGAAATTGCAGTAGTTTGGCCTTGACGTAACAAGTAAGCATAGAAGAAAACATACAGGGGTCAATCTTAAATGTAAATCTTAAAGGTTTTGCGGTGTACTTCATGTGGCAGCATGGTGTGGTTTTGTGGGAGCAGGTCTGGAACACTTGTCACATATTTTCTGATCAGTTCCGCCCATTCATGCAGAAGCATGCTGGGACCATTCAGAGAGGAGCTTGCAACAAGAAGGAGAGCAGCTGCAAAAACACACTGGACACACATGATGCACAACAAGGACTAAGCACTGTAGGAAAAAATAAAGAGCACCGCAAGCACTGTCTGCTGTGCTAGCTGTTGGGAACCTACGGTGGTTCTTACTTGCTGTGATATGAATTTTCAGTCTCCTTTTATGGCTTTGTTTTTTTATAGAATAGCAAAGTGATTGGTATCAAATCCTCTATCAGAGTTGCCCATATGCTCCGATGCTGACCCTGCATAGAATGCTGCACAGAGTCCACCGTCAGAGGCCATAAAAAGATTATGAGTAACCTACACTGGTGCTGTTCCTGTGCTGTGATGAACTCTAAATCGTGACTGAATCAGGTGAACACTGTTGGGATAATATGTTACTGTGATGCCTATATGATATGAAGGGACATGATCATTCATGACTTTGTAAAGTAGAATGAGGATTTTAAATTCAATTCTAGGTTTAACATGGACTCAATAAGGAGAAGTCGATATGGCAAATGTGATATTTCTACCTGGTCTCATGCTGCGGTATTTTAGATCATTTGAAGGCTTTTCAGGGAGCCTGATACTAAATAATAACAGTCCAGACAAATATTTACATTTGTTTCATGTGTCCTAACCTGGGCAACAATGACGCCAGGGTTCCTACATATAGGACATTCATTAGCTCCACATCAGTACGTGTTCCCCACCCCCAGGCAGTGCTTTCTGACTGTTAAGAAATCCTGGTTCCTTTACTGAGATCCATAACCTAATAAAAGTGCAGAAGGACTAAATCTAGACAAATCATCTAATCACACACGCTCACACATGGGTCAAAAGAAGATAAAGATTATTAGAGAAAAACTGTGAAGGAGTGGCATGTCAGTGTCTCACAGGTTCAAAGGTATAAAGTGTTTTTGTTCATGTTCAGTTTTACTGCACTTGATTTTACATCTTGATTAAATGAACTTCAGTGTTTTCTATGATCTATAGGCATAAATTAAAAAAAAACCCAGATAACTTAAAAGTAAATATTTTTACTGTTTTTAAAATGATTAAAATTAATTGTGTTTACATACATTGCATATACTGTTGTTCACAACACATCCTGCAACAGAGGAAATGTAGACACATTCATATTTAAGAACACTTTTTGGGGAGAATACATGGAAAAGGACGGAAGCAGTAAAGATGCAGCAAATAAAGCCAGTGGCTGGATTAGATGGCAAAATAACAGCAACTAAATACTGTTAGGCTTTGGTGTGTTAACTTCAGCAGATTGTCTCAACGATTTTGGTCTATAGTAATCACCAAGTAAAAATAAATCATGCAATTTAAAACAAAGCATCTCTTTGGTTGGCACATATCATTTCTAGAGGCACATATGACCGAACAGCTACAAAAAACAAGTAAAAGCGCGAATAGAGTGCAATGAATACATACAACAAAGCATTCATATTCATATATGGCAATGAGAAATTACTCGAGGCTCTCACAAATGAATAGCACTATGATGGCACTCCACCATAAAGAGTCATGCACATCATAAGGATAAGACATGGGATTTAAGCATAGTATTGGAAATGCTGAAGATTTCAGTCACTTTGTGCATTAAAATAAAATAAAATAATGGCAACATGTTTTTCATTAAAGAGCAAAGTTAAGACGTATTCACGGTGACAGGACAGTACAGACAAGGAGCAGAGCTCTGCTATCATCTGAGGTAGCGGGTCACAGGTCTGCAGAGGAAAAAAAAAAACACTGACCCACAGCATTTCTATGATGGAGATTCATTTCCCCGGCAGCGTGAGTTTTCCAAATATGCAGTCCACCACAGTCAGTGATGGGTGACATCACTTGGTTCACTGGCACTACATAGGGGGCTTTGGGGAGGCGAATGAGGGCAAGCAAACACACTTTCAGACATTTGCATTTGTGCACAGTTTGGTCTTCAGTCAGTTCATTTAAGGCTTTTAACAACATGAAAGTCTCCAGAAGTGAAAAATAAATAAAACACAAAACAGATACCTTTCTACTGAATGTCATTGAACTGGACAGAGTTAATAATTAATGGGACTGATGGTCACATAGTCAATTATTAGTTAGACTCACGTCCACAGTTCAAACAGAGGCGTCTCTGAAATGATTCAGTAGAGTGAGTAAATCATACAGAGGTGAAGGAAAATGCACAATGTTTTGTGGGGTTTTGGGCCATTTAAGAGATCATCTGACATGAACCAGGTCAACTGTTAATGAATGCTGCACAATTTAAGTATGAACTCAAATGTGAGAGAAAATTACAAGAAAATGAACAAAAACGGTCCCCATCTGGCAGTAGGCTTTAACAAAGGGGTGAGGATTCAATTAAAAGGTAACATCTTCCAATTTCTTTGAATGTGCTCACTCAGCATGTTGCTAAAACAAAACCCACTCATGCCCTAACTTGGCCAGTGACCTAGAGTTCAGTTCAGCTCTTCATCCCGCTGTCTTTGAAAGAGCAAAGTAATCAACAAACTGATGCAGTACATCAGATACGCATGGCTAATGTAAGTGGTGAATGTCTTCTTATGTGCTGATAGGCTGAAAGCAGTCAACAAAGTTTTAAACAGATATGACTTGATGATAAGTGAACTTTCACAGTGGCTAGAAGTCCTATTTTTCCTACTCCAGACTAATATTTTCTGCTTGCTTCCAGTCTCTGTGCCTTTTTTAGGATAACCAGTTGCCACATATTTACTTTCTAAAACTATTTCTTTAAATATAACATCTAAAACACTGAGGAGGTTTGATTTAAAGCAGCCTCTTTGAATGAATCAGTCACAGTACCAGATTAACTGATGACACAGTTGCAGGGGGCTTTATAGAACCCTCTCTATGCTTTCATGTTTGTATAATGTGATCATTAATAATTCAATAGTGGTAATTTTGGAAACACAGGCAGCATAAATTCTGGGATGCTCCACAGCATGGGATCAAGAGTGGATAATAACCTTAACCCCTTAAAGCCTGAAATATAAAATAATTGCAGAAAATTCTTGTTTACTGAACCATCAGACAAATTTGTTTAAAAATTAAGTACATTTTAATTATCTTATATGACTTTTAATTTGTACCATATATTTGCTACCTCTGGTATTTAAAAAATGTATTGTGCAGTTTATTTTGAATTTTTCAAGGGAAAGAATTACGGGCTCAGTGAGGTGAACTTAGAGCTTTTGGGTGCCAAGCTCTGCTTGGTGAGTTAAACAGCCTTTAAATGATCAGATTTCCTAGATCCAACCTCGGAAGGGAAGCTGGGTCAGCATCTCTGACAGGACATATTTTATTGTGCTTCCCAAAGCTGCATCCTTACAAGCACCTTTACAGCTCAGATTCCAGAGTCAGACAGAAAAACCTAGACTTTTTAGAGCACTTCTCTGAGCCGATAGTTACTGTGTGTCTTTTTAAACACCAATCATTGATTAGGGATGCACTGACTGTCAAAAGGACCAATACCAGTACAAATATCAACGGTAATACAGATACTGGTACTGATACAGATATTGATGTCTTAAAGAGCATCTGGAAGCCTGCAGATAACAGTATTTGTATTAGTTTTTGTTGTTATCTAGTTCCCGGTTTGGTCCAGGAAAACAAATATAGCATATTATTTCATTTGTGTCAGGGTTTTTTTTTCAGCTTTTGTTAACTTTTAGGCAGGACATCAGTATATGCCAATTTATTTGCAGAAATGCTGGTATCAACCAACCCCGACCACTGTATCAGTGCACCCCTAAAACAGATTACATAGCATACTGGAGGACATAAAGATGGCAGGGTTAAATATAAATCTTTGGCAGACTGGTTCACTATGAACTTATACAAAAATTTAAATTAACACCATAAATTGTTTCCTATGTTTTTCTGTATGTTATACTATACAACATGTTTTAACTGTATGTCTAAAACTGTATGATAGTGATGAAAAGTCAATGTTAAGATTAGAGTAAGCCCAGTGAGAATGGCTGCTGACGGAGTTGATCTTGGACACAGTACTGCATGCCTAACTCTTATTGTGACAAAAAAATAAATGTCCAGTTTTCCCCATTTTCAGCTACAATTTCAAGCTTGTCTGATGTAAGATTAGTTCAGTCTGATGCATAGTTCTTCAGGATCACATTTACGTTCAGCTTCAACATATGACTCTGATATGTTTGAACACTTTGGCATTTTTTCCTACTTAAAACAGTCTTCACATAAACACAGATATGCACAGAGTATCTTAATACTATCAATGAGCAGCAGCAGCCTCAGTCTGACCCCCTGCACCTCTCTGTCAGTCTCTCTCTAGGGGTATTTAGAGGACAGACTCTCCTGCTTTGTGTTGCACAACTTCTTGAGCCTTTTCATGATTCATCAACTTCTGGTCAGCGTCCTGCTCCCCTTTCACGGCCTGCTTTTTCTCTCTTCTCTTGTGCTTGGCTTCCACCCAGGGTATCAGACACAGCAAGGCCCCGCCAATGATCGGTGGGACTCCTGCTAGGTAGAAGGCCATGTCGTAATATCCCATTTTGTCCCTCAGATAGCCTGCAACCAGATAAAGGGGGGTGGGGGGGTAACGGTCAAATAAACACAGCTAAAGGTAAATGTTTACGATCACATCCAAATACAAAGAGAAACACAAGTGTCAGAACTCCTAAACATCGCAAGATTAACAGCTGGTGCTGACCAAGATGTCATTGACTTTTGTCACCTGTATGGCTTCTTTACATATGTAAACTCTCCTAATAAAGATGGCTTCCAGCTCTACCACACACACACACACACACACACACACACACACACACAGAAGCTGCTCTGCCAGCAGCCGTAAATCACTGCAGAGGGTGGTGAAGGCAGCAGAGAACATCACTGGCACGAGGCTTCCTGCCATTCAGGACATTTATCTCCAGCGATGCTTCCGTAAAGCACACAGCATCATCAAGGACCACAGCCACCCAGCACATCAGCTGTTCTCCTTGTTACCATCTGGCAGACGTTACAGGAGCCTGTCTGCTCGGACTACAAGACTCAAAAACAGTTTTTACCACCAAGCCATACGACACCTCAACCACAACACTTAAACACACACAACACAGCACTCAGAAGCTACCCTGCAGCTTCACAAGTACTCTATTTAATCTGCACTGGTCACTCCACTTTATTGTCATTGATATTTATATTTAAAAGTGCAATACTGTAATTTTCTGCTGCTCATTCCTGTGCAATATCCCATCTGCCCTCCCGTCATATTTCTTTTCAAGATTTTCTTATTTAGTCACTAGTGTACATATATTTATATTTATAGATACATATATATTTAGTCATCTTTTCTCTTTTACCATGTCTCTCTAATATTTTGCTCCTTACTATTTTTCTATTTTCTTTATTATTTTATTTTATTATATTTTCTCCTACTGTATCATGCTGCTGAGTGACTGCTGCTCGTCAAACACATTTCATTGCAATGTTGACCTTGTGCTAACTTGCATATGACAAATAAAACTGAAAACTGAAAACAACTGATTGTCTTCCAGGAAGCCCTCTGCACATGAAGCTCACATGAGTAAATGCACATGCTAGCAGTAAACCTTTAGTGAACCTTTGGCATTCAGCACTGAAGAAGTCTCGCATTTTTTAAAATCCACATGTAAACAGCGCCAGCTAGAAACATACACACACACTGATTAGCCACAATACTGAAACCACCTGCCTAGCAGTGTGCATGTCTCACACCTTTCAAAGCATAGCTATCGGGCATGGCCTGCATTTGTATAGCGCTTTTCTAGTCCATAGGACCCCAAAGGGCTTTACACTACATTCAGTCATTCACACACAGGCGATAGCAAGCTACATTGTAGCCACAGCTGCCCTGGGGCACACTGACAGAGGCGAGGCTGCCGGACACAGGCGCCACAGGGCCCTCTGACCACCACCAGTAGGCAAACATGGGGTTAGTATCTTGCCCAAGGATATTTGGCATGCAGCCAGGGTGCAGCCTGGGATCGAACCACCGACCTTCTGATTAGTGGCTGACTTGCTCTGCCACCTGAGCTACAGCCACATGAAGCTATCGGGCATCCTACAGATGCTCAATCGTGCTCATGATTGAGCATCTGGGGAATCTGAAGATTAACTGAACACTATGAACTCTTAGCAATGTTCCCAATGGTGGAATGCATTATCCTCCTTAAGGGGTCAGTGATATTAGGAGATGCTCTTGGGAATGCAACTCCCACATAACTGTTTCCAGCAGAAAATTGGCCCAGGAGTCCCATGTCCTCTGTTGGCTTGTCTGATAATGCATCCTGCTGCCACCTCTTCCCTGTGTAGATAAGTGCACATGCTGGTGTTCAGTCTGTGTTTCCACAAACCCCGCTAATTCTAGAGACTTATTCATCATGAAGAAAACAAGACAGTCGATCGATCGATTATTTGCGCAAGGGAGGCCTCGTCTGTGTCCACCACGAAAATGACCCCCAGATCTGACCTCCTCCTGCTACCTTTTATTGAGAGACAGTTCACACAAAACACGTCAGAACAAAGCCACGCCCCCTTGGTTCTAAGACCAATGTGTGAACTTCTGTAAGAGTGTGTGTGTGTGTTATGTGAGAATGTGTGTGTGTGTGTGTGTTATGTGAGAATGTGTGTGTGTTAGACCTCCTGCTGACCAAAGGGTCATAAACCCAGGAAGCTTACATCAAAAGAAACAGATCTTTCCGATAGGATGTATCTACAATAAAACCTCCCCCAGCACAGAGTGATTGGAGAGGTGGTCAGGATCAAAGGAATGGCTTTGATCCTACTGCTTGAACTAAGACTGTACAAATTTAAGAAACACAATGGCAACATTCAACAATTAGACTTAACAGCTGGCTCACATGATTCATCAGACCAAGCCATCCTCTTGATCCATGATCCAGTTCAGAAACTCACATGCTCAGTGTAAGATCTTCAGCTTTAGTACAGGGCTCAGCATGAGCACTCTGACCAGTATTGCAGCTACAATCTCATGCACAGCAAGCTGTGATGCCCTGTGTTCAGACACCTTCGTATCACAGAAAGACAGCATTAAGGCTTTAACCAGATTGTGCTGCATTAGCTCTTTGTACAAGACAAGGTAAAATGCGGAAATGCGTCAGTGATCCTTGTGCACTCACCAGCTCACTGAATGTCCTTTTTGTAGGTACACATCACTACACAGTTGGAATTACCCCAAAGAGGCTTATATATAAAAGTATGCATGTGCTAGATTTTTGAAGCTAGTTAAGGCCAAGGATCCAAAATGACTAAACTGCCATATTATTAGATCATCAGTTTAGTGTGGGCATGTGTCATATGTTCAGGGGTTACCTGAGCATGATCACAAATTTCAGTTAACTCCTGCTTTACCTGCAATAGGGGGCCCCACAGTCATGGGCACAGACATCAGGCCTAGCAGGAAGCCAATGGCCTGGGACACATCTTTGGCTCCAACCAACTCAAAGGCGATAGGTGCCATGATGCAGATGAAGCAGCCGTCAAACAGTCCCATCAGCAGACACACTGCGATAAGCCCGCCAAACACATTGCACAGGGGGATCATCATGGACATGAGACCGATGACGAAGAAGGACGCCACCTAAGTAGAGAGATTATTTTGTTAATTGTTATGGTTTAGTACACTCTATATATTCAGATTGGATGCAAAACCAAAAGAAACCCCTCATTTTACTTTAACGTTACACGAGAAGACTCATGTAATGTTAAATCTTCACCCCCTATTGTAAGACCTTTAACTGGCTTAAAGGTCTCACTGTGCTATGATCCTCACATGATCCCTAAAATGCTATTTCAGAGAATTTTTAATGGTCAGAACTTCTGCATTCAGACAATGTAAATCTGCTTACACGACTGTTTAGGCCACACACTCACTTGCAGGAACACTTTGTTGACTCCGTTAATGTAATCCGCCACTATGCCGAAGATCAGTCGGCCAATGCCAGATGTTATACCAATGCACATGAGCAAAACTTCCTTATTGGTCTCTTTTCCAAAACGCTCCTCCACGTGTTTCATCTGTGGACAGTAAATGAAAGATGAACACAGCTGTTTCATTTCTTTAGTTTACTGCAGTTATATGATACACAGTACAGCACAAAGAATTACAATAAAAACTGTGAAACTGCAACCACTGACTAAAACCTCATTGGACAGTGCTCTTTGCTTAGTCATTGTGGATTTGTGTGTTAACTACATAAAGATATTTGCCTGAGATCTAACCTCACTGGACACTTAACTAGGTACACCTTTCTGGTACCGGGTTGTACCTCCTTTTGCCTTAGGATTACTTAAATTCTTCATGGCAAAGGTTTACCAAGGTGCTGCAAATATTCCTCAGAGATTTTGGTCCTTGTTGCCTCGACAGCATCGCACAGTTGCTGCAGATTTGTTGGCTGTACATCCATAATGCAAATCCCCTGTGCTACCTCATCCTAAAGGTGCTCTATTGGATTAGGAGGAGGTGGCTGAGGAAGCCATTTGAGTACAGTGAACTCATTGGCATGTTTGAGAAACCAGTTTGATGATAAAAGGTGACTCTGCCAACCTGTAGCATCAGTTTTCTGTTCTTGGTTGACTTTTATAAGTCTGTCAGCACTGCGCTGCACTCCTGTGGATGCATATAGTTGAATGAAGAGAGGGAAAATTCACTAAATTTTTCACTCAATGTATCTTTTACTTCACATTCTGCATGCGTTTTTCAGAAATCTGGGGTTGAATGGTTTTGCAGAACTGGGTTCAAAAAAATGTCCGGTTTTACAAATCCTTTTATTTATATGACAGCAGCCATATTTCAGGCAACAGGTCAGTTTGTTGTTATCATATCATCAGATCCTTTTATCTAGCTTGTCCATATTTCAGTGCTCATTTGTATTTCAGCTTCCAGCGAATGCCGTTTTCTAGTTTACACTGTCCAGATGTTGGCTTTCCACATTATCTCCTGTAGCCACGTCATTCCTACTGCTAAGCATTAATCTGTGAGGACCGAGAAGAGAAAGAGGGGCCTGCTGTGTTTCTACCTCCAGGCAATGTGCAGCAGACCTCTTCAAAGGACCTGCAGTCTGCTGATGTATAGACCCATCACCATCACCCCCTACACTTTCTGGGAGACTTACATTCTTTGCCAATGTACAACAACATGCTCTGTCTTTAGGAAGTCTTACATCCAAGAAGCAATGCTACACACATCTTTGTTTGTTTGTATAAGTGTCAGGAGATTAACTTATGATACACACACTCAGTTGAGGCTGACCAGAGGGAGGATAGTTTTAAAGTGAAGTTAGATGTATCTTGAACTTTGCCACCTAGAATTCTGCTTGGAAGGTTCACGTGACAAACGTGCTGCTCCCTCAATCACACGATCACATTATCAGACATAAACCAGTGGACAGTTGATAATTGTTGAAATTTATTGCTTCAGCCTAGCCTTCTGAAGGTGATTGATATTCCTCATGTGTCATACAGTAGTGAATACCTTATGGAGAATGTGGTTCAGTCAGGAAAAGCAGACCAAGAGAGTCATATAGCAAATATGTAAGATAATATGGAAGTGTATGAGTTACAACCTAGCATCACCTACTCACTGCCATGATGAGATCTATGATACCAGCGAACTATCAGTCAAACAAAGATCCTTTGTTCACAGCTATATGGCTGGTAAATGATCGTGGATCTTTTTTTAGATATTCCCTATCTGACTCATTCCCACATTATCAGGTTAGGTTACATTTTCAAAGCTTCCTGCTCCAACCGATATATAAATGTAAAGAAAAATAAAGTGGTTCATCTCATAAATTCTCACCCAGCATGCATAGCTGATGACATTATATTAAGCATAACAATCACTGAAGTTCTCAATAACCTGAGCTGCTACTTATGACTAGTTCAGATGTCTAACAAAGAAATCTATAGTTGGTGGATTTAGCAAGGTAACAAACTAGAGCACCTTAACACAAAATACATTTCAATTATAGGGAGAGTTTTCCCCTTTAGAGCCCCAGTGCACCAACCCAACCTTCCCAAGTGCTGTCGTTCTCCTACTCTCTCGCAGATGTGTAATGATCATCAAACATCCAGCCCACACACTGCAGCCCTGCAGGCGCTCCTCATTAAAAAAATGAAACAAGCTTATTTTAAAAGTAGACACAGCTATCTGAAGAAAAGTATGGCTCTGAATGGTCCTTTATGGTGTTCCATGATTCAATTATGTTGATTCAGGAAAGGGAGGACATGGATTATCTGTCTTGATGATAAGATCAAACTTTCTAACATATTGGCCTTCAGCAAGTTGCATAATTTTCACAAATTCCTTTCCCACTTTGCACTTGGCAAAGCAATAGCATACCTTTTATCAAGCCATTTACAGAGCAAACACAAAGGCAACTTCTTTTTTCTCTAATCAGCAATAAGTTGAGAACTGGACTTTACTCTTTAAGTAAAGAGGTAAGCAAGATGAAAAACATACGTGGTACTAGGGCAAGGCTATTTCAAAAGGCCGCGCTCAGCACTTTGCTCAAGGAAATAGACACTATAAAAAAATAAAAAGTATACAGCTGTTTGGAGGATCTGACAGGACTCCGTTCCAACAAGCCGAACAATATGCTGCTGGACACATGTTTTTCTGCTTTTCCATCCCACAGGGCTGGGGCTTTAGGTGCAGGTAGGGGGGAAGAATCGCTGCCGAGGCTGTTAGTCCAGTGCTGGTGCTGAGGCTTCAGCCAGATCCAAGTGTTATCCCAGTCTGTGTAGCAGACATGAGAAGGGTTGGGAAAACACAGGCATTGATCCACAGGACACTCTGATCTCCCTCCAATAACAAAGTCACCATCTCCAAATAAACAGGCATCTCCTGAGTCTTTCCAGTACATACAGGCTCCCCTTCTGCAGCCCTCCCAAGACGTTGTCTCTAAGCTCAAAGTTTCCTATCTTAAAGCAGAAATAAACACTGATTTAGGGAAAGCGACACATGTTTACGGAACTGCAGATTAAATCCTCCTTCCATATTATGCCACATTCACCAGGACCACACAGCTAAATAATGAACACATGAGGAACTAGGAAGTTGTTGTGGTGAAAAAAGAGCCAGGCAACCCACACTACAAAATCAGCTGACATCTACCTGCCGAGACTGATTTTCTTTAATCATTTTTGTTTTGTTTTTAATATGTCTGTCTTTGAGAGTCAGGGCTCTTTGCCAATGCTGTAGAGTCACACTATATTGTATTTATGTTGTTGAAAGCACTGAATAGTTATATTTCAAAATGGCTCTAGAAAAGTATCATTGTATTAAGAAAGGTGAACTAAATATCTAGTAAAATATAATATGTAAAAGTAGCCCAAAATTGACCATAAGTGGACCATGTCACAATTACACACAGAGACCTTTATTACAAATAAATTCCAATTTATATTTCAGGATTGTGCACAAATACATTAGCAAACTGTGTTTGTTGAGCTATTCTTTAAATGCGCCATCTTAAGTAATTTGGCCTTGTGTTCATTTTAATTGCATACATCAATGTAATTGCATTGCGCTGATGGACCCATGGCTCTGCAGGCAGTGCATTTAAATATTTTTTAAAAAACATTATAATGCAGGGAGACCTCACCACCGTTTAGGCGTCCACCAAAGCTCAGCCCTGCTGTTCATCCTCTGCATGAACACAGCATTACAATAACCAATACCTTGGACCCTCCTTTACGCAGACGATGTGGCACTCGTAAACCCAGACCGCCTGCCTCTACAAGAGCAGTCGCAGGAATGGAAGGATCAGCTGAAAGAAAGTGGAATGCACCTGAACACCAAGAAAACGGAATACCTAGAATGTGGCCCTCAGATCCTGGGATTGATCCAGATCGACGGCCAGGAGTTAAAGAAGACGGCCCAATTCAAATATCTCAGGTCCCTGGTCTCGGCGGACGGCGAGACTCTCCCGGATGTGTGCTCACGAGTCAACACAGCATGGCTTAAATGGCGTAAATCCACCAGCATCCTGTGCAATAAGAGGATGCCTGAACACCTTGGACCATAGGACTGTCTTGTAGAACATCTACAAGACAGTCCTATGGCCGGTGGCCCTATATGGAGCGGAATGCTGGCGAGCCACCAAGAAACACGAGCAGATCCTCCATGGAGATGAAGATGCTCAGGTGGATGTCTGGGCTTAACCCGCCCGGATTGTGTGACAAATGAAGATGTTCGAAAATGACTCAGAGTTGCCCCAATCGAAAAGATGATGAGGGAAGCACGCCAACGGTGGTATGGACACGTCATGCACAGCAAGGATAATTCGGTGTCAAGAAAAGCCTGCAATAGTAAAACTGTAATCTTTGTGCCACTTTTGTGCATTTGTATCGTGCCAAATAAGCCGTGCGCAAAGCACCAACATTTCTACTGGAATCCCCATCATTTCAAATCATTAAGGGTCTCACGAGGCAAGGTGTGAACTCTTTGTGCGACACTGCTCCACCCTGCCATCATGTGAATTATTACAGCCACATATTACACACACACATATTAGAATGACTGATAGTCTAATGATGACTCTTCTCAAACCATGTTTCCAAACTGTGAACATTAGAATTCTCAAAGGAGTGCCCTCTCTCTGTTTGGGTGCAGATGTTCAGCTGAGTCTTGTCTTGAAGAGCTGGCTCTCCTATCCTGTCCCATGCATCTTCAGCATGCACTTAGCTGTCTAGCTTGCGTTTAGATGTTTTGTCCTTGGGATTATAGTGATATTGAAGTGCACACTTGGAGAAAATTCGTCTGATATAACACTGGTGCACGTGATGGAACTCTGGAAACGTTCTCAAATGATGTGTTTTTCTGTCTCCTTTTGCATCCTCCCTTAAATAAAATTTTTAATTTATCACAGTTGCCAAAAAGCAAAATATTAAAAGACAGTAACACTCTGTGCCACCGCTGAATGTCTGGAAGATCCTGCCATGGTTTCAACTTCCCTTCCTCTCCCCTTTCACAGTTCTGTTATTCACATAGCTGTTATGAGTTTTGATGACTGTGCTGTTGAAGCTAGCTAACCTCTCACCCTTATTCCTTGTTAACCATGCCAATAATGAGATCCAGAACCAAGGAGTAGGATAGTTGCAAAATCACACTGTGGAATCTTGGAATTGGCATGCTCCCATATGTCAAATGGATCATTACCAACCCCTTGTTTGGAGGGGAGTGAACGGCACATACACAAACAGTAAGTATGAATGCCAGCATAAATATTATTAGCACAGCAGATGAAAGAAGTGATAAGTACTTACCAGATGAACATAAGGCACAAAGTAGCCATAGAGGGCAGCGGGAATGCCGAAGGCCCAGATGCGATATCCCCACGACTTCCAGATATTGACGTTGAAAATCTGTTTTAGGTGTGAGCTGCCTGTTTGGGAGTCTTTCGGTTTGACCGGCAGCAGGGGCTTGTAAGTGAAGCCAGCCAGCATCAGCACAAGCATGAGGATGCAGAGGACACGCAGGGTGGAGTATAGGCCTATGTTTTTCAGTAAGGCTGACAGCACAAAGGGCATAGCGATCGTGAAGACGCTGCTGCCGGCTGTTACAATACCATTTACGAGGCCAAGGCGCTTCTTAAAGTAATGGCCAAGGATGACCAGGCTTGGCTGGTAGGCAAAAGAGCAGCCGCAGGAGAACACAATGCCGTATGTGAAGTACATGAGGTCCAGGGACCTAGGAGCAAATAAATAACATCAGTGTACAGTCGATTAATTCAGAGTTGCCAATTCATCTGCAAGATATTTCCCAGAAAAGAATCAGTTCTTAGCAGCAGCAACTATAAAATAAGATGTCAAATGTCTTTAAAGGTCCAAAAAAACGTTGTTTAAATTACGATACAGATTTTTGTTTCAAGAAGCTTTATCACGTATTAGGTTAAATCAAATGCAACGCAGTAACACAATTCTCATTCACATAAATCAAATACAGAGTAAGTCTCACATTAAGTTAATTTGCTATAACTTCAGTGACAACAAATAATTAGTTTAAATATTTTTAACACATTATGACACATTCTAACCGATGGTGCATATTGGTTTACATTGTCAGTGACTCATAACTATAAAAGTTATCAATTGTTTAAACTAAGTTATTTTACTATTTCATGAAAACTGACAGACAGCATGTTGCTGCCACCAAATTCAAAATGACCACATGCCTTTTCCTTAAAATAGTACATGTTCTTAGTTCCACTGTTAATAAAATATTTTATAGGTTTATGAGCTTTGCCAATCACTGCATTCTCTTTTTACTTACATTTTATACAGGGGCCTAGCGTTTTTGGAAATGGTTTTGCACACAGTGAGTTTCAAAGTTCTGTTTGGCTTAAATAAATATCTAAGTGCCAATAGCAGTCACATAGTAAGTCTGCACCCTGAGAACTTAGCTTCCTGACCACAGTTTCTGTCATTTGACCACCTGTAATTCAGCAGTTTTATTGCTTACTCTAGTGATAAAGTGTGTGCGTTGCACTTGTTGCGTTGCTTGAACCACATATGACTGTGTGAGTGTTTCCTCACTTGTAGGCCACAATGAGATTCTAGGTCATTTTTACCATGAAGTCATCATTTTATATAAAATGTTTTGTTTTGGGAGATCAAACTGACTCATCGAATTGATCAAATAAAATCAGGCAGACCACACAGTTACACTGATTTTTATTTTTATTTTTACCATTCAATTAACCAACAGGACTACAGTACAGTCCCCTTGCTCTCATTTTGAAAGTTTCGCCAAGTGAACAGAGTCACTGAGTTTGACCTCTTCACTATGTTTGTGATATTGGTATTTGATATTTAGGGTAAATGTGTTGTGCTGCAAGATACAGTGCATCCAAGACATTTGCGTTTGACTTTAGATGAGTGAATGTCCTGTATTTCATTTGTTACTTAGTACTAGTTAGCATGTGTCTATGCATTTTGCCCTCACAACATGCAGCCCAAAATGTTAACTTAGAAGTTTCTAAAAAGCATGATATATTATAGTTGTGGAAACCATATAAGAAATCATGGGTGCCTTGTTACTGCCCCAAATACAATCTTTTTCAGTGGAAAACACTGTATGCATATTTTGTCATGTGACAAAAAAGTGAAGCGAGACAGGCCTGATATCCTATAATACTAAGGTTTTGCCTGTACGTGCAAAGTTAAATAACAGTTAAAAGGTGCTACAAAAGAATTATACATAAAGCAAAAGCATGCTATCTTAAGAAATTTAAAAAAAATTCTTATGCAGTTGTGAGTTGGAAAACTTCCTTACGTGACATAGGAGCTACCCAGTAGGCCGACCAGACCCACAGCAGCACCACCCACTGCAACAATTCTGCAGCCGAGCATGTCGGTGAATATGCTGACGATGGGAGAGCAGAAGAAAATCATGCCCATGGAGAGGGAGCCCACCCATGCTGCAGGAGACACACAGTGGGAAGACAGAATGAATGTCATGATTCTATTATATTTCAATTCAATTCAGTTGAATTCAATTCAATTCAATATTATTTATATAGCGGCAAATTACAACAACAGTTGCCTCAAGGTGCTTTATATTGTAAGGTAGACCCCACAATAGTAGATACAGGGAAGGAAAAAAACACCTTGCACAACTGTCTCCAGGAAAATACTTTACACTACAGACACTAACCGCTAAACAAAGGGTCATGTTGCAATAACAGAACACTATTGTTTCTGTATCGATGCACACATTTACTCAAGGATACACACAGACTGTACAGCTTACTAGGCAACCAGTCATCACATGCCTTACCAACGTCATGAGTTCCCTTTTTTACATCTTGGCCATTTTACTCCTGCTGTACTTTGTATTTGAATCTACTGAACTCGGGCTTTACAAATGCTTCTTACGTACATAGTCTATACATTTACACATTCCTCGTATGATTTCCTTCGTAGATGGAAAAGAAGCAAATAAACCATTTGGTGACAGAACACACAAGATACAAAATACATTATTATTAATTTTCAAATACTGAGGTCGTTAGTAAGTCATACCTGTGAGCCAAAGGTTCAAGTTTACTCTAACTGGCATCAGTGAGGGGGGACAATCATAACATGGTCATCTCAGATTAACAGCTCCAGCTGTGCAAGACCTACTCACCTGCTGTTCAAACTGTTTCTTTGCAAAAGCCAGCCAATGAGAAGAAAGTTCATTTTAATGCAGGGGGAAAGCCAAAAAAATTTGTTTTAGACAATGAATGGACTATACCAAGGCCCCTTAAAAGGTAAATAAGAATTGCTGTGAACAAAGCTATTCTGTTAGTGTGTTTGTCATGACTATAGGGAAAAAGGCGAGAGTGACATGTTTTTGTACAAAAGACTGCTGGGAACTGGGAACTTTCTCTTTAAGACATCACACATCCAATACCAGATAACAATAGAGACCAGAAATGCCTTCAGGTGAACAACAGGTCAGCACATGTGACACAAGCCATATAAAAAGTTGTTGACTCTGAAGCTAAGTCAGGTGAAACTTGTGGGAAAGACCAACTGGAGCTGGAATGCTTTTGTTGTCTGTTTTTTTTACACGACTAACAGGAAACCCTTGTGTCAAGTTTCAGGGTTGTTGCTGGGATTTTATTCTCCTCACCTCACCCCATGCTGGCAGAGTATTAAGCAATCTCAGGTTTCCAAATGAAACAGATGCTATGAAGTTCCAAAGAAAAACACCAGTGTGGTTGTGATTTTAGGATTAATCTGGGCAACACTGTCACCAGCTTCTCCCTTTTTAAAGTCACACTTGAGGAGACGTGTTTATTTCAGTGTGCCAAGAGTTTACAGTCAGCCAGCAACTGAGAGGCTTTATTGCTCATTGTTTAAATCAAACTGTCCACAGTTGTTTATTACCTAGTGGTCCCTGCGAAATGTGGAAACAGTTATTTTCATTTTATTTCTTATCACAGTCACTTTTTTACACAACAGTAATTCACCATGATAGTTTAGATATTTGTCATGTAAGGATTAATGTTGTAAACACTAAACGCACTTATGTTGTTAGGTTCTATATCAGTTTTACAGCCATTCCGTCATAAACCAAAGTACAAATTAAAACTCTGATAACAAGGATGGACCGAAAGTCAGAGGAACACATAGTCTTTATCATTCGGGGGAACTCCCAAAGCTTCTTTAGAGTTATTCCAGACAACACAGTAAGTCAGAAAATGTTCACTCTAATAAATGCCAGTGAACGAGAAGAAGCAAGAATCCTTCAAAAGCAACAGGAAATTGCTGTTGTGCTCTTCTGGCTATCTTGATTTAAAAGCATTTATGCTTCAGACAAGAGAAATTCTAGATTAAAAACGATGTAAAATCAGGATTCTCTGTGTCCCAGTGACATCCACCTCTAGCTACGGGCACTGCTTTAAATACTAGCAGACGAGTTTCCCTAAGTCATCCGTCTGCTTCGCTGGAACCCCCCCCAACTCTGAACCCAGTCACCCCACAACAACTGAACCTTGAGACCTAGGAAACTGCATAATACACCTGTTATCCACAGAAAACTGCATATTTTAAAACTCAGAAAGCCTGTGTATCATTTGAGGTAACTACTTTGGGCATTCTTGCCTGATTTTCCCTAACGACCCCAAGAACTTCAGTAATGACACCATGCATCACGTGTTGTTTTGAAAGAGGGTTTTGAAAGACAATTCAGTTGGACCTGTCAATAATATCATTGAACAATAACTGAAATGTCAGTGTTTTTTTGTTATGCTCAATTATGCATTTGTGCAGTTTTAACTCTAATTTCTAATATTTCAAGCTAACTATTAACTGACTAGCTTAACGGCTCAATAAATGTAATAATTTCGAATATTTTGGCCGTTTAGTCATTACTTTAAAATTATTTTTAAAAAGTTTCTTAACTTTGTTTCAAGTACTGACAAATAATTACCACTGTTTACCCATTAATTATAATTAAACATCCCCTGTGCTATGTGCTGACAAGTTTAGCTATAGCATGTACGTTTATAAGTTCATGTCATTTTTCTTTATTTTCCTTCCTTAAAACAAATATATTTATCTATCTCTTTAATCCTAATTTCTATGAAACATCAAGTGAGATCACTGCACTGAATGCCACAAACGGAGCACTGAAGACTTTACTTAAATGTATGAATAAATTCAAAGGGTTTGCATTTAAAAAAGCTATCTGAAGAGTTATCTTATAACCAAAATTAACAAAAGCATCTAATGGATGAGGCATTTTGCAGTATTGAGGTAGCACAAGACTTGCTCAGGTAATTAAACAAACAGAACATCTCTATGGCACGTTCTAGGAATCTGTTGACCAAAGATGTTACCAATGTCTAGTTGAAGCATGGAGAATGAAGACAGGCTTCATTTAACACTATAGACCACTTACAACTTACCCCGAAGTCCCAGGCTGTTCCACTATAATGAACACAAAGTGAGGAGGAAAAAGGTTTTAGCGACTAAAATGCTCTCACGGCCAACAAACCAAAAACAAGACCAGATGTCCCCCTGTATCAACACAGCACCAATGCAAAAGTGTTTGTTACCATGACGTAGTATTGACTTTAATGGCTTTAAATATATATATATATATATATATATATATATATATATATATATATAAAAACACCCAGCACGCCCCAACATTGTGATCAGGCCATCATCATTATTTCACTTCACTTTCCAAGAGCTCTTGTTTTGCTGGGTACATCACCGTTTCTTTTATTGGTGCTGGTGGAGATAAAGGTACAAACTGGTATTCCATGAAAGTACACCCAAACCCAGGTTTAACTTTAGAGATCACACTATGTAAAAGTTTTGGAGACAAAATAATAGTAGCTGTTTTTTCAGATTCAGTTGGCAGTTCAGTGAACGGTGGAAAGGTAACCACCGGGAATCAAGATTTTATGATAACCTGATACAGTGACCATGTTAGTTAGAGCTATTACTGGACAGTGTTTCCATTCATCCATTTTCTTCCACTTGTCCAGGGCAACACCAAGGCGTTCACAAACCAGACAAGAGATTTCTCTAGCGTGTTTTGGTTCTACCCCAGGGCCTCCTCCCGTTGGAACATGCCTGGAACACCTCACCCAGGAGGCGTCAAGGAGCCATCCTTGTCAGATGCCTGAACCACCTCACCTAGTTCCTTTTCATGTGGAGGAGCAGCGGCTGTGGAGGAGAGAGCCCCTCCTGAATCCAATTTAAGACTCTGTAGGTGGTGCTCTGTTTTTTCTTCAAATGCAATAACCATCGGCAGTTATGCTAAATAAACCACTGTTAGAAATATTTAACATTTCACTTCTTCACCATGTGCAACTATTAATTACTGTACTTAATTACAAAGTAGAATACTAGAATAGCTCAGTTCTTCTGAGAGACAACATACAGACCACAAGTTGTTCTGTTTAAATTCCAAAGGACTAAATAATATGCAAAAACAATTCAGTTGGACCTGTCGATAATTGTGTGGTCTAACATCCACACAGCCACTTCAATCTGATAAGCTATTAGCTGGCTAGAAACACCTAGCCTTTCATGTACTGTAGTTACATCCAGGCTCCTTAATCTCCCAGACAGAAGAAACTAAGCAGAGCAGTGGCCTTAAATCCTGCAGCTGTCTATACCCAGCAGCCTCACAGCCAGCTCACTATCAGACATTTGGACTCGCTGACCAGGGCTCAGGAAGTGGACCCTGCTGCACTGAACGCACAGTTGCCTCCCACAAGGCAGAGCACATTCTTCTCTGACGACAGCATTGAGAGCTGGGGGAAGAAAAAGGAAAAGGGAAGTTAAGAAATGCCAACTAAGTGCAGTGAATATGTTTTAGTGACCCACATACTTCCCAGCTAACTGCACTCGATTCACATCCTCCCAGCTTTGCTTCCTAATGCTAATCTCAAATAATTATATCTAAAAGGAAAAAAAAAAGAAAAGTCTGTGTAGGTTCTCAGTCATCCAGGTCATAGTAATCAAAGGAGCTTTCTTGAAACTTTTTTAGGCCCCTTGAAGGTTTTCTTTTCAAGCTCCTTAAAAAGAAAAGGAAAAACAACAACATGCAAATAAAGCATGTTGTTTGCATCTCTTGAAACAGAGAGACAGACAGCCATACACACTAACAGTCATTCGGAACTAACAGTTAACCTAACCCCACTAACTGCATGTCTTGGGCTGTGGGAGAAAGCTGGAGTACCTGGACAGAACCCATGCATATACAGAGAGACTATCCAAACTCCACAATGAAAGGCCCCGATGGTGGATTCGAACCCAGGACCTTCTTGAGGCAACATACTGCCCATTTAAATAGTTTTCAATATTTTAAATGATTTTGAATACTTTTGGATCTCTATGACATCGTCAAGAAGGGATATCCTCAAGATGGTTCATGGGCATCCAATCAGAAGGCTGGCCTCAAAAGAAGAAACCTATAAAAACCTTTTTGAGACGGTGGATGAACTTGGGATTGTAGAGCATGCAAGAGTTCTCAAATTAAAATTTAGTGTACCAAAGACGTGCTGAAGTTAGTGTTGGTGTTTATTCTGTTTCCATGACACAATTTCTCACTTCTCTGATTATTTGGTCTGGAGTAGGCATTTTATTTGAATTAAAAGGAAGCAACAGAAATCTTTTTTAAGAGGAACTGTAATCGACATGTATAAATTCTGTGGAGTTATCCTAAGAGACTAATTATGACACTTTATTTCTTTTACAGTGGGGCAAAAAAGTATTTAGTCAGCCACCGATTGTGCAAGTTCCCCCACTTAAAATGATGACAGAGGTCAGTAATTTGCACCAGAGGTACACTTCAACTGTGAGAGACAGAATGTGAAAAAAAAATCCATGAATTCACATGGTAGGATTTGTAAAGAATTTATTTGTAAATTAGGGTGGAAAATAAGTATTTGGTCACCTCAAACAAGGAAAATCTCTGGCTCTCACAGACCTGTAACGTCTTCTGTAAGAAGCTTTTCTGTCCCCCACTCGTTACCTGTATGAATGGCACCTGTTTGAACTCATCATCTGTATGAAAGACACCTGTCCACAGCCTCAAACAGTCAGACTCCAAACTCCGCCATGGCCAAGACCAAAGAGCTTTCGAAGGACACCAGGAAAAGTATTGTAGACCTGCACCAGACTGGGAAGAGTGAATCTACAATAGGCAAGCAGCTTGGTGTGAAAAAATCAACTGTGGGAGCAATCATCAGAAAATGGAAGACATACAAGACCACTGATAATCTCCCTCGATCTGGGGCTCCACGCAAGATCTCATCCCGTGGGGTCAAAATGATCATGAGAACGGTGAGCAAAGATCCCAGAACCACACGGGGGGGACCTGGTGAATGACCTGCAGAGAGCTGGGACCAAAGTAACAAAGGTCACCATCAGTAACACACTACAACGGCAGGGAATCAAATCCCGCAGTGCCAGACGTGTTCCGCTGCTGAAGCCAGTGCATGTCCAGGCCCGTCTGAAGTTTGCCAGAGAGCACATGGATGATACAGCAGAGGATTGGGAGAATGTCATGTGGTCAGATGAAACCAAAGTAGAACTTTTTGGTATAAACTCAACTCGTCGTGTTTGGAGGAAGAAGAATACTGAGTTGCATCCCAAGAGCACCATACCTACTGTGAAGCATGGGGGTGGAAACATCATGCTATGGGGCTGTTTTTCTGCCAAGGGGACAGGACGACTGATCCGTGTTAAGGACAGAATGAATGGGGCCATGTATCGTGAGATTTTGAGCCAAAACCTCCTTCCATCAGTGAGAACTTTGAAGATGAAACGAGGCTGGGTCTTCCAACATGACAATGATCCAAAACACACCGCCCGGGCAACAAAGGAGTGGCTCCGTAAGAAGCATTTGAAAGTCCTGGAGTGGCCTAGCCAGTCTCCAGACCTCAACCCCATAGAAAATCTGTGGCGGGAGTTGAAAGTCCGTGTTGCTCAGCGACAGCCCCAAAACATCACTGCTCTCGAGAAGATCTGCATGGAGGAATGGGCCAAAATACCAGCTACTGTGTGTGCAAACCTGGTAAAGACCTATAGTAAACGTTTGACCTCTGTTATTGCCAACAAAGGTTATGTTACAAAGTATTGAGTTGTATTTTTGTTATTGACCAAATACTTATTTTCCACCCTAATTTACGTATAAATTCTTTACAAATCCTACCATGTGAATTCATGGATTTTTTTTCACATTCTGTCTCTCACAGTTGAAGTGTACCTCTGGTGCAAATTACTGACCTCTGTCATCATTTTAGGTGGGGGAACTTGCACAATCGGTGGCTGACTAACTACTTTTTTGCCCCACTGTATTACAATGGAGGATACACTGGATAGTATCCTCCATTGGTTTGGTTGGTTGGTTTTAATCACTGCTACATCTGTTAAATAAAGTCTAGACACAACAACAGGTTCACATACCTAGATTGCATCAGAATCAGAGGAGCTTGGCCCACAAATGTATAACAGCTGCTTAAGACTGTGTTATCTTTTTAAATTAATTTAAAAAATTGTAAAATGTATAAATTAAGTTTCAGCAAAAAAGAATAGAAATTAGAGGACAGGATAGCTGGAAAAGAGATGAGGGAGACTCCTTACAACTCCTGCTGAATTAAAGGGGTCTTACTGTGTAATACTGTTACAGTATGACTTTTCAACTGGTGCCGATCAGTCACAAAGACCCCAGTCATAACCCTAATCAGGGCCTCTTAGTGCCGCAGTCAAACATCTGGGTCTGCAACAAGGATATAGCAATTTCAGTTTACAGCAGCTGGAAGCCATTTGTATTGGGCAGTTCCACTGGAAACTGTGGAGAAGGGGGAAGTGTTTTTTGTGTGTTTGCAACCCACTCAAATCATTTGTGTGTTTTCTGGCCTCTCACACTGCAGGAAGTGAAAAGGTCTGTCTGATGACACAGGAAAAACTTGGGGAGCAGCTGCAGAGCGATTTATGGCTGTGCATAAAAAAGCACATCATATGCATGCTTGGAATGACTTCCCTCTGCAGCAGATACTAGAAGTCCATATGAAAAATGTTAAATGGGAGTTGTGTTTCATGTTAGAGGGAAGCAAAAAGGGGTGGTGTGTCAGAACAAGCTGGTGATTGGGGGAGCTTTTTGTCCACCCCCTTTTTTAAGCTCACTGTATAGTGTTGCAAACAACAGCTTGAATACATACACTCCTCCCCAAGTCCCCTTATCTCCAGCTTCTTGTTTCACAGAAAGGCCAACACTTAACCTAGAACTGCCATTATCTGTACCTTCAAAATGTATCCATCGGAAGGTGTTTTTGACTAACATGTTATGTATCTTGTGGTAAATCAGAGGATTTGTTGTACTTAAATATGTGTTTGTTGAGAATTTGAATAAAATACTTATTGTTCCATGCACTCTGCAGTTGCTCCATCAGTACTTTTTTTGTAAAGGGCTACGGCTAAATTACCCCACAAGGTTTCTTTTCATTGGCCTTGAGCAAGACAATGACAGATACAGCTATCATCTGTGTCAAGCTATTGTGATTTTATGTTTGTTTACTAAAAAGTTCCCTCCAAAACCATGCTAGCTAAGCTAGCTATGTGTTACTAACAAAAAAAGTAAACTGAAAACAGCAGAGAAACCTACTTTGCCTTTAAAAATATGAGATTTTTTGTAGTAACTAACAATAGTGTTAGTATTAAGAAAGAAACAAAAAGTAACCACAAAACTATAGATACTTTATTTTAAGTCAGTCCCAAGTTTAAACATTTGTTGATGCCATATAAACTTGATCTAAAATAAATATTTATTTCAATAATAATTTATTTTATTGTAAAATAATAAAAATTACATGTATGTACATAATAAAAACCCACATCAATCCATAATATCTGTAATGATAAAAGAGGAAACAGAGAAACGTATTAAAATCTTGTCCTGAGAAATATATGAGCACTGTGATATAATGGCCATGCTGTTTTCTATGGTTACCATGGCTGCTTAGAGACACATGGAGACCAGACCGATCATGTACCTGTGAATCTTATTATAGTGGCAGTGTGGTTTTTGCCGGTGCTGCCTGTGATGTTCGATGTTCCTAATTAGTTCACAGTGGTCTTTGTGCAAAGTTAATTTTATCCATGGTCGATGAAATGAACGGATGCAGGAGACAGTAAACAAATCAAAGAGTACCCCATGCCATGCTTAGGCTAGAGGGCTACTGAGAGCTTCAGTAGCTTTTTGGGGATATTAGTCACCATAGGATAGTACTATAGGACACTATACCATTATCCCAACTCTGTTTTTCCTTCAAAACAGGAAGGTGCCACTTAGAATTTTGTTTCTGATATTTATTCCCTCTTATTCCCTCTTTTGCCCTGTAAAAATAACGCATTTTCATACTTGTCATGCACTGTAACACCTCCACATTGTGTCAATTAGACGTGGTTGAGTGAGACCATAAAGACTGACTGTTTCAAGACCTAATCTTGGTGCAGTGACACAGGGATTGCCTGCTGTTAATCAGTCTGACATTGCCCAAGAGCAAGGACATCACAGCCATTAGTTCACATCCAGCCCCTCAGGCTGTGGTCTGAGGGGCTGGTCCCCTGCGTGTCATGTGCAGGGGGCCAAACAATTTGTCCTGGTGCCACTGAAGTGGGCTCTGCCTCCAGCATGTTTATCTTCTCGAGACTTTATCTCTTGACAACCTTCACCTACTCAGACCCAAGCTTACACACGCCTGAAATCAAACGGCCTGTCAAATATTAACCAGTCTATGATTAAAACTTGTCAAGGTTTTGTGGAGCCATTCCATCGGAGTCATTTTGTTTTATTTTGAACCAAGTTACCCATGAAGATCAATCAATTATGCTTTTTAAAAGTGCTTGTAAACTTGGTTGGGCATGTTACATTCATGTAAGCCTGTAGTTGTAGATAAATATTTAACTGACAATTGTCTCATCTCCTTCAGGAGCCATCTGAGCATATTATTCAATCGGAAATCCATTATCCATAACCTTTTAGGTATTTGAATTAAAAAAATAAACTTAAAACAGTTCATTTTCAACTAGTGAAACGTGTCTACTTCACAAAACAAACCCTTGCATAAAACATCATGTGACAGTAAATTACTGCTAAAGCAGCAATATAGTAAGCCTGACTGCTGACAGAATAAACTCAACATCAACTGAACACTTTGCCCTCAGTACAAGGCAGACAGCAGCCAAGCAGTGAAAAGTCCTAATATAGTCTTTCCCCCGTGTTCTGATCCCTCTTCAGTCAGTTCTGCTGCCCTATAACTGAGGGAAACCAAATTCCTGTTAATGTACAAGGGAGTCATAGTTACTGTTAACTGATCTAACACACTCAAAAAACACTTGATCTAATGTTGGTGAAAGCACTGACATTGCTTTACTCTCCCACGCACTGATACTAAAACAATATTTTATCCTTTACTGCACCATCAATCTCTTTATTTTTTCCTTTCATACACAGTCAAAACAATATTCAGCCAAAATATGCTCACATAATGTCTTGTTATTGACATTTTAATGTCAATTAAATACATGTTGTTTTGATTACTTCAGAGTCATCAAAACAACACAATCAAGGTATCAAAAAACTCTGTGTTTAGTCCAAAGTTCTTTGGCAGGTCTGACAGTAGACAACAACCAAGTGGCTTTTGGCACGAGGCTCAAGAATAACCCCATCTGGCATTTTCACAGGGAGGGAACCAGCATAGAGCCTTGACCTTCCCACCCCAACATAATGCATTGTGATTGGTTGACTGTGACAATTTCCGAGCTTTGCAGCGCGTTATCTTTGGCACCAACAAACAGCTACTAGCTGAAGATTTCAGCTATTGGAAACTTGCTCTTTATGGAATATATATCCCTATTTAAGAAATTCATGAATGCCCAGCAGATAATTTCTGGTAAATTGGTAGTAGATCAGACCATAGGAACTACAGCTACAAATTCAAATTAATATGTTAGCACGCATGATAAACACATTATGCGACCTGAAATCATACACATTACCCTGCATCACAGAAAAGAATATAGTTTTACTCATAGGCAGTAATGTTTGATCATTCTTCTCAGAAAGGAAAGAGAGAAATGCGCAGTATTTTCAGTTATTCCAAGCAGGGATTGTTATTGTTATTATAATAATAATTATTATTATTATTAATGTAGACCCTAGAAGAATTAAAACTTACAAGTTAAAGACCTTACAATATAAACTGTTGTGATTTGGCACTATATAAATATAACTAAACTAAGTTGAACTGAATTTAATTATTCCAACAAGAGCAACCCGTTTACAGCAATCAGGCCATCATGGTCCTTAAAGTGAACAGACAAATACTGGCCCTAATAATTGCTTTAAGTTGCAGACCTTAACTGAACATTTATTTTCATCTTAGGTGCAGTTTCAAGGCATATGCAGTTTTAGCCGCATCGGAGCTTGAATGTGAGACAAAGAAACACGTTCAAACATGTGCGTTGGTATGTCTTTGCACTCAAATCACCAAGCACAGGGCACATGAGGGGTTTTCAATGTGGAACTGCCTACATTTCAACTCCCCAGTCAACTTAGAGGATTAAAAACTTACTGTTTGTACTGCATTCTCCATAAAGAACAGGAGTAAAACTACCTATCAGAAGGCTTTAATAGGCAAGGTTAAAACAGTAAATCAGCAACAATCTCTCCCTATTATGTTATCTTTACTTCGGGTCTTATTGACTGTAATTATGCCCATTCAAAATGTACCGAAGTGGGATAAATCAGAGATAAGATAAAGGAGAGCCATGGCACTCAAACAGTAAATGGCCTGTATTTGTATAGCGCTTTACTTAGTCCCTGTGGACCCCAAAGCGCTTTACACTACATTCAGTCATCCACCCATTCACACATTGGTGATGGAAATATACATTGTAGCCACAGCTGCCCTGGGGCGCACTGACAGAGGCGAGGATGCTGGACACTGGCGCCACCGGGCCCTCTGGCCACCACCAGTAGGCAATGGGTGAAGTGTCTTGCCCAAGGACACAACTATCAGAGCCAGGGCTCGAACTGGCAACCTTCCACGATCGCCCCTTGGAAACAGAATTTTAAAAAAAGCTTTTTAAAGCCTTATTTTTGGTTCAAAGTCAAACATTTTCAGGATTTTTTTATTTTTATTTGACTTCATTGGTGAATCAATACCTGCAGTTTTTATATCCTGGTGATCATCAAAATAAAAGTTCATTAAAGTATTTCTTCTGAACTGTCCCATCAAAAAGTGTCTTACTCACAGGAAAATGAAAATAACTAATAAGTATCCAGTAACACAATAAAACTGTAACATGAGAAACAATGTTAATGTCTTAACAGAAAGGAGGTCTAACCCATTCGGCTTTTTAAACCCACCAATCTACATCAGATACTGACTAATACTGACTCAATATCTTTGAGTATTCGTGCTTATAAGTTAATATATTCATTTCAGTTACATCGTATTTGTGTTCTGTGTATGACATGCACCACAGGCCATGATATTGATGGTCTTATCTGCTCCACTCCATGTGTACAGTGAAACAGATAAGCACACACGGTGAAACAGACAGCAGAGGAGAGAATATTACTGCAAAACGTACAAGCCTTAAATGCTGATCTGAAATGAACCTACGTAAATAGCAACGTGTTGCCATCTCTCATTGCAACAATAAAAACCAATTAACTCACAGCAGGCAATCATTTTTTATTCATGTACATATTTTGGGTTGAGTAATTTATTACATGTTCTATGTCTCCCTCCAAGACAAGACTGCATATCAGTATCTTGTCGCAACTTTCACTTGTGCTAAAATGAAGCTCTCTATATGACTTGCACTCTTTTTTCTTTTCTTTTTTTTGGGGCAGTGACTTGCACTCTTAATGTGTGCTATGCAATGCTTGAAAAGCTTGCTAAAAATACACATATGTGTGATTACAGCCAGTGATAAACAGAAAATAGATCCAAGGGACTGTGCTGGGAAGTAAAACTGTTGTCTAAAGTTGAGTAAAGTAAAGTCTATGTCAGCAGTGTCCGTGTAAACAAGTGATGCAAATTTCCATGGAAAATCCTGACCAGGGAGATGAAAAGTGTATCTGCAGTAAAGTGTCTACACAGCCAGAGAAGACGACTTGTTATGTTGCCAACAAGCAACACTCATACAATGGCTGATGGGTGTTTCTTCCATCTCATCTTTACTTTTTACATTTTCATTATGAGATATTAGAAATACCATTATTAATATATCTGATAAAATTCGTTGCCCAGCTACAGTTCTTCCCCCAAAATGACTCAGAAACTAGACTAAGACGATCAAATCACGCTACACTCAGTAGCCATTACAGAGCCAGCTATCCAACGGAATTCATTTTAGTATTCTATTTTCCTCCATGTCAATTAAATTCCATCATTTCCTCTAACGCTCAGTCAGATAAAAATATTCATGTGGGAAAGAAGGGGATCTCATTCAAGGATTTGTGATGTTTATGAAGACTTGTATCCTGACTGTTATAGATGCGTTCTCTTAGCATTCTGGCACTTCCTCTATGACAATGTCCAACTTCAAAGCCACTCAACTGCCTCATTAATTCTCATTAGTTCTGTTCTCACGACAGGAAGGCAAGCTGAAGAGTGAACATCTAGTTTGAAGCAGTACTTTGTGTTCTTTCTGAGAAACAGGATCAGGGAATTAAAATGGAAAGAATGGATGCTGTCCATCTCATGAAGCGAAAATAAGCAGGAAAGACCTCACTAAAACTTCTAACTCAAGAATTTACATCCTGGCAGTCAGGCACTGTAATCTCAAATGGATAGAAAAATGAAGTAATTATTAGTGCTGTCTGAATGTTAAGTTATATATATATATATATATAGGGGATAAAGTAGTTGTTACTTGTTAGTATACTTGTTAGTGTTATTAATTTTCCAGAGTTCATTAGAGATTTAGCTAACAAATTCAGTGTGTGAACTGTGTGCATAGTAAAAGACAAAATATACATAAAACTTTAAGAAATGCATTACTCAATTAATACTTAACCAACATTGTTTTTCATACATTGCTAACTCTCATTCAATGTGAACACATGCTATTACGTTGAATCATTATGCTGTCAGCTGACATCATTGATGGTCACCTCTCCTTCTGTCCTATGTATGGACGTGCTGTTTAGTCTGTTGATGGTAGATGGTGGACTCAGGTGCAGACCAAAACAACCACCAGGGGTGGTCTCAGCCTGGTTCCAAACAAGCTGAAGAGCGATTTATTACAAGAATACGATCTAACCTCGATGTAGTCCAATTATCCAATGTACAGTGCATGTTTTAGCTTAGCACTTTCATATAACCAAGGTTATAAGACACTTTAAAAGAAAGTACACAGGAGAGTACACAAACCGTAGTAACAGCCTGCTACATACCATTTATCCTGAAATATCTATCAAATAAACATAAATATTTGCAGTAAATTCTCCATGTTTTTTTTTCCATTAGTCCAGAATACAGCACATTTTCCCTGTATTTACTTTTGTTGATACTACCCCAAACACATTTGGCCAATAAGTAGATTGAACGTTGCCAAATAATTTGTAGTGATGCACTTTGGTTGGCTAGGAGTTTTCTGTGTGGAAAGAAAAACCATACCACAGGAAAAAGCAACTAATTTACAAAAGTATCATCTGATTTAGAACAGAGTAAATAGGTCTAGGTATAGACACAGGAAATTTAAGGATGTCCTATGGTGGCATCGGGAATCAACACACACTGCGAGCATAATTTTGGCTTCTGTGGATCAGGCTTGTTGGAGCACATCCCAAGGATGCTTAATTGCAATGGGATCTGTGGAGTTTGAAGGCAAATCTTTGTGCTCATTACCAACTGTCCTACTGGGGGAAGATGCTACCACTGCGGAGTGCTGTTGCCATGCTTGCTGTGCAACCACCTTTAGGTGGGTGATATAAGTCAAAATAGCATCCCCATGTTGGGCTGGGGCCCAGAACACTGCACTGGACTAAAAAAAGCCCTGGCGGTTTACAATTTTTCTGGCACAAACCCTGTAATGGTGCTATGACTGGTGCATATGAAAAATCTAATTAAATGTTTCAGATCATTTAAAAAAAAGAAAAAAAAACACACCAAGCAAGCAATGGGTTAGAGCCATAGTACAAACCACCTTGGCTGCAACCAACACAAAATCCAATGCAATAATCACAGAGATCAGCAGAAGAAGCTATTGAGTCGGTGAACAGCTAGGCCCCAGACTACCAACAAACATCAAATCAAATCAAATCAAATCACTTTTTATTGTCACATCACATGTGCAGGCACACTGGCACAGCACATGCGAGTGAAATTCTTGTGTGCGAGCCCCACAAGCAACAGAGATGTGCAAACACAACAACACAAACGAGCAAAATACAAGAATGGCCAACCTGAAACTAATAAATATATGTACAATATAGAATAGTGTATGCATTTCTGGATGTGTATACTAAATATTTTCCTACGTGTGTGTGTGTGTGTGTGTATACACATTTTTACAAATTAAATAGTAAAAAAATAAAATAATAATAATAATAATAATAATAAAATATATAAAATATACAGAGTTGAATATGTGCAAAACAAGTGGCATTTATATACAGTGTGGAGTGCATAATGTTGAACATGGGTCCCCCATGCAGTACTACTCTTACATGCTCATTTGCCAAACAGCAATACCAACAACAGGTGGTTACAATCAGCACAGGGCCATTATTCATGTGGTAAGCCGTCCCTCTGTCTGTCTCTCTCTCTCTCACACACACACACACACACAAACCGCAAAAAAAATTCTCTATGTGATTATGCCATGACTGTGTGGCACACCGCTATGTGTAATATTCAATGTTTTTAAGGTGTTCTTTTAGTTTAATACAGAAAAACATGTAAGGCTTTACATAATTCGTACGATAATGCCGACTGCTGACTAGACTGAACGACAAGAAGAGAATTCGTGTGAGAAAAAAAAGAGTATTTGTACACGCTATGGTATAAGAAATTACTACTTTGATTTGTGTTTCCCCTTCAGTGACTTTTCAAATAATTAACTATACTCCGTCCCCCGCTGGGAGCAAGCTGTATCAAGCTGTATTTCATTCGCGGTTTAAAGCGACTCTCTGCCGTACTTTCACACCGAGAGCACGCTGAGAGCTTTCCAGAACTCCTCGGGATTAGACACAAACCATAACAAACACTTAACCCAGTTTTTTTTTTTTTTTGAATTATCACCACACTGAGTGCCAGGTCACAACTTTGACGCCAGGCTCGCAACGTTATCCCCACAACCGTGCTATATAACCGCACTGTCTTTTGTCTGCATGCGTTTCCTTCTCTCACACCAGGAAACGACACATTACTTGCTAGCTGAACTTAGCTAACGTTTTTATAGTGGGCTAAATGTTAAACATATGATGCTATAGAATTATTATGTCTTTACGAAGAAATTGTTCTCGAGAAGACCTTCGTTGGTGGTTTGAAAGTTGTCGGTTCAATTCCCCGCCATTACTAAAACTGTCCCATGAGCAAGACATCACTTACTTTAAGACCGTTACTCATCCTGCGGGGTTACATCACGCCTTTCTTCTATAATAATACACACTCATGACATAAAAATGACATTTAAACATATATATAATTCTTTACTAATGTGGTACTTTTACTCATACAGCCAGGTTAGCCTATACTCACATGTTCTGAATTGGAGGTCTTTATCGTCCGGGCTACCAAATTCCTGCAGGAGGTAGATATACATTACACCGAAGGCGTTCTGGATCCCAAACACCGAGCCGTTGCACCACATGGAAGCCAGCATGACCATCCATCCCCAGCCGCCCTCGGGGTGCACAAACTCAACCTCCTCCTTGGCTCCCGGACCCTCGCTTTTCTCTGGGATATCCACTTTGCTGTCCCCGTTCTCCTTATTCTCCGTCTTCTCCTTCTCCCCATCCTGCTCCTCTACTGGACGCTTCTCCTTTGCGGGTTCGCTGCCGGCTGGTGTCTCGGCGGCTGCATCGTTTTCTGGCATATTGTTCCCTTCTGTCATTTTTTTTTAAAATAATGTGTCAAAAAGGCACTGCGGATTTTGAAGTATGGAGGTATTGCGCGTAGGCTGGCAGGGGGAGGTCAATAAATTCAGACACAGGATATGACAGAGATTTGGGGGCACGGTAAAGTTTTATCCATTGACGGGGGCTGTAGCTTCAGTAATGCTGGTACTGCAGCATGTGCAACTGTCAAACATCTGCCGTTGCACTTTTATAAATAGACAACGCAGAGGGGCGGGGCTGCGGGTATCCTTACACTGCAGCTGCTGAGGCGTTTCCAGGATATCTTCAGTGGGGTGGCACAAGTCTAAGAGAGTGTGTGTGCGTGTGGGGGGGTGTCCAGCAGAGAACAATGTAAGCATATGGAAGAATATTTGACCATTTGACCTTATACAAATACAGTATAGAGAACTAGCACAGCAAACATTTGAGGCTAGTAAGTGGAACGGTGAGAGTTTAAAGGTACTTTTTGTTTACCCTTGTTTACCCTACTTTTTATTACCCTCTGCAAACTTTAAACAAGAATTTAACCACCAGGGGCCAGCATTTAATCAGTGGATGTGTTGTAAAAAAAAAAAAAAAAACGCACGCAAAGACAATGTTCCGTCCTCTCTTTTGACTTTTAATGTATGCTTTTATTCCTACCTAATAGACTAGGGCTGGGTAACTCAACACTTCAAAGACCAAGGAACTGGTTGTGGATTTCGGGAGGTCCAGACCAGCTCCACTGCCAGTTCAGATAGAGGGAGAGGAGGTGGAGGTGGTCAACACATACAAGTACCTCGGCTGTGGGTGGACAACAAACTGGACTGGACATGCAACACACAGAACCTGTATAAAAAAGGCCAAAGCCGACTGTACTTCCTCAGGAGGCTGAGGTCTTTTAGCATCTGCAGGAAGCTCCTGAGAATGTTTTACCAGTCAGTGGTCGCAGGAGTCCTTTTCTATGGCGTGGTGTGCTGGGGGAGCAGCACAGCAAAGAGGGACTCATCCAGACTGGAAAAACTAATCAGGAAGGCTGGCTCTGTGGTCGGCATGAAGCTGGACACTCTGGTGACAGTGGCAGAGAAGAGGACCTTAAAGAAACTGATGGACATTATGAACAATGCCGGGCATCCTCTGCACACGGTCGTAAACAATCAGAGGAGCCTATTCAGCGACAGGCTGCTTCTCCCAAAGTCAAAAACCAACAGACTTAAAAACTCCTTTGTCCCACACGCCATCAGACTGTTTAACTCCTCACTGGAGGGGAGAGGGAGGGGAAACAGGGGGACAAGGGAGGGCGGGAACAACTGAGTTGTAGGGACTTTTCTACACGGTGCAATATTTGCAATATTTGTTTTTTGTTTTTTGTCTCTTTCTTATATTTGACTGTGCAATAATCACTGTGCAATATACTCACTCAAATGAGCAATCCTATTTATCCATATTGTATATTCTGTATCTATATATTCAGATCAGTACATTCACATATTTTTGTATCTATAAAAAGGAAGCTGACACATGCAAGACTTTATCAAAGGTGTGAGCATCACAGCAGATGCCTTTGTGTCAAAGTAGCAGAAGATAAAACAGAAAAACATGAAGGTGATTTTCCTGGCCTGGGATTTTATAAAAATATTCTGCAGTACATCAAAAACGAAAGAAAACCATCAATCAACAAATGAACATCACCTCTGAAGTTACAACGGTTTTATTAGAGACACGGCTAAGCGTTTTGCATTTTGCATAATTTTAAAAAGTTTAAATTTGTTCAGTATTGAACGGCAGAAATTAGGTTTTCTTTTCGGAAGTATATAAAACGGGGAAAAAAAACCTCGGCCGACAGCCTGTAAACAATGGTAGACTTGTGCGTAACAAGCAAGCGAATAATGAAGTACAGAGAGAGAGAGAGAGAGCTGTGTATCGTGGTGGAAGCAAAACAGTAAAAGTGAAAAGTGAATACATGACGATGTTTATGTGAAGCGTAGTTTGGATCTTATTTTGCTGCTGGTTCGGTCAATATTGTTTGGAGAGAGATCAAACTAACAGCTTTAGAAAGGGCGTGAACACAAAGCACGGACCCGCCAACACATCAGGATCAGCGAGCTGTCAGCTTTCAGCCCCGACCGTGAGAAGGGCGACATCTAACTGATTCTGATCCGCTGGTTGCGCTGTGTGTTTAAGTCTTTGTGCAGAATCTGTGTTCCTGCTCTCATTTACTGTCTTAGCTGTTTGGTGGTTGTTGAAATTTTGTGAGATTTCACCAGAGATTCTTTAATAGACCCTGTGCACGAGAAAATGCTAACTTCCTGGTTTGAGACCGGATGTAGGGTTGTACATTTCCAGTAGCTTTACTTTGTGGTCAATCGCTACTGCGAAGATATACTCCAAAATCATGTCCAAAACTCGAAAACATAAAGATCGCGTTAAGTTACAAAGAGCAGAAGGTGGGAACACTCACCACTGTTGTGTCACAAAAAAATCTAATGATCAATTTTGACGTTTAAAGAGTTTAGATCGATCAGTTGTTTACATCACTCAACACAAGCAGAACTGCATTACAAAATCAGAAGACACATCATCCACATTCAGAAGCACATCTCTGTATAGTGACTGGTCTTATGATTTAAACAGGCAAAAATTCAAACTACAGGTGAAGAATAGTCAAACCAGATGTTTCCCCCGTCATGTCGATATCAGCTAGTCAAGTACACACCTACACAGCATGTTAACAAACCGTGAAAAAAAGCCACACAAAAAATGAGTGTTTGCTGGTAAGGGTTTCTATACTAGAGATGGCACGATACCACTTTTTTATATCCGATACCGATATCATAAATTTGGATATCTGCCGATACCGATATGAATCCGATATAGTGTGTTTTTTAATCAATAAAACTGTTTTTTTTTTAATCTTGCTGCTTTTTGTGTAAGTTCATACTTAAGTTAAAAAAAAAAACACTAAAGCTATTCTGTTATACCTGTATGCAAAAAATACACTGCACCCAAAATATTTCATAGTTCAGCAATACTGATCAATCTAATAAACTTAAAACTGCTCCATCCTCCCTATTCTGGTATTTTAAAGAGTAAGCAACCTAACTAATAGGGTTCTAAAACTCCCAGCAAAAAATAAAAAAATAAGGAACCACCCTCCACCTCATGATGCTTAATTGACGTAATCAACTTTGATTTGATGCAGTGTGAAAAAAAAATGCCCAGAAATAAATTATTTTTCAAGAATGATTAAATAGATTAAATATTTTCAACAGAATTGCAGACTGCACAGATCATACCTTCCCAAAGGAAAAAGTACTATAGCTTACTAGGATATATTAGACTTAATAGTTACTATATACAGTCAGTGTTGGGAAGGTTACTTTTAAAATGTATTCCACTACAGATTACAGAATACATGCCTCAAAATGTATTTTGTAACGTATTCCGTTACGTTACTCAATGAAGCAGTAAGGAAGCTGACTAAATATTAACTGATAATTTATGGCAAAGGGGTGGGATTAAATAAGTGTATACTTCTTCCCACTCCCTTTCAACATGTAAATTAATCACAACGTTTTTTTGTATGTAATTTGTATAGTATTTTTTTTCTCTCTTATTTTCTTTTCTAAATGTACTTGTATATTGTTCACATGTTGAAATAAATTACCAATCAATCAATCAATCAATCAATGAGAGTAACGTATTCTGAATACTTTGGATTATTTAATATATTATCATGCTTTTTACAACTGCATGAATGTACTATTGCTGTGTGATTTATTACTATTACTGAAGGTCCGCGGCTCCGAACCGTAGTAAAGGGACCTCTGGCTAATACGTCGGGTTCCGTGTCGGGCTCGTAGCCGAAAAATAGCTTTACTTTGTTGTTGTATGGCGGTCCATTCTCCCTGCAGCACGGACTACACTGCCAATGAGGCTACATTCTTTAGGGCTATGCCTGTAGCATTCTGCCTATTAGCTTAGCACAACAACAACAACAACAGCAAAAAGGCACTCTCTCTCACCCAGGAAACACACGGTTGCAGAGAGAGCGCGTCACCATGGCAACCGTAACGCTGCCGCCTGGAACAACAGAACATAGCTATCAAACAAAATCCAAACAGTCCTGACCCGCCACAATATGAAACAGGAAAATACCGCCGTGTAATCCATTTATTTCAACAAAGTAACTGTATTCTAAATACCACCTTTTTAAACGGTAACTGTAACGGAATTCAGTTACTCATATTTTGTATTTTAAATACGTAACGGCGGTACATGTATTCCGTTACTCCCCAACACTGTATACAGTAATGGATTTCTATACATTTTACATCAGATTAAAACTTTGGGTGTAAGATACGGATAATTATTTATTAAAAGCTAGACATTTTAAATGAGAATAAGAAAGAAAAGTATGTCTTTGTGCCCCCTTTTCCCTGTTAATGCCCTATCGGCCCCCCTGGCTAAACTTTGCTAGATCCGCCCCTGCACAGTTACCAGCGTCAGCTGCTTGGAAAAGGATCCTGGTGTAGAAAGTAATATTAAATAAATTCTAACAGCAGCTTATCAAGCTTAAATGTGCTGCTGTTGTTCAGCCGCTGGTTTCCTTTTTCTGGTGCAAAGTGGGCCAAAAACAAACAAGAGACGGACAGGCGACAGAAAAGCCGATCAGCTGATCATTAAGCAGTTTCATGATTGAAGTAGCAACAGGAGAGGGAGGGAGAGAGTAGAGGCAGTCGCTCCATATATTGGTTGTTAAGCTTAACACGGCAATGCTTTACAAACATTCAGAGATGAACTTACACACTTGCTTTACTTCTCTCTGGGATCACTTCCTCAGAGATGAAATGCCGGATTGGTAGTGAGGCTACAAATACACACAGCCGCTCTATCACGTGAGGCATACTGCTGCAAGGTGCTACAGTTATGAGCCGAGTTATGCCATGTCGCAAGTTTTGTGAGGTGCTTTTTTGATATTTAACGGATCGATTACATTTTTTATTTCTCTCCGATATCCAGTCCAGTAATTTACGTCACTATCGGACCGATACGTAATATTGGATCGGTCCATCTCTATTCTATACATTAGTATTTACGAAGGATATGTTGTGACTTACCTTCAAAATTACAGTGGTCCCTCGCTATAACGCGGTTCACCTTTCACCGCGCTGTTTCGTGTATTTTTTAGTGCAAGTTTGCATGCTTTTTTTTTACATCACATTGTGTCCTGCGTCCTGATCGCTGCAGACGATCTCCTCCGTGACGTCTCTCCTGTACAGTACAGAATCGCTGCATTGATGCTAGCAGTGTGACTCTGAAGTGCAGTACTGTATGTGGACGAAACGTTTTGCACCATCAAAAAAAAATTGGCTACTTGATTTCACCTATCGCTGGTTGTTTTTAGAACATAACACCCATGATAAACAAGGGACCGCTGTTTACAGATACTGAGAAATATAACATTTGAATCCCTTTTCTCTTTTGCTCTGAGGCGCGGGGGGAAATATCGACAAGTCGATGAACATCATTTACAGATATATTGGGTAAATGCCCAAGACATCTATAGAAATGTAAATCACCGCTTGATTCATTCATTTGCTTAACTTTTTTTGGACCGTAAACAAGGCGCGAATAGGACACCGGAAACAAAGCTCCCCACAGGAGTTTCCGCACCGGAAGTAGCATATGCTAACGTGCACATAGTCTATTACTTAAGAAAAGCACATAAAACATGCTGCAAAGGCACATAAAACACAAAGGAAGTAGAAAAAACAAAAATGAAATCTCACAAAACGCAACCAAAGCGTTTGTAAGAAGACATTAAAGTGGCGGAACAAAAGAAGAATTGTACTGAGACACACTTGTGTGTTTTAATCGCATGTTACTGTAGCTTCGTGTTTGCTATTGTCAAGGCATGCAGGATGTAAGACCCAAAATGCAGCACACTCAGACGGAAGAGTAAACTCAAAGAGGCTGCTTTTATTGCAAGAGTAGAAAAAACTCCATAAACAATAGACTTGCAAAAACCAAAACTAAACTAGAAAATGCATTTTCTGAAGAAACTGCTGTGTGAATGCTGATAGCTGAATGTTTTGAGCTGAAATGAAATATTTGCTGAATTTTAAGTTAAAAATGTTGAATGAGCTGAAATATACAGAATTTTTCACCTGAAAACAAAAGTGCAGAACTGTTGAAAGCTGACATTCACACAGAAGAAGTTGAAAAGTAGCTGAACATGTTTAAAATGTACATTCGAAAAAGCTGACTAATGACTAAAGAAAATTCAGAGTCAGAAAACATCTGAATGAATATTAAAAATTCATATTATATTAATCACTGAAAAGTGGGGTCCTTTCTGCTGTTGAGATAAACTCCTGACTGAAAATACCATGTATTTCAATGGGTCAGCTAGAAGGTTATCCCTCTACTTGGATCCACACAGTTTAAAAAGTTTAGATCTCTGAGCTTTGGAAGACACACTGTTGGAAAGAGAACAACGATGGCAACGTTTTGAGCGTTTAATGATAGCTGTAGAGCAAACACTGTGCACACAGCAGCAGTTGAAACAGAAGTTTTTAAGATTAATCTTGGCAGAGTGACAGAGAGCTCATTAAGCAGGCGGTGTGAGCCTGGATGCTATAGCAACTCCAGCCAGTGGCACCACACACACACACACACACACACACACACACACACACAAACATGTGGCTCTCTTCTGCTGCTTCAAATAAACAGAAACAGTTTTTCAACTCGGAGCTTATAGTTGCAAATCTCACACGTCTTGACAAAAGGTATTTAAAAGTCCCTGAAGTCATTGCTGTGATATCATGCTTGGGTTATCAAAGAAATACTCTTCATCTTGGATGAAGACCATCATTAGAATGATGAAGGCTTTGAGCCTAAAAGATGATCCAACCCAACAGCCAGTGTCTACAAACCAAGTACGGAGCAGTTTCTCCACTGGAGTGCAAAGTCCACCCAGTGTGATGAAACTATCATTGGTTGATCAATCTGCTTTAACTAGCAACAAACTTGCATCAAAAAAAAAGCGATCTGAAGTTGAGGATCGACTTGATGACAAAAGAAGCTTCTCCACAGCAAAGAAGCAACGGCGTTTCTCTAAAGAGAGACCCCGCAGTCACACTGAAATGAGCAAGACACAGAAGAGGGTACCTAACATATGGATCATCGGCTCAAGTTACATAAAGCGAGGAGAATGGGCAGCACGCCACGTGTTTGGAGAAAACTTTGGACTTGATGCCAATGTTCATTGGTTTGGAAAAACAGGGATGCGCTGGGATGGCGTCCTTCTTCGTTTTGATGCAGAGTTGATGTCCAGAAAGAGTCCACCTGATATTTTGGTCATTCATGCAGGCGGGAACGACTTGGGACTCGTATCCGCCCAGGAACTTTCCTCTGCAATGACTAAAGACTTGACTGAACTGCATGCAAGGATCCCCTCCATGACAATCCTATATTCCTGCATCAACGAACGCCAAGTGTGGAGGTACAGAAATCCAAAGTACATGATGGACATGGGCGAAAAAACTGTAAACTCAATCATGAGAAAGGCAGTTCATTCCTTTGGAGGCTTCATCATTGAACATCCCTCCCTGAGATATTATGACGAAACCCTATTCGGACAGGACGGAATTCACTTCAACAAGAAGGGAAATGAAGTGTTTCTGACCAACATCCGCTGTGCCATCGAGAAGATCCTTTAGAACCTGTCTCACAGAAAATAGACTTGAGAAAACGCACGACCTCTGGCAAGCCCAACCTACCATCTGACATCAGGAGCTCTATCAAAACTGTCTTTATTTGATTACTTTAATGTAGTCAAATAAAAATGAGTACAAATCTGAACACTTAAAGTAAACTTCATTAAAATAAAATGATAAATAGATAAATACAAGCTGAATAGTTCAATGTCTTGGCTTCGTTTTAAAGTTTTAATGGTGTCTCTATGCAATAGCATAGCAGAACTTAGCAGAAATATTGTAACTTACCAGAAACATGATAACTTCTCAGAAATACAAGAATTTAGGAGAAATAGTATAAGATAACAGAAAGAATATATTTAGCCAAAAATACTTAAACATTACAGAAACACTATGATTTAGAAAAATAGTACAACATAGCAGAAATACTGTGATTTACCAGAGACACTGTGATGAACTATGAATATTGTAATTTTAAATTAATACTATGTTTTAGCACAAATACTCTGGTTTAGCACAAATATTATAACATAGCAGAAATACAATTATATAGCAGAAATGCTATATTTAGAAAGAAAAATATAATATAGTAGAAATACTATGATTTAGCAGAAATACTGTAATCAGCACATATACTGTAACATGACAGAAATTCCTTCACTTAGTAGTAATACTATAACATAACACAAATGTTATGATTTGGCACAAAAACCATGATTTGGCAAAAATACTATGATTTAGCAGAAATACTATGATTGAGCAGAAATAATAAATTGTAGTAAAAGTACTTTGATTTAACAGGAATACAATTATGGAGGAGTAATACTTTAAAATGGGAGAAATATTGATACACAAACACATACACAGAGCCTAAAGGGAACAGTATTTGTGCCATGGAGTGTTAACAAGAATGTGAGGTCCATATTAGAAAAGATGGTAAAATCATAAAAGTTTTCAGAATTGTAATAAATGATCAATATGAATTACTGGTCTGTGATAGTGTACTAATTTGTAGTGAAAAAAAAAAAAGCTGAACAAGGTGGAATTGAACCCACGACCTTTGGATTGCAGACCCGTGTCATTACCAACTGCACCACTGGGAAAGAGAGCGAACGCCTGGAAAACAGGGTGATGAGCAGTCAGAATGAGATCGCGGTGAGAGGCGAAAAACGGCGTTTTTTGGAGTTACAAAACGTTGTGTAACTCAAAAACTAGGTGGATTAGAAGCATGATTCTTGTACTGGGTGAATCAGCGGACTTTGGTGTACTTTGACCGCGATTTCCATTGCTCTTTGTACAACCGTCGCTGAGATATGACGAGAGAAGAAACGGCTGGCTGGGAAGCCGTGCAGGCCCTGATACGTAAATTTGAATGTCTGAGTCCTCACAGAGGATTGGCTGCCTGGGGACTTGGCAGAAATATATAGAAATAGTATGATTAAGCATAAATACTACATTTAGTAGAAATAATATATTTTAGCACAAATCCTATAAAAAGCAGAAATACTATATTAAGCACAAATCCTATAAAAAGCAGAAATACTATCCATCCATTCGCTTCCGCTTATCCTTTTTCAGGGTCGCGGGGGGCGCTGGAGCCTATCCCAGCTGTCATAGGGCGAGAGGCGGGGTACACCCTGGACAGGTCGCCAGTCTGTCACAGGGCCAACATACAGGGACAGACAACCATTCGCATTCACTTTCATTCGCACATTCACACCTAGTGACAATTTGGGTTATCCAATTAACCTATCCCCACTAAGTGCATGTCTTTGGACGGTGGGAGGAAGCCGGAGTACCCGGAGGGAACCCACGCAAACACGGGGAGGTGTCATTTCAGTGCCTTCCTCACTCTTTTGGGATTCTGCTGTTAAATCAGAATATACGCGCTGATGACGTGCAGCCGCCGCAGCAGCTATTAATTCTGTCTTTTCATCATAAGGCGGCGGAGCCGTAGGTTGAACGGATGGGCATATAAGGCTAGTTTTTTCTGCAGTGGATTTACTAGAGCCTACACTGGCTTGATTTAAAGCATTTACGTCTGGCTCGGGTCCTTTTTTCCATAGTGGTAGCATGCGATTGGTCACGTCACGACATTCTATCATATATTTTTTACAGGACTTTTTAATCAGCCTACTTTCCTTATCACAAATAGTATTTAACATTTCTACTGACCTGTTTTCTGGCGATAATCGTTCGGGATAGGGCTCCGGAAATACATTAGGATGCATTAAACTTATAGTTCTTAAGTTCGAGACGAAATCAGTCACGTAAGCACTTCCGCATGTTCTGGATACGTAATCATGGAAGTCTTCATTGATTCGCGAGCGTGGGTTAAACGTAACCGGAAGTGGGAGTCGTACTGAGCCGCTATTTGTGATTTTATATTTTATTTTTTTCGGTTTTACAGTTAATTTTGATTTTTTATCGGACCCGTCTAAGGTCTTTGAATTATTCTGACCCATGGTCAGTGATTTCCAGAGGGGTTTAGACGCTTTGAAGGATTTATTTTTGCTGTGGCACACCTGAGGTTACTTGATTTTTTTGCTAGCAATTTTATGTTTTTAGTGAGCAACTTCTCACTTTATAACGAGCAACTTCTCGTTTTATGACCCCAGGCAACTTCCTGTGTCCTTTCTGCTGGTGAGCAACTTCTTAGTTTATGACAGCAGGCAACTTCCTGTGTCCTTTCTGCTTTTATTTACAAAACAACAGGCAACTTCCTGTGTTTCTATGTGGGCCACTAACGAAGGCTCCCCAGCGTATCCCACTTGTTACTATGTGGGCCACTGAAGAAGGCCTCGTCAGCGTATCCCGTTTCTATGTGGATCACTGAGAAAGGCATAACACAGTCTTATAAAATAAAAGACGAGTGCCTACCTTCGTCAGGATCCCACTTCTGACACCAAAATTGAAGGAAACGGTTTCCAAGGCCTAATCCGTGGATCGACTTCCTCCGAGGCGTGGACGTCTATCAGCAGAGAATGTACCTTCACCTATCAGCAGAGAATGTCCCTTAGTCTGTAACACAGTCAAATATATTCTCAAGTAATATTCAAGCATGCCATTCAGCGTGTTAGTACGAGCTCGGGAGCAGCTTGGGAGAACAAGAAAACAGAGACTGCTTTAGATTGTCTTCCCAAAGTGACTCAACTTTATTCACAAGTACAACAGTTTATATAGAGGGTAAAATTCATGAGACAGCAGATTATCAGTTTAAACCAGTACAGACCAAGATAAGGCAGCGTCTTCCTGCCCATGGGTGAAGAAGCATCCTTTGTGTAGTTTATCAGTTCAGCTACAATTGTGATTATCTCAGCGACATATTTTCAAGGCACAAAACAAAGAGTTCTTACATTAGTGAAATCTGAAACAAACCATTTGGCCTTCAACAGGCGTCTAAAAGATTAAGAAACTAATGTAGCTGAGGGAGTGATCTCTGTGGTATTTCAACCTTGTACCAGCCTGTGATTCTCACACATCAATTCTTGGGTCAAAGAGAAAAATAACTAAAACAAAGGGGCCTTATTGAATGACAGAGTTTTCCTGCATAATGTCACTATAAAACAATATCCAGTAAATGCTAACCGTAGTGCTAAAATACCTAACAGTAAGTATGTGAAAATCTGGTGGTACAAAAGTTAAGTTTTTATAGCGGTTATGTTGTTAGGGTTGTGAATTTGCATAGACTTGTAATATTTATTTAAACAATCTTCATAAAAAGTGTCCGTAAACTAGCTTGTATGGTGGGTCCCGCGGTTTTTTCATTGGCGCTTACATTTTTCCCAATCAACTTTTTTGTGATATGTTTATAGGGACCAAAGAGCAAACGGCAGACTTCATTAAAACTAGAGGAGAAAATGATCACCTCTTCACCGGGGTAAAAAATTCAGCAACTGTGGGATGGAGGTACACGAATAAATCAATTTACACATCATATTCATCTGAGTACGGTTTCAATAACCCTCATTCTGTACAGAACCTGTGATGTCCAGACGATATTCCTCTTGTGTTCTGCTGTGAAAACTTTTGGATTTAGGGATTATCATAGTTGTCATGGTTTTCTCTCTTCTCTTATTTTTTTGTGTGCGATCAGGACTATTCTTGAGATGATGGGCCTGCAAGGGAAAGTCACCCCTTGCAGGCCAAAAAGAAGTGGGACAACTTAAAGAAAAGATACAAAGTATGTGTGCTGTCAAGAAGATAATTTTTAAGAATGAAATTTAATAAATGTACATTTACTAAAAGTTGTATTGTTTACATTTGTCTGTCATTTCTGATTTCCTCTGCCTTTAGGATTGCAAGTGTCCAGGGTCAGGTGAGGGAGTCAGTGGGAAGCCCACTGCTGCTACTTGGCCCTGGTTTGGCCTCATGGATGAGGTGATGGGACAGAGGCCTACCATTAGGCCCCCTGTCCTTATTTCCTCTCTCTCTGAGGACACTCCAGGGCCAAGTACAGCAGTGGGTGACCAAAGCGAGATGGAAGAGGAGACAGATGAGGAAGGAGGTCAGCCAGCAGCAACGGGAAGGAAGAGGAGAAGGGAAAGACAGGATGAGCTCCTTGAGCTCATCAAAGAGGACATGCAGTACCAAAGGGAGGCTGAGGAGAGGAGAGAACAGGAGAGCAGGGACAGGATGGACAGACTTTTTTCCATACTAGAAAGATTAGTTCCTAAATAAGTTAAAAATATATTCAGATATGTTCTTACTTTGTTCTATTTGTTATTTCATACTAAAAGTTTTTGATTAATGAAAATTAGTTCCCAAATTGGTTGTGCCTTCAGATATTCTTTTTTTTGAATACATTTCTTACCTTTTTCTACGTGTTATTTTAAGTTTTTCATTATGAATAAATTTATGAAAACAGATTTCACTGAACTCATTTTATTTAGTTGTTTTTAACATGTATGAACATAAACTTTAAATGTCAATTTAAAACTCTTCAAAGGTAAATAATAATAAAACAAGAATATTTCTAAAACATGAATTTTAGTCAGAGAAGGAAAAATATATACAAATATTTACAAATTTTCACACAGGATTAACCAAAGTGACCTGTTCCTGGACCGTTTTTTTTTTTTTTTTTTTCCAATATACTTTGAAAGATCACACAAACAGAAAATCTCTGGCAGTGTTGCTGGATTTGCCGAAAGAAGATCAGACATGGTTGGGGTGCTGCGACTGTGACCCGTGGTTTGTCTTTTCTGGTCAGAAAGTGGAGAATCGCACAGGGTGGTCTGCAAAGAGTTTTAGGATGCTTCCTCCCTCTGTCCACTGCATCGTCAATCCACGGGTTTGCAGGGCTGACTCAATCGACGGCTGCCACACCACTAAGAGGTTTTTCAGAAATATGCAAACCAGAGAAAGTGGATTCACTACTAGTATAATACTTGTGACTCTGTAGCAGACAACAGTTTGAAAAAGTGGTATTAAAAAAGATGCTTAGATAAATGTTTACTTGGCTGTTAACAGTAGTCATGGTCTGGTGGTACCTCCTCCAGGGCAGACACCTCGGCAGACAGCTGGTCCCGCCACAGAGCACCACTGACTGCCTCCAATCCAGCCTCCCCCTCATCATCCTCTGCTCCATCTTCCTCAGGTTCATCCTCAGGAGCCACAATGTCGCCAGCACTGAGGCAAATGTTGTGGAGGATGGCACATGCTGTTACTACCTGTAGTGATATACATATACACATTATTCTTTTATACACACACACACACACACACACACACACATACATATATATATGTATACACACACACAATTAATTTGACATTGGGTGGTCACTTACATGAGGTACAAAGGTGTGGTGCACCTCCAGCGCTTGCAGGAAGATGGCCCTGAACCTGTTCTTCATCATCCCAAAAGCACACTCTATTATGGAGCGTGCCCTGGAATGATGGCTGTTAAAGTGCTGGGCTCCCACACCTTGGACTGGCCTCTTGTAGGGTGTGATGAGGGGGAGTGGACGCTGGAGGCATGGGTACCCTCCATCTGCGAGGATGAAATGCCCTGGAGGAGGGTAGACTGACTGTCTGTACAGTGGGCTGTGGCGGAGCACCCTGGAATCATGCACCGACCCAGGCCAGCCCACGTATGTGTCGATGAAGCGGCCCCGATGGTCACAAACCGCCTGCAAGATGATTGATGGAAACAGTTTTCTGTTCCTATAGCACTGACCATCAGGGCCACTTGGACACTTGATGCGTATGTGGCAGCCGTCGATTGCACCCACCGCTTTCATAAAGGCTCTGTGGCGTGCCAGCCCTGCAAACCCACGGGACACTACCTCCAGGTCCTCTGGGGTTGTTGGGAGGTGGATGACCTGGTAGCGAATGGCCAACACCTCTTTCGTGACTCGGTTGACGATGTAGTGGACAGTAGAACGCGGCATCCCAAACACTCTTGAGACCACCCTGTAGGATGCTCCACTTGCCAACCAGAAAAGAAACACCAGGATCTCAATTGTGGCACCCCATCCATGCCGCCGATCCTGGTTAATGAGATTTAACAACACTGCCAGAGACTCCCTGCTTAGCCGAAAATCAGGCCTTGGATCCTCCTGGCTAAAAAAACGGTCCAGGACTGGTACACTTTGGTTAATCCTGCAGTACAACGGCCTTGTCTGGTTAAGGAAAAGGTGGAGAACAGCATAAACAGTTTTAATAGAAAGGTATGACTTCATTTATTTTATGACATCAAAGCATTATTCTGATTACTAAGCTTGAGTAAAATATACTAACACTGAGAAATAACATTTTATACATTTCATCTGTGTAGCTAAGCTTTTTTGTGAACTCAAAAATAACCCTGTTTTTGGCTTTCTGACAATTTTACTGCAATTTTATGTACAAAAATAAGTAACAGATCATATGAATAACTGAAAATAAATGTAAACTTATAGAAGAACATTTTCTAAGAGATCTTGTTCATATATTTTGAATGACCGCCGTCATTCAGTCACTGAAATTATCCACAAAACTAGCTAAGTAATTCCTAAATGCGTCTAGATTAATAGTTTTACCTGGATATGATTTTCTCTAATGAGCCTGGAGTACAAAACATGCCGGCGATGACGACAGTTTTGACGACCGCGACATAAGTCGCCTCAAGGCGATGAAGCGCCTTGAGGCGACTTATGTTGTGATTTGGCGCTATATAAATAAAATTGAATTGAATTGAAATTGAATTGAATAGATCGTTGATAATTAAAAATGAACACAAAAACGGAGAAAGATTTCGGGGTCCATTTTCGATTTTCGTGCCGTGGCGCTGACGACCGGAAATACTCTGATTTAAGGGCGGGAGTAGATCGAGAAGGCTAGACCGTCCAATTCCACAGCCGTTTACTTCCGGCCTACCCAACCTCCTGAGGACCCGGCCCACGTAGACCGCGAAGGCCGGGTCCTCAGGAGGATGCAGCCCATGAATTTGGACACGACCAAGATCCAATTCAGTCAACCAGTCTAAATATATTGATTTTGAATCTTACAATGAGATCATCCCATTAAAAGGCTTTCTCTCTCTCTCTCTCTCTCTCTCTCTCTCTCTGTCACACACAAACACACCTCCTCACACACACACACAAACACACACACCCACAGAAAGAGAGAGAAGCAAGTTTCTAGCTCAGTCAAGAAGCCTGAGAGCTGCTGAATTTGAATCCACCAATCAGAGAGGCTGTGTACTTTTTCCCGCCAAAACAGGTGCACGCAGCACAGAGAGACACGGGATTTTTGCAGCCTATTTCTCATAGTGACGACTCCCCTCAAACAAATGACCATAATTTCCTAACCGTAGGGGCTAGAACGGTCATTCTTACACCGTTTTGTTCAGAAGAGATGGGGGAATCTTCCAGTGTTAACAATTTATCATTAAAATATGAATTATTAAAGATATTTGACTTGTAATGCACCATAACTGAGTAGAGCGAATCAAAAACTGTCTTGACTTCCCCTCAAACAACGCTTTCTAACTCTAAATCTATTTGGAGTATCGATATCATTCTTTCACCGTAAGAGACAGCAGGCTTTGGTGAACAGTCATGGAAATTTTCAGGTCTCTGTGGAAATCCAAAAAAAAGATATGACGAGAGAAAAAATTGCCTCATTTCCAGAGTTTGAAATCTGAAGAAATCTGAGCGAAGGACGAATTTCCTACCCTCAAACAACTCTAACTCATTTCAGAACGGTAATAGGTGAGAAAGAAATTCTTGAATTGTGAGCGTCAGGAGTGTCTGAAGATATACGGGGACAAGCCTCATGTTTTAACTTCGCTTCGTTAAGGAGATATGACGATTCAAATATGCCTCTCATTACAGAAATCAAGCAGTGATTTTGAACAAGCTCTCCATTGACTTACTATGGAGAGTTTTCAGAGTTTGTGTTGGTCTGAGGAGATTTGCCAAAATTCTATAAATCTCACAACAATGATGGTGACATTTTCTTAAAGCCAGCAAAAATACCGACGTTTTGATGTATAATTTGTGGAAGTTGAGTGAAAATTGAGCAAGTAGCAAGAAGTTGTTCGGACATGAAGAGAAGACTGCAAAACCTTCAGTGGCACACTGGAAGCCAAGTGCATAGCAACCATAACAACGCATGTATTTTGTGAAAAATCACAATTTTGCAACTGAAAACTTTAAGAGGCATAAAAGTAAAACGGTAAAAGATTTGAAAAAGCTGATTTATACCTGAATAGCCCAATAATTTGAGAACATTTTAAAGTTTGAATGGTTGTTCTACGTGAAAATATGAGGAAGTAGTTAAGTTTCAAAAACAAGCAAATTTTAGCAGAATTGCAGAATTTCAATTTCAATGGGACAAATTAAGCTTAATATTTTAAAAAGTATAATAGTGAAAAATACCAAAAGACATAGCACACATTAGCAGAAATAGCAGAATAGTTTAAAATTTGAACGGTGAAAATCGGCTGAAAATTGTGGAAGTAGTTAAGTGCCAAAAAGTGTACGAAAGTCCCAAGAGGAACTCCACACAACTAAACACTAAAAAACAAGGAGATGAGGGACAAGGCGCACAGAGGGGAAAACCACACAGCATGAGGGGACGACGCGACACTGACTGAAAGAAACACAGGGCTAAAATACACTGAGGGATAATGAGGGAATGGGACACAGGAGGAGAGCACACCTGGGAGTAATCAAACACAACAAGACCAGAGGAAGCCAAACTAGACACACTGACATGAGACACAGACTAACAAAGTAAAACAGGAAACACAACACATAGACGTGGATTTGACAAGGGGAGACAGCTGACAGGGGAGACAGAGCAACCATGGAACACAGAGACAAAAAGCAGAATACTAAGAACGCTAACATAGAAACCAAAATACTGACAAAATCAAAGTTCACTAATTATGCAAAACTCAAAACACTGGGTCACTGACCCAGGACCGTAACAGCTATTAGCTTTTTACTGTTAGCTTGTCGCTTCCGCAGCTGTTCTATCATGTTATAATCTCCTCAAAAACACTTATGCTGTGTTTTGTGATGTTAAGATGTTAAGGGTTTTTTTGTGAGGTTTCATTCTGTGTGCTTTTTGGGGGATTGTTTCTACTTGCTAGAATTTTCTTAAGTTGCAGTGCGTTTGACCTTTCAGGGCCATGGTACTAATGATGGGATTTCCGTCTCTTTTTAGAGAACCGACTCTTTCGGCTTGGCTCACTAAAAAGAGCCGGCTCTTTTGGCTCCCAACCGGCTCTTCAGGTTGTTTTGTTGCTTTAATTAATTTATTATTAACAACAATATAAAATTATGCACAAAAGGAATTACTAATGTAAAAAAAAAACCGTGGTTTTATTTATATATGTTTATATATAAATATATACGGTGGCCCCTAGAGACAAAGCACATACAAACTCCAAAAAGCACGTACAAACTCCAAAACACATTTAGAGCGTTAACTGAACTTCCAAAACAGAGCTACCTAGATCACTTAAATTACACAATTGAAAGCTTATGTGTATTGTTTCTGTATTTATACACAAGCACTCATATATATTCAAATAGTTTAAAAAAAAAAGTTAATTTACCTGTTACTACCACACACACCAAATCCGGTCGTTGGTACTTCCTGGTAGGTAACAAAAGCTCAACACTGCGCTTAGCATCCTGGAGCACTTCTGTTGTGTTTTGGAGTTTGTACACGCTTCGGGGTTTGTACGTGCTATGGCGTTTTAACGTGTTTTGGAGATTTTACATGTTTTGGAGTTTTTACCTGTTTTGGAGTTTTTACGTGCTTCAGGGTTTGTACGTGCGTTCCTGTTAAAAGTCCGCTTGTTCATTGTAACTGTTTATACTACGTTACCCATGATGCACCTCGGTATCTGTACTTCCGGTTGGGAACGTGTTCAGCGCAGTTCTGCACAGATGAGAGGTGTGTCGGAGGATAACGTATTTACTTGCATTCCTGTGTGAGTTAATACTGTGTGCGTGCTTACCATGTGAGTGTGATCGGCAATCAGTGCAAACATATATTACAGTTCCCATATGGAAAAGATAAGATAAGATAAATGGTAAATGGTAAATGGCGTGTATTTATATAGCGCTTTACTAGTCCCTAAGGACCCCAAAGCGCTTTACATATCCAGTCATCCACCCATTCACACACTGGTGATGGCAAGCTACATTGTAGCCACAGCCACCCTGGGGCACACTGACAGAGGCGAGGCTGCCGGACACTGGCGCCACCGGGCCCTCTGATAAGATAACCTTTATTAGTCCCACACGTGGGAAATTTGTGGGAAATTTGTTTTGTCACAGCAGGAAGTGGACAGTGCAAAAGTTATGACGCAAAAATTAGAATACAATAAGAATAAATACAGTACACAGCTGTACAGAATAGAATAAAATAATATACTATATACAGTAGAATAAAATAGAATAAAAATATACAATATTATAAAAATAGAATACGAATGCTATATACAACTGAGTAAAAATACAACGATGCCAGAAAAGATTATTGCACTTAGTGTTATTGCACATGTGTGGATGTGTGTGTTTGTTCAGTTAAAGTCTTTGTTGTGGAGTCTGACAGCAGTGGGGAGGAAAGACCTGCGAAATCTCTCCGTCCCACACCGTGGGTGCCGCAGTCTCCCACTGAAGGAGCTGCTCAGTGCTGTCACAGTCTGCTGCATGGGGTGGGAGACGTTGTCCAACAGGGATGACAGCTTAGCCGCCGTTCTCCTGTCACTCACCACCTCCACTGGGTCCAGAGGGCATCCTAGAACAGAGCTGGCCCTTCGGATCACCCTGTTCAGTCTCTTCCTGTCCCCAGCAGAGATGCTGCCGCCCCAGCAGACCACACCATAAAAGATAGCAGAAGCCACCACAGAGTCATAGAAGGTCTTCAGGAGTGGGCCCTCCACCCCAAACGACCTGAGTCTCCGCAGCAGGTACAGCCTGCTCTGCCCTTTCCTGTAGAGGGCGTCTGAGTTATGAGTCCAGTCCAGTCTGTTGTTCAGATGAACACCAAGGTACCTGTAGCTGTCCACAGCCTCAATGTCCATACCCTGGATGTTCAGTGGTTGCAGTGGAGAATGCTTGTGCCTGCGGAAGTCTACCACCAGCTCCTTGGTTTTACTGGCGTTGATCTGGAGGTAGTTCAGCTGGCACCAGTCCACAAAGTCTTGAGTCAGTCCTCTGTACTCCTTGTCGTCCCCATCAGTGATGAGGCCGACTATTGCAGAGTCATCAGAGAACTTCTGCAGGAAGCACTGGGTGGAATTGTGGGAGAAGTCTGCAGTGTAGATGGTGAAGAGGAACGGAGCCAGAACCGTTCCCTGTGGGGCCCCCGTACTGCAGACGACCCTGTCCGACACACAGCCCTGAGTCCTCACATACTACAGACATACAGATATATATAAATCTTATAAAGTTTTTATCTGTCTTGTATGAAACTTGTATGAAAAGCATACAAGAGTGAAAACACATATAAGATCCCTTGAAAAATTATAAAATGAAACTTGTATGTTTTGTATACTTACTAAAGAAATATATGAAAGTAATGAGAAAGTGGCCACTTTCATGAGTAAATCATGTAAGCCTTATATGATTTATATATGATTTACTCATGAAAGTGGCCACTTTCATGAGTAAATCATATATGTTTTTACTATTTCTTTTCCATATGGGTTGTCTCTAGCAGCCACCGTAAATAGACTTTTTTATTCACTCCACATAAAATGTAATAAATAAATAATATAATACAAAAACCAACTATTTACATTTCAACTTTTAACTATTTAAATTTTCAGCTTTTCCTTTTTAAACAAATTTAAAGTGAAGCAACACAAAACACTGCAAACAACAACACAATTAAATATAAATTCATCCATCCATCCAACCATTCGCTTACGCTTCTCCTTTTCAGGGTCGCGGGGGGCGCTGGAGCCTATCCCAGCTGTCATAGGGCGAGAGGCGGGGTACACCCTGGACAGGTCGCCAGTCTGTCACAGGGCCAACACACAGGGACAGACAACCTTTCGCGCTCACATTCACTCGCACATTCACACCTAATGGCAATTTGGATTTTCCAATTAACCTATCCCCACAAATTTAAATATAAATTAAAATATGAAAACAAAAAGAAGATGCACATTCTCTGTAATATAGGCCTGCATAAATAAACTTTCTGAATCCTTTATCATCCGCAACTGAACATAGTTGTTGATGATTACTATACCTTTCTAATGTGACGTTGTTGTGCCTGGCTCTCTTTCTCTCTCTTTCCCTCTTGCTCTGTTCCGGTGCTACTGAGAGTGTAACTACCGCCCCTCCCCCCTCTTCCCAGCGCAAAGCACAAGGCTCGCGTGCGGAGTGAAGCCTAAAAAAAGTGCGAGAGAGAGAGAGGGTGAGAGAAAGAAAAAACCCAAGGCTCGCGTTGTTCACTTCAAAGAGTCGGCGAGCCGTTTCGTTCGCGACCGACACATCACTACATGGTACTATCATATTCCTCAAGACTTTCCCTTCTACCATTGTAAACAAGAAAATATTATTGTTGGCTTGCCCGGTTGAATTAACTCAATGCGTCATCTTGTGGTACACATTGTTATTACACAGAAGAATGTCTTGGCCCAGCATAATGCAACATAAACATTTTTGGACATAAAATTAGAGCTGTTCTTTCTTCACTTTCTATTGATTGTTTTAGTTTTTTTGGAGGAGTTTCAACAATTTTTAAATGTAGAAATTGAGAAAGAAATGTATCAAACATATGTAGTATTGAACGACTGTAAATACAAAATATTTAGAATTTTTTAAAATAAAAGTCCTAATCCTTATACACTAATAATGCAGAAGTTTTAGCATCAAAACAAGTCTAAAGTACTCATCATGCAGAATCATACAGATGACATTACTGGATCATAATTTTTAATTATCAGTATATCCATATAACTTTAATATTGCAGTGGGAAATTTCAATACTTTTATATTTCCTTTATCTATAAAATCTGCAAAATAATAAACTAAAGCTTTAAAATAAACACAAACCCAGTTCCAAAAATACTAGGACACTGCCCAAAACAAATTAGTTCATGTTGAATTCAGTAACACATCTTGTGTTCTTCAAAGTAAAATTGCAAAAACATTGGCTATCTCATCATCTACAGCACATAATATTATCAAAAGATGCCGAAAATTATCCAGAAACGCTGCCGCATTCTTTGCGCCAAAGCTAATTTAAAATAGACTGAGGCAAAGTGGAAACATTTCTGTGGTCAAGCAAATCTTTGGAAAACATTGACACCACCTCGTCTGGGCTGTAGAAGATAGGGACCATCAAGTTTAGTTAAAAAGCCTGCATGTCTAATAGTACAGGGGTACGTGCATGCCTATGCAATTTAAAGGGTTTACAGCAACACGTGCTTTGATCCAGGTGACGTATCTTTCAGGCAAGGCCATGCATATTACAGCAAGATGATGCTATTACAAAAGCGTGGCCAGTAGAAGAGTCCGGATGCTGAACTGGAGCAGCAGCTGGTGTTCTCAGTTTCCAGATATTTATGGACTCAAAGTAGAGAGGAATGCTGTGTGGTGATAAACGTGGTCCTTGGTGTAAACAGCCCTGTGCAGCTCACTTTTGGCAGCAAAGTCAAAATATTGCTTCAGTGTGCAAGTTCTGGAGGACTTCTAATAAAAATATACACTGTTCTGCCTCAGCAGCACCTCAGTATCTACTGTTGTGAAATGTCTGACTTCCCTTCTTCAGCTGCTAAAAATAGACCAACCGCAAGGCAAGCAGAGGGGCTGACCCGCAGTAGGATATGTGCAATGTGTAGAAAATTAAAGAGAAAGGCAGTAAGATGTGGGCAGAGATTGTGAAATTGATCTAAAACTGTAATTTGGGAAATCCCACTTTCACAGCCTTGTCGAAGATTGACTAGTTATTTTTATAGGAGAAATATCTCTGAAAAACAAAAAAGCATGCTAATTTAAATAATCTCAGAAAAGGCATTTGTTTTTTTAAATTATCTTGAGGAAAGTGTTGACTAGGACACACACAAAAAAAGGAAAAACAAAAAGAGTTTCTGCTGGCCAGACCTGGACCAGATTACAGTCTATAAATTTGACTTAATTTCTAATTAAATCAGGATGTGTGTAAAAACACTGAAAGAGAGACAAGAACGAGTCTGGAAAGTCAGAAACTTCTGTCAGCAAAGCTACACGAAACCTGGTGGAAAATTCAGCCAGTCTGTGTAAACAGAGCTGTTTCCACAACCATATACGTCCATCTGTGCATGTACAGATGTTATTGGGAAAATGAAATCTGTTCTAGCTGAACACCAGAGCTTTGTGTTGGTGACATTAAAGTCATAGATTATATGTAGCTTGTTTGTAGCATTATCTTAGCTTTGTATTTCTTGTAGTTTCCTTTATGCAATTTGTGAAAATATGTAAGGGACATAAAATCATTTTGTTGTCTGTATGAATCCCAAAGACGATGGAAAATCCCCAGTGGCTTTTTTCTTGCAGGAACCAAGCCAATGCAATCTTCTGAGCTGGTCTACTAAAATAAATAAATAAATAAAAACTTACCAGCTCTATTTTTGGAAATACAGTGGTCCCTCGTTTATCACAGGAGTTACATCCTAAAAATAACCTGCGATAGGTGAAATCTGTGAAGAAGCCAGCTTTATTTTTTACAATTATAATAGATGTTTTAAGGCTGTAAAACCCCTCACTATACACTTTATACTCTTTTCTCAGACAGGCATGAACATTTTCACACTTTTCTTTCTTGTTTAAACACTCTTAAAGTTCAAACCTTCGTAGAAAAGTAAGTCCAGTATTATAGAACGAAACCAAAAATCAAAACCCTGTTTTCAGGTCCAGAACATGGGAATAAAGCAGCTGCCAGAGAATTCAACATTAATGAATGAATGGAGCAGAAGTAAAGGAAGCAAGAAGAATGAGTTAAGTTTGACTTATGTTTTGTTTTGCTTAATGCGCCTTATAATCCGGTGTGCCTTATAGTCCGAAAAATACGATAACTTCTACCTTCTTTTAGCATGTGCAGAAGTCCAACTTTTTGTGTGATATTTAGCATCTTCCTCTGCCTTTTGGGTGCTACCGCAGGTGCCTTTGACGGTGCAAAACGTTTCGTCGACAAAGTGTTTGTTTGGGAGAAAACTTGCAAACATACAGTACAGCAATTCAGAGTCACACTGCTAGCGATCGAAGATTTATGTACATTTGACAAGCATTCTGAACGCATTCTGTACTGTACAGGAGACACAGCACGGAGGAGATTGATTGATCTACAGCTGATCAGGACGCAGGACACAATGCTCTGTTTAAAAAAAAAAAAAAAAGCATGCAAAATTGCACACAAAAAAAATCCGCCAAACAGCGAGGCTGCGAAAAGTGAACGGTGTTATAGCGAGGGACCACTGTACAGGCAAACCACCTCAATGAGGGGGACTCAAATTAGTCAAAAAAATAAATACATAAAATAAAATAATAATAAAACTAGAAAATGCATTTTCTTAAGAATCTGCTGTGTGAATGCTGATAGCTGAATGTTTTTAGCTGAAATGAAATATTTGCTGAATCTTAAGTTGAAAATGTTGAATGAGCTGAAAAATACAGAATTTTTCACCTGAAAACAAAAGTGCAGAACTGTTGAAAGCTGATGTTCACACAGGAGTTGAAAAGTAGCTGAACATGTTTAAAATCTATATTTGAAAAAGCTGACTAATGACTAAAGAAAATTCAGAGTCAGAAAACATCTGAATGAATATAAAAATTCATATTATTTTAATCACTAAAAAGTGGGGTCTTTTCTGCTGTTGAGATAAACTCCTGACTGAAAATACCATGTATTTCAATGGGTCAGCTAGAAGGTTATCCCTCTACTTGGATCCACACAGTTTAAAAAGTTTAGATCTCTGAGCTTTGGAAGACACACTGTTGGAAAGAGAACAACGATGGCAACGTTTTGAGCGTTTAATGATAGCTGTAGAGCAAACACTGTGCACACAGCAGCAGTTGAAACATAAGTTTTTAAGATTAATTTATTTATTAACCTTTATTTAACCAGGTTAATAACCAGGAAGATCCCATTGAGATTAAAAACCTCTTTTTCAAGGGAGACCTGGCCAAGATAGGCAGCAGCTCTCTTGGCAGAGTGACAGAGAGCTCATTAAGCAGGCGGTGTGAGCCTGGTTGCTATAGCAACTCCAGCCAGTGGCGGCACCACACACACACACACACACACACACACACACACACACACACACACACACACACACCCGTTTTTACTACCTGGTGGGACCACCTGACTGGGAGGGTGCTGGTGGGATCCACCTTTTCTACATGGTTTAGAAAATTGATTTTAATTGCTAAATTCATGTAAATTTTTTGTGAAGGGGAAAATCACTTGATATATTAAAAACACTCACATGAAAAAAATGACCTGAATTTTGCTATTTCTGTGGGGACCCTCCTATATTAAATGAGCAATTTTACTTTTTACCACAAATAATTAACATTTCCTACCATGTTAAACAGAACAGCTATAATACTACAGCAGCTATGGTGATAGTGTACCTCAAACACACTTAAATTTCTCAATCAAAACATTTTTTTTGTGTTTAAGCTCTTTATTTAAAACACAAGATATTTTGCATGGTAGCAAAATGTCATGCCATATATCCCATAACCTAATAAACAAAACAAAAACAAAAAACTGCAAATGGGACAGTGATTGTTTATTTCTAAACAAAAAATCCCAAGTATTCCATTTATCCAAATGTTTTATAATGTAAAAACAGCAATTCACATTATTATTTTGTCTTGTACTGACCTTCCTACAATCCATAATGAAATGAAAAGTGCCATTGTGCACAAATATGTAAAGTACTCAATTTAGTTTACACTGGGCCAGCCGTGGTTAAACTAAATATGAGCTTCAACATGAAACATGAAAAAACAGCACTCTGAAATGTGCAACTATGTGTTTTAAACCAAAACCAAAAGTCTTTTAGCACTCTGGTGCCTCAGTGCTCCAATTCTGTTTGTGACATAGACCTTAACTGCTTTCCACGTCCTTTGTTCAAGTTCTTTTGGTGAAGTTTCAATACACGCAATCCACCTTACCAGGAACTTTGCCACCTTCTAGGAACCTTTTCTCTTTTTTTCTACAGCAAGAGTCTCTGCTGCAGACCAGCCTCTCTTCTGTGAAGCTCCTGAGAACAAACAAAAGTATTAATAGTAATAATTAATTTTAATTGAAGGGGCCTGTGAGGTGAAGTGATATTTCTGATGCTAGTGATTTCGAGAGCATAGTGGTGAAACTAGTGTGAGGGACAGACAAGAAAATAGGAAACCGAACAAGTAAAATACAACATGTGAACAAGTGAAATAAAAAGTAGCCCCCATTTATTTTTGCCATTTCAGGGGAGATATTGTACTGCATGTACATATCTCAAAACTGACAAACTTCCCTGTATGGCAGGGGTGTCAAACTCCAGTCCTCGAGGGCTAGTATCCTGCTTGTTTTTGAGATATCCCTGCCCTACCTGCTGCCGATTACCTGGATCAGGTGTGCTTTGCCAATAAGAAGCTACAAGGGCAGGTTAGTTGGAAAACAAGCAGGACAGCGGCCCTCGAGGCCTGGAGTTCGACACCTGTGCTGTATGGTGTTATACAAATGCTGTAATAACTCAAACATACTTCCAGAGCTAAATAAAAACCTGTACAGTACCATAACAATCTTTTAACTGTGTTCAACAAATTCATCAACTGAAGATAAAATTGTTTCAGGCAACAGGGAACAATGAAATAATTAAACCGTCGCCTGCAAAAGAATTTGGACAGTTAGGCCAAGTTCTTTGTTTTTGAGTCACATGAAGAGGTTTAATTTTCTTTGCTGTGGACTTTTGGTTTGACTTCAAAAGCTGAATATCAGACAGCAGATTTAAATAAAATGTAAATAAAATATCACCCTAGCTCTTGAGGTGTACATTTGTTGTAACAATACCTTTCAAAGGAGTATCACCCTCTGACTCGGTCCACCATGTTGTTGTGATCAAAGGGCCTGTTTAAACAAAACAAAACATTAAATTCAAATGCATAAATCTGGTCATTTCAGAAGTGAAGTGTTTATTAAGTGTGTCATAAATTAACAAGGAGATGGAGTCAGGCCTAATACCAAGATGGCGGCCCGTGCATCACACTAGGTACAGTGTCTCTTCACATTTTACAAGTTTGCTGTATTATTCCTGCTTATTTTGGGTCTGTTCTTGTAGAACAGCTTCGCTTTTACATATTACACCCGACTAGAGGTTTTGGATTTAGGATTACACAACTTCGACTGTTTTATCAGCAACCTTTGACTCATCCCGGAAATAAGAAGAACACCGATGCTTTTGCAGGCTGCTCGGCCAGCCGGAAGTGCTCGAAGACGGCACAGAGACTGTAAACAAAGGCAAGGGAAACACAGAGGGCTAACAGTTAATCTAAGGCTAACACCTGGTGAATAAAATGAATGAGTTATGACTGTGGATCACTAACAACAGGACACTAATGGATTGTAATGTCATGATAATAATGGAAACAACTCTATCGAGCTAGTTGGACGCCACACTCTCCGGCGACTTCAGCTCAGCATTCAGTACAGTTATTCCCTCCAAACTCCATCATCAAGTCTGCAGATGATACTACGGTGATTGTCTCATCAGTGACAACGACGAGTCTGACTACAGGGAAGAAGTAAAGCACCTAGCTGTGTGCTGCTGACAATAACCTGCTTCTGAATACCAGCAAAACCAAAGAGCTCATTGTGGACTTCAGGAGGGAGAAAACAGACACCCATGTCCCCATCTACATAAATGGAACAGCTCTTGAACGGGCCTCCAGCTTCAAGCTCTTGGGGACCCACATCTGAGAATCTGTCCTGGTCAACTAACACCTCCAGCCTGGTCAAGAAGGCCCATCAGCGCCTCTTTTTGTTGAGGACACTGAAGAAGAATCACCTGTCTGCTGACATACTGCGTAACTTCCACCGCTGTGCGATAGAGAGCATCCTGACCAACTGTGTAACTGGTATAAGAATTGCGCTGTTGCTGACCGCAAGGTACTGCAGCGGGTAGTGAAAATGCATTACAGGAACTCCACCTCCTGCCACTGAGGATGTCCAAGAGAAGAGATGTCTATGTCAAGCACGCATCGTTCTCAGGGACTCCTCTCATCCTGCCAATAATAATAATAATAAATATAATGTTAGGCAATGATAAGAAAATGAAATATCGCGATAGAAAATGGGTAAAACGCGTTTTGTTGTTTTCATATGCATATGGCGGAAAAAGCATGGCGGCGACGGAGAATGAGAAGGGAGAAAGCGGATGGCTGAATGAATCAGATGAACCAGAATTGGTTTGTAAAAATGGTGCAATTTCAGTGGTGTGGAACTGGTTTGGCTTTCGTCCGTCAGATACACACCAGAGCACATTTTTTGGTAGAGCATGCAAATTGGCCGTCGTTATTACCGAACCAATTTTATGTCGTACATGGCGCTCAAAAATCTGTCCAAAATGTTTTAGTACGATTTTGCTAATCTACAGAGTCGCACCGCTTGATGGATTGTCAGAGCATTACGGCTACCGTCGTCAGGAGCCTCGTAACACGTACTGTGCTTCAACATAATATTACCACATTTTGTGTATAACCTCTTTTTAAGTTTTGTGGTTACTATACATGGTTGTGCTGAGTATATGTCGGCCAATTTCCACTGGAAATTAGTGATGGGATTTCCGGCTCTTTTTAGAGATCCGGCTCTTTCGGTTTGGCTCACTAAAAAGAGCCGGCTCTTTCGGCTCCGAACCAGCTCTTCAGGTTGTTTTGTTGCTTTAATTAATTTATTATTAACAATAATATAAAATTATGCACAAAAGGAATTACTAACGTAAAAAAAGGGGGTTTTATTTGTATATGTTTATATATAAATATATGCGGTGGCCCCTAGAGACAAAATACGTACAAACTCCAAAACACATTTCTAGCATGAACGGAACTTCCAAAGCAGAGCTACTAGATCACTTAAATTACACAATTGAAAGCATATGTGTATTGTTTGTGTATTTATACACAGGCACTCATATATATTCAAATAATTTAAAAAAAAAGTTCATTTACCTGTTACTACCACACACCAAATCCGGTCGTTGGTACTTGCTGGCTTGTGTAGCCACTAGGTAACAAAAGCTCAACACTACGCCCAGCATCCTGGAGCACTTCTGTTGTCTTTTGTATGTGTTTTGAGTTTTTATGTGCTTCTGAGTTTTTTGTACGCGTTTTGGAGTTTTTACGTGTTTTGGAGTTTGTACGTGTTTTTACGTGATTTGAAGTTTGTATGTGCTTTGTCTGTAGGGGCCACTGTAAATATACTTTTATTTTTTCACTCCACATAAAATGTAATAAATAAATCATATAATACAAAAATCAGCTATTCACATTTCAACTTTTAACTATTTAAATTTTCAGCTTTTTCCTTTTACAAATTTAAAGTGAAAACAACACAAAACACTGCAAACCACAACACAATTAAATATAAATTATAATATGAAAACAAAAAGAAGATGCATATTCTCTGTCATATGGACCTGCATGAATAAACTTTATGAATCCTTTATCATCTGCAACCGAAAATAGTTGTGGATGATTACTATACCTTTCTAATGTGACGTTGTTGTCCCTGGCTCTCTTTCTCTCTCTCTCCCTCTGGCTCTGTTCCTGTGCTACTGAGTGTAACTACCGCCCCTCCCCCCTCTGCCCAGCATAAAGCACAAGGCTCAGGTGCGAAGTGAAGCGAAAAAAAGTGCGAGAGAGAGAGAGAGAGAGAGAGAGAGGGTGAGAGAAAGAAAAAAAAAGGACGGGGGCCCCCCCACACCCTCTAGCAGATTATTACATGAAGGAACCTTTTAAAAAAACAAAAAACAAGCGCGTCCATGCTCACAGGTGTACACACGGGTGATCACACCCACAAACTACACCCTTTTTGGCTCCTACCTCAAAGCACACTGTGTTCTGTTGATCTTATGTGCTGCACAATAATGTTTAACATTTAGTATTTACTGTCATATTCCCATATATCATTGTGATGTTGTTTATTCTATTACTCTTGTTCTCTTCTGCTTGCTTTCTTTTTTCTTTCTCAGCAGGTGATCCAGGTGATTGATATATGCTTTTTTTTTTCTCTGCCCGTTCTGTTGGTTTTTGTCTTTTGCCCTTCTCCCCCGTCCCTCTTCTCAGCTGTTTCTCTTTCCCTCTTTCTTTCTCCCCTTCTTTCCCCCAGTCAAGTCTGTCCCGTATTCAGTAAGTAAAAATAAAATAAACAATAAAAGGTGAATCAAATGGACCATTACGGCAAGGCTGGGATGGTCAGTTTGGTAAAGTAAATCCGTTGGGCATCTTTCTTTGCCTTTAGACAACAAATTGTGGTCATAAATTTTTTGTACCAGGATTTGTTTGTGCAAAAAGAATCTCTGTGTACGTAAAAAAGATTTGTGTGTGGACATAGCCAAAAAATCTCTGCACTCAAGTTTCAACTTACAAGTACGAATTTTGACCCTATTTTTCTTCCTTTCAGCTGATTGGTCAATGTCATGTCAATCACAAATGGAACTATCCAATCAGAGAACAGATTGGCTGTCGGAGGGAAGCTTTTTTGAACTGCAGGTCCTTGAAGGGTAATACAGTTGAAGCTGGAGGATCTTTATATAAATATCCCATAATACTCATAAGGTCCTTTAACTTTTGGTAGCTGTTGAAAGCATACAGTTGTGGTATACCAGTCTTCAGAAACACCATTATTACTTTAGTATTACTTTAACACAAAATCAGGGTTGACCCGGGACCACTGCTATGAGTCACACTATGCAGCATAAAGGCAGTTTCACATCGGACGCAACATGCGCTGTGCTCACCGCTAACTAAGAGCGAAGGATCCAGAATTTGTTGCGCTGGCTGCTGAGCTCTGCTTGTATATTGTTTTTTAGCGACTGCTTTAGGTGTACTAAATGCGCCTGATCCTTGTCGTTTCAAAACATGTACCTCTCTGACTTTATCTCCTCTACGAGAGTTTATGTTGTATTATGTTCAAATGTTTAATAAAGACAATGCAGCTCTGCAGAAGGAAGAGCTGCAAACAGGGTCTGCAGCTGCATGAAAAACCCATGGTTCTGTCCATGTCACACGCCAGGCATGGAGAGCAGAAGCAGCTATTTTGTTTCAATAAAATTGCTGAGATGACAGTAGGTTGACCAGACTCCATGTTTCTACACAAATATAATTTTACTGGGCCTCATGCACGTGACCGTGGTCTACAGGCACGTGTCCACCGTGTAACATTAAAAAGCTATATGGATTTAAAACAAACATGAACTCATCAGAATAATTTAGAAGATAAACTGCCCAGAATCACTGCAATGGAATATGAAACATGCTAACAAGGTTAATGCGTGTTCGTATTCTGATCTTCAATCCCCCTTCACCACCTCCACCACTGCATACTTGAGCATTTCAATAAGACTTCAGGCTTTTAAAGTTAGTACAAATGTAATATAGGTCAAATTAAGCTACCATGAATAAACAACCAAACCAGTGTCATCCCTCAGTAAGCCTCCAGGCCACAGAGCTTCTTCTTCTTTCTTCTTAACCTTTATTTAACCAGGAATGTCCCGTTGAGATCAAAGACCTCTTTTTCAAGGGAGTCCTGGCCAAGAGGCAGCACATTTCAAGACAAATACATACGAACAAACAAAGTTAAAATTACACAAAACAATTACACATTATTGAGGCAGCCTGTAGGCCTTTGAGTTTAGTTTTAAAAACATTTAAAGACAACAATTCAGTTAGTTTCCAGTCTTTCTGTAACATGTTCCATGAAAAAGGCGCAGAGTGGACAAAGGCTTTCTTACCCAGCTCTGTGCGGACAAGGGGAACAGACAACAGCAGCTGATCATTTGAGCGCAAGGAGTAAGAACCACTATTTGTCCTTGTGACCAAAGTACAAATATAAGGAGGCAGCAATCCAAGCATAGCTTTGTAAATAAAAGTGTACCAATGCCCCTGTCTTCTAATGGCCAAAGAAGGCCATTTTACTCTTAAGTACAAATCACAGTGATGGGTCAGGTATTTACAATTGGTAATAAACCTCAAGGAAGCATGATACATCGTGTCCAACATTAGAAGACATGAAGAAGAAGCGTTCATATACAGAATGTCACCATAATCTAACACAGATAAAAAGGTTGCAGTGACAAGACGTTTTTTTACTGCAAAAGAAAAGCACTGTTTATTACGGAAGAAAAAACGAAGTTTAAGTCTCAGTTTCTTTACTAGTCTCTCTATATGTGGTTTAAAGGTGAAGGAGTCATCAATCCAGACACCAAGGTATTTATATTCATGAACTATCTCTATGACATTTCCTTCAAGGGTGGACACCACTGGAATAGGCTCCGGGACCTTCTTTGACTTGGAAAACAACATTAGCTTAGTCTTGTCAGCATTGAGAACTAATTTTAGCTGAATAAGTGAATGCTGGAAAGCAACAAAGGCTTTCTGTAAAGTTTCAATGGCCTGAGCAAGAGATGATCCATAACAGTAAATAACTGTGTCGTCAGCATAAAAATGCAAATTTGTGTCTGAGACATTTTGACCCAAGTCATTGATATATAAAAGGAACAGAAGGGGACCCAAAACTGAGCCCTGTGGCACCCCCTTGTGGACAGCAACAAATTTAGAACAAAGACCTTCAAGTTTAATGCACTGGGTTCTATTTTTCAGATAATTTGAGAACCACGCTAATGCATGTTCTGACAATCCAAGGCTGAGCAGTCTGTTTTTTAGGACTGCATGATCAACAGTGTCAAAAGCTTTTGAGAGGTCAATAAAGAGTGACGCACAGTACAATTTCTTATCAAGTGCCACAATAATATCAATCTAATCAATATTAGCTAACCACACACCATGTATGAAAAATATTGCAGTTAAAAACTCATAAAAAGCTAAAATATATCTCTGAAACGTCTCTGCATCTATTGAGAGCAGCAATATTAAAGTTTTGAGAGGACTTACCTGGTTTCCATCATGTAATCAGTCTCTGCAGAAATTAAAATTGCTTTGCTCCATCCAACATGGCTCCTCGTGCTGAGTGTCTGTGGGGGAGGGGATAAACTGATAGGTAACGTGGGGACCGCAAAATTCAGGAAGTGTGTAACCTTTGCAAACAAGATTCTTTCCTCCTGCTGAGGCACACACTTTATGGGGGGATGGGCATGGTCATCATGGGGACCAGAAAAGTCTGGAAATGTCAGCTTACTCTCATCTGCACACATTTGTTTCATGTAGGCTTGCTTTTGTTACACTGTTGATTGTTTTTGTGTATTTTTCATATTTCTTGTTGATCAAAAATATATTATTAAAAAAAATCCAAATAAGGAAAATGGATCACTTATTTATAAAACAGCAGTTTAAGCACAGGCATATGTACTTCTTCAGCAATCACCGGGCTTTTTAGATGCTAATCTAAATAGTGACAGATTTCAGTCTGGGTTTAAACCACATCATAGTACTAAAACGGCTCTGCTGAGAGTTGTTAATGACCTTTTAATTGCAGATTTATGGAGCCCTGAGTTCTTGGTTTTACTGAATTTGTCTTCAGCCTTTGATGTGGTGGACCACAGCATTCTGCTAACAAGACTAGAATATTTAGTAGGCATTAAAAGAAGCGCCCCTGAATGGTTTAAATTGTACCTTTTGGATAGGTCCTTTTGTCATGGTCCTGGGTCCAAATGCGAGACTCAGACCCTAAATTTAAACTCAGAACGTCAGCTTTATTGCTGGAGAAAACAAACTGGGAACTGAACAAAGAATACTGGTGACAGAGAACAGAGACACACAGGAATAATCTGATGATACGGAGCAAGGGCAAACACAGGGCTAATATACACAGGTAGGAAGTAGGAAGTAATCAGGGAATGGAAGACAGGAGGGAGACACAGCTGGGAGAGATCAGGGCTAACGAGACAGAGGGAGCGAAGCTAGACACACTAACATAAGACACAGACCTTCACAACAAAACAGGAAACAAGAAACCACACTTTACTAAGACACGGATTAGACAGAGAGACGGACTTGACACTGAACAAAACCTACTAATATAATGATAAACACAGTATCACAAAGTAAACAGCATATAAATCCTAATCCCGAGAAATACCAAAAACATAAGAACTAATCCCTTAAAAAGAATAACCGAAACATAGCTTATAATAATAATCAATAAAGCACCAGAGAAAGAAGACAGTCCATCATTCAAAAATAAACCAAAACATGAGAACTCAAAATGCTGGGTCGAACCAACCCAGAACCATGACAGTACGTGTTTCCTGTTTTACTTTGAAGGTCCCTGTATGATGTCAGTGCGTTCTGTTTACGTTTCCCCTGCCTCATCAGCTGTGATGTCTCCCAGGTGTGTTCCCCTCCTGTTTCCCATCCCCTGATTCCTGGTGTGTGTATTTATACTGTGTGTTACCTCGTCCTCGTTGCTGATTCGTCTGCGTTTTTCCCCTCCGTCGTTCAGAGTGGTTTTCGCCACATCTCCCTGCATCTTCTTTTGTGTCTCTAGGTTTCAGGTTTGTTTTCTATGCTTAGTTTTCCCAGTTTACTCGGTTCTGTTTTTCGCCACTCTCACCTTTTGTTGTATGAGCACGCTCCACCAATAAAGCTTCCTCACGTCAGGTGTGCCACATCTTGGGTCCTTAATATTTTCATACGGCTCACCTCGCGAACCGTGACACCTTTTCTGTTACGATGAGGAGCTACTCTTCTTCTGTTACCCCTTTTCGTTGTGGTGTGCCCCAGTAATCTGTTCTGTACAATTTTCTCATTGTACATGCTACCCTTGGTCTCTATATTTGAGAAATATAACGTTTCTTTTCATTTTTATGCTGGTGATATTGAAATCTATTTTTGTCTGACTGACAATACTTCACTACACTGCTTTCTTGATTGTATGAGGGAGGTCAAAGGCTGGTTATCGAGTAACTCCCTAACTAAAAAGATAACGGAAATTATTGTCTTTGTTAGCCACATGCCGTGGGGACAATTAGCTGATATATTTGGGCCCTTTGCTACCTCCCTCTCTGATACAGTATGTAACATAGGTGTTCTTTTGGACAGTTTCTTTAAACTTGTTAAACAAGTGTCCTCTGTAGTACAGTCTAGCTTTTACCAACTACGACAAATCTCTAAGGCTAAGCATTGCATACCGCAAATGGATCTTGAAAAACGTATCCATGCCTTTGTTACTTAAAGATTAGACTACCGCAACTCCCTTTACCTGGGCCTCCAATCTGCCCTTCTTCCTAAACTACAACTTGTCCAAAATGCAGCGGCACGCCTTTTAACTGGTACTAGAAATGGCTGACTTTAATGGCTGCCCATTAAATATTGGATTGATTTTAAGATTTTATTGCTTATATTCAAAATCATAAATAATATTGCGCCTTGCTATTTAACTGAACTTCTCAGCCTGTATACTTCTAGGAGAGCACTTCAATCATCGAGTCAAATGCTCTTGGTGCAACCTTATGTCCTGGCTAAAAAAACAGAGGTGATCGTGCCTTTGACATTGCTGCACCTAATATCTGGAACAGTCTTCCAGCTGATATTCACGTGTCGGAATCTATTCAGTCTTTTAAAACACGGTTGAAAACGTATTTATTTGATCTTGCATTTTCGGTTAGTGATTTATCGGATGTACACTTTGTACTTTTATTGCATCTGTATCTAATTTCAACCTATTGTCTTACTAGTTTTTTTTACACTAGGAGTGAAATATTTCTTTTAACATAGTATTCCCAGGTTAATTACTGCTTTGTTTTTTTTCGGGAAGTGTATATATACTCTGCTATCATACCCAATTAATTTTATTTCATATTTTACTATTTAGAAGCACTATGGTGTACCTCTGGTCTTTAATTGTGCTATATAAATAAAGTATTGATTGATTGATATAAAAAATTTTTTAAATGAAATACCCCACAGTCCACTTTTGAATGCAAGCTTGAGTTTCTCCCCCCTTACTTTTAAAGATATTACCTCTTTAACTTTATCTTTATAGTATTAACAAGCTAAAGACAGTAAACATATAAAGGAAAATTACTTCTAAGTAGGGCTGGGCGATATGGCCGAAAATCCATATTGCGGTATAATTCGAAGCATGAGCGGTAACCATATATATAGATATATTCTTTTCTTCTGTATAATGTATTTTTCACACTATAAAGCACACTTAAAATCCTTTAATTTTCTCAAAAATCAACAGTGTGCCTTATGTATGAATTCTGGTTGTGCTTACTGACCTCGAAACGATTTTATTTGGTACATAGTGCTCAAAAATCTGTCAAATTTTTTTTAATAACACTTATGTCTTGAAGAGGGTGATTTGGCGATGAAGTGACCCGATTTCTGACCCTCTACGCCTCTCCTGTGACTCACAGCATGACCGCAAAGTTAGTAGAAAAGGCAATACAAATGTATAGGGGATTTTGAAAGTACATTTTGGGGGGCCTAATCGCGTAGGAGTGGCGTATCAGAATGCAAACACTTAAGTCTTGAAGAGGGTGATTTGGCGATGAAGTGACCGGATTTCTGGATTTCTGACCCTCTACGCCCCTCCTGTGACTCACAGCATGACCGCAAAGTTAGGAGAAAAGGCAATGCAATTGCATAGGGAAGTTTGAAAGTACATTTTGGGGGGCCTAATCGCGTAGGAGTGGCGTATCAGAATGCAAACACTTATGTATTGAAGAGGGTGATTTGGCGATGAAGTGACCCGATTTCTGACCCTCTACGCCCCTCCTGTGACTCACAGCATGACCGCAAAGTTTGTGGAAAAGGCAATACAAATGTATAGGGGATTTTGAAAGTACATTTTGGGGGGCCTAATCGCGTAGGAGTGGCGTATCAGAATGCAAACACTTATGTCTTGAAGAGGGTGATTTGGCGATGAAGTGACCCGATTTCTGACCCTCTACGCCCCTCCTGTGACTCACAGCATGACCGCAAAGTTAGGAGAAAAGGCAATGCAATTGCATAGGGAAGTTTGAAAGTACATTTTGGGGGGCCTATTCGCGTAGGAGTGGCGTATCAGAATGCTCAACCCTTCAAAACTGCACCCAGATCATTAAGAAATGCTTTTGATGTAAATGCATTCATAAAATATAAAGTTATACTTAGTTTAAAAGTTTACACTTTGTCAGGAAAATGGCCCCACCGGTCCAATTTTACACACTTGCAATACCACATTTCAACAGTAGGGCGTCAAGTCGACACACACATTTACACACGTTGTCAGGAAAAGTCACTTCCAGGGGACCAATTTTACTTTTCAAAAAAAAAATCGCACTAGGCATATCAGGAGGCTGTTTTCTATCCATTGCAATGCTTGTGCCTGTGGGGACCGGCGCTCGGTCCCCACAGGCAGGCACGCGCGCGCGCGCACACACACACACACACACACACACACACACACACGCCTCTCTTCTGCTGCTTCAAATAAACAGAAACGTGACCCCGAAACAAATGCTTCTGAAGAAAAAACTACAAGTTGTATAGACAAAATGCTTTCACCGTGAGTACCAGTAATGTCCAGTCTACAGAATTCTCAGTTTTCATGCTTGTGGAGTTTATAATGTGGACGTGATGACAGTGTAAAGACAGCCTGTACTTCTGATTTTCAGACAAATTTTTGGAGCCATTTTAACATTGGACTCTATGGAAGAGTTACATGGAGGAGGCTGTGTATTGGTGGCATTTATGAAAGAACCATAACATCTACTACAATAACAATAACATTGGATGAAAGAGGGCAACGATGGCTACGTTTTGAGGGTAAAATGATGACTGTAGATCAAACGCTGTGGACACAGCAGCAGTTTAAAGAGAAGATTTTAAGATACAATTTTTCCCTGCTCCCACTCTAGCAGTTGACTTTTCTCACTCTAACCGTTAATATTCCGTCCCATATACACCCATTATAAATTCTGAAATGGGTGAAAAAAGCACGAAACGTAAACTGGAACTGAAGAAAAGGTATAAAAGATATTGAAAAGATAAATACAAGCTGAAAAGTTCAATGTCTTGACTCCATTTTAAAGTTTTTGAATGGTGTCTCTAGGTCAACATATGTGGAAGTATAGTTATAGTTAGAGTTGAAAGAGGAGTAAGTTGAATGAGAATTTGAAGATCCTCCCTTTGAATTACATGGAAATTTTTTGTTGAATAAAGTTGAATAATTAAAAAAAACATAAAAATGAGAAAAATACAAGCACACATCTCCAAAAGAAGAGAAATCTAATGGTGCTTGAATGGTTTTTCTAAGTTGAATGGTGATCAGTGTTGGTCAAGTTACTTGAAAAAAGTACTCAGTAACTAATTACTGATTACTTCCCCAAAAAAGAAATCCCGTTACTTTACTGATTACTTATTTTCAAAAGTAATTAATTACTTAGTTACTTTTTAAAAACATGATTTACAACCTGAATAGGTGATAAAGCGATAGCTCTTTCAGTCCAATTCTACTTTTTCTACATAATCCATCATACAAAATGTAATCAAATGGAAAGGTCCCTTTTTAAAACTTGTTTTATTAGTTTTAATCTTTTCATTTTATGCATCAAGCATAAATTTAATTATATGCAACATTCTCTGACTGGAAGATATTTCTTTAATATTTAAACCTATTTTCTGCACATTCCAGCACATAATTTTTTATTTTTTTTGTGTTTACACTCTTTCAAATAGATGCAAGTAAAACACAGCAGAAAATAAATAAAATCAAAGACTAGCGGTCCTGTTGCTCTATTTTCACCTGTAAAGCAGGAGTGGCGTAGGCGGAGGTTTACCCTGGTGCAGGTGTGCCGCGGCGGTCAGTGGAAGAATCCATGAGTTTCTCATTACGTCGTTGCACACTCGGTGCTTGCTTGGAAGTTTAGGGGTTTTTTTCACTGTAAAAAGAAGTTTTCTTCCCACGCACAACGGACGCTAATGTTTTTGTCACTTTTTATGGAATCAAACTCAAAGTAAGGTCAGTACTTCCACACTTTAAACGCTGCACGCTCATACTCTCTCCTGCACTCGATATATTATCCATTGTTGATCTGCACACAGCTGTTGTCACGAACGTCGCACTTGCTTACGTCACTGTCATGAGACATTCTCGCAAAAAAAAATCACGGTTTTAGTAACGCAGTAACGCAGCGTTCCTACGGGAAAGTAATGGTAATCTAATTACCGTTTTTGCAATAGTAATCCCTTACTTTGCTCGTTACTTGAAAAAGTAATCGGATTACAGTAACGCGTTACTGCCCATCTCTGATGGTGATAAAGGAAATAGCATACAAAAAAGCGGGTCTACTCTGTGACATCATTGAGGTGCAGATGACATCAAAGGAATTCCACATGACAGACCTTCAAAACCCCTTAAATAGAGGTTGTAACCTCAACTCTTTTCATTGTTGTTTTTCAGTTCGGAGCTTATAGTTGCAATTCTCACACGTCTTGACAAAAGGTATTTAAAAGTCCCTGAAGTCATTGCTGTGATATCATGCTTGGGTTATCAAAGAAATACTCTTCATCTTGGATGAAGACCATCATTAGAATGATGAAGGCTTTGAGCCTAAAAGATGATCCAACCCAACAGCCAGTGTCTACAAGCCAAGTACGGAGCAGTTTCTCCACTGGAGTGCAAAGTCCACCCAGTGTGATGAAACTATCATTGGTTGATCAATCTGCTTTAACTAGCAACAAACTTGCATCAAAAAGAAAGCGATCTGAAGTTGAGGATCGACTTGATGACAAAAGAAGCTTCTCCACAGCAAAGAAGCAACGGCGTTTCTCTAAAGAGAGACCCCGCAGTCACACTGAAATGAGCAAGACACAGAAGAGGGTACCTAACATATGGATCATCGGCTCAAGTTACATAAAGCGAGGAGAATGGGCAGCACGCCACGTGTTTGGAGAAAACTTTGGACTTGATGCCAATGTTCATTGGTTTGGAAAAACAGGGATGCGCTGGGATGGCGTCCTTCTTCGTTTTGATGCAGAGTTGATGTCCAGAAAGAGTCCACCTGATATTTTGGTCATTCATGCAGGCGGGAACGACTTGGGACTCGTATCCGCCCAGGAACTTTCCTCTGCAATGACTAAAGACTTGACTGAACTGCATGCAAGGATCCCCTGTATGACAATCCTATATTCCTGCATCAACAAACGCCAAGTGCGGAGGTACAGAAATCCAAAGTACATGATGGACATGGGCGAAAAAACTGTAAACTCAATCATGAGAAAGGCAGTTCATTCCTTTGGAGGCTTCATCATTGAACATCCCTCCCTGAGATATTATGACGAAACCCTATTCGGACAGGACGGAATTCACTTCAACAAGAAGGGAAATGAAGTGTTTCTGACCAACATCCGCTGTGCCATCGAGAAGATCCTTTAGAACTTGTCTCACAGAAAATAGACTTGAGAAAACGCACGACCTCTGGCAAGCCCAACCTACCATCTGACATCAGGAGCTCTATCAAAACTGTCTTTATTTGATTACTTTAATGTAGTCAAATAAAAAGGAGTACAAATCTGAACACTTAAAGTAAACTTCATTAAAATAAAACGATAAATACAAGCTGAATAGTTCAATGTCTTGGCTTCGTTTTAAAGTTTTAATGGTGGCTCTATGTGAATGTATGTTGATATACAGGGTGGGCTATTTATATGGATACACCGTAATAAAATGGGAACGGTTGGTGATGTTAAAGTCCTGTTTGTGGCACATTAGTATATGTGAGGGGGCAAACTCCTCAAGATGGGTGGTGACCATGGTGGCCATTTAGAAGTCGGCCATCTTGGATACAACTTTTGTTTTTTTCAATAGGAAGAGGGCCATGTGACACATCAAACTATAATGTCACAAGAAAAACAATGGTGTGCTTGGTTTCAACGTAACTTTATTCATAGTGTGAATGCTTTTCAATCATTCACACTAATAATTGAACACTCTGGAACTGTTGGAATTTTTTTTTTTTTTTTTTTTAATAGAACCCTGTATGACTATGTCAAACATTAAATGCTGCCCTCACTGCAGACATGGGCCTCAAAGTGTTATGAACATTACCAAGACAACTTTGGCAATGTTCACTGTGGAGTGTTTGTCTCTTCTGGAGTCAAACAGCTGCATCATATCACCTGCACCCTGAGCAAACACTTCACTTCATTCTCCACAGACATGTTCCACCATCTGATCTGTGTCTCTGTGGAGGATAACGAGCCCAAACACACTCCAAAGCTTTTTGAAGTAGTAAAAAGATCAAAAAGGACCAAAGAATGTCCTTGACTGTCACTTGACCTCAACCCCATGCACAATTTAAAGGAGAGAGGGACAAGAATCTGTGACATCATAAAAAAAACTCTTCGGAGTACTAATCATGTGTGTTGGGGTGGGGGTTGTATTAACTTCTGAAGTAAAATGTTCAGAATTTTGAACCCCACTGTCCTGTTACATGTCACCTTGTAGAAATGCGGGAAATGAACCAAAACTAAAATGCAAGCAAGATGTTGCCAAAGCACACTTTCAGAAACTATAATCAGCTTTAGTTTTACAAAGTAAACCCCCAGGAAGAGAAAATATACTGCACTTAAATGGCCTGGTAAATGGCCTGTATTTATATAGCGCTTTACTAGTCCCTAAGGACCCCAAAGCGCTTTACATATCCAGTCATCCACCCATTCACACACTGGTGATGGCAAGCTACATTGTAGCCACAGCCACCCTGGGGCAGACTTGACAGAAGCGAGGCTGCCGGACACTGGCGCCACCGGGCCCTCTGACCACCACCAGTAGGCAACAGGTGAAGTGTCTTGCCCAAGGACACAACGACTGAGACTGTCCGAGCCGGGGCTCGAACCAGCAACCTTCCGATTACAAGGCGAACTCCCAACTCTTGAGCCACGATCGCCCCTTAGAGGGAAATAACTCCAGGCCTGCATCATCAAACTTCATATAAATATGTTGTCATGTCTTTCGAAGAACTGAAACAAACTTAGTCTGAAAAGAAATCCTTACTAGCTTTGCGAGAGCAAAACATTACTGATCTACTGAACCCTCCATCATCACTGGCTTAAATATTTAAGCTTAAGAGAAGGCCCAGATATGTGCACGTAATAAACAATACAACAGAATGTAGGCAGGTACAACAACACATTCAATTGGAGTATTTATTTCACATTTAAAAAACAAAAAACAAACCCCCGGTAAAAAACATTTTACCAAGGGTTTGGCGACACACGGTCAATCATAGAAGTATCCAAAAGGCGTACAAAGTCTGCCTCAACTCTCTACTTTGGCCACCTTGGGTGCCTGTCCCTCCTGCTCCTTTGTGACCACCTCGCCCCTCCTCTTCCTTAGACCCTTCATCTTCCGTGTCTGCAGCTTGGACAGATCCTGTTTCTGCATGTGCACACGGCCAAACTTGGTGCCAAAGGCATCATGGGAAATGTTCTTCTTCTTCTTGGGCTGAAGTAGTGTAAAAGAGAAGACGAGTTAAAACAAAGTTTAGCATGTTTGAACACTGGCTGCACAGAGTATTTAGTATCTGTGCAGGATTTTGGCAACCATGTGGTCTTTCCTCTGGCGCCATCTTCAGGACAAACACTGAATATTTGGAATCATTCATACGAGAACAGAAAAGCAGCATCTCTGTATATTTTAAACCAGGACACCATTTCATTGGTGAAACAAGGAGCTTCAAAGATTGAATAATAAGGCTGAAAGGGGCTTTGCTCATATGGAAATGGAAATGAATAGAGTAGAAAACGAACGAGTCAACATGCCCAAAGGACAAATCCACTGAGAAGTCAAGGAAGCTAGCAAACAGTCATATCCACATAGGCTAAGGCCCGGCCACCCGATGCTCGCCCTCGAGCACCTCGCCAGGACTAGCTTCAGGGTTGGACATGCATGATTTCTGTTTCATCACAGGATTGTCAGAATGAGATGTTAAGACAGTCAGGAACATGTCCATTCATATTTACCTTCAGGGCTTTGGGCTGCTTATGAGCCAACTTGTACAAGTCATCTGAAGCCAGATGCGTTCTCCTTAGGACAAAGTCAAATGACGGTCCAATCTCTTCCAACTCGATCCGCGGCGTCCGGCAGCCAGACTTCTTCAACAGAGACCTGAAATTACACCCATCATTATCTCAGTTCTGGATGTCGGCATTCAAATTTTCTCGCTAAATTATTACAGTTTCAGCACCTGTAGCTGCGCATGTAAATTTTTCCATCGATGGCAGTGAAGTGCAAAATGTGTTCTAAACCTGCCAGACGCACTGCAGGCACAGTGGGACCCCTGAAGAAGTCTGAGACAGAAGAAATAAACAGACTAATCAATTACACATCATCATCACCTCAAATATAATAATAATATTATATACACACACATACATACACACATATATATATATACACACACACACACATATATATACACACACACACATATATATATATATATATATACACACACACACACACATATATATACACACACACACACACACACACATACAACCAGCACCAATAATTTGAGTTTTCATAATTCATTCATCACAAAGCACATAAAAAAAACAAAACAAAAAAAACACAATATCAGAATCAGACCGGTTAACACTTTTAGTGTGCTGTGTGAGTACCTATTAGCAGACTCTTCAGACGTCTGTGCTCATTATCTGTATCAAAAGCGTCCCCTGCAAACACGAGCATTGGTTTGGTTCCTTCAGGACATTTACTGGCCTAGAACAGAAAGCAAAAACTTTATTTTAGGAGACTGTGATTTGTGTGGGCGGCACGGTGGTTAGCACTGTTGCCGCACAGCAAGAAGGTCCTGAGTTCAATTCCAACATCAGGCCGGGGTCTTTCTGTGTGGAGTTTGCATGTTCTCCCCGTGTTTGCGTGGGTTCCCTCTGGGTACTCCGGCTTCCTCCCACCGTCCAAAGACATGCAGCTTGTGGGGATAGGTTAATTGGATAATCTAAATAGCCACTAGGTGTGAATGTGAGTGCGAATGGTTGTCTGTCCCTGTGTGTTGGCCCTGCGACAGACTGGCGACCTGTCCAGGGTGTACCCCGCCTCTCGCCCTATGACAGCTGGGATAGGCTCCAGCGCCCCCCGCGACCCTGAAAAGGATAAGCGGAAGCGAATGGATGGATGGACTGTGATTTGTACTTTGACCAGGTTCACTCGGGTGCTTGTAGAGTGGTTATGGTAACACAAGAGATTTACAAATGATGGAAACTATTGGAGTGAAGCAGCAATAGGTGTAGTCTCAAGAACACGACAGTTTGTTCCCTTATGCTGTTTCAGAGTGTTTGAACTCAAGGCTCCTCATTGGTTTGGTGAATGTACAATTATGATAGAAAGAAAGTAGAACCTCTAAGGTTTTACGTATCAGGAAATAATATCAATGATCTGGTCCAGGCTTGGTAGGTAAACAACAATCCATGAATATTACACTGTGTCACTGTTTATGTAACAAAATGTGAAACAAATTGCAGAAGCAGTATGGAAAAACTAAGTACACCTTACGGTGCCATTCTGCTGTCGCCTGTGTTGTGGTTGTCGCAAGACGATTTTAATATTACATCATGTGTTGTGTCGGCCAGTCGTGCATCTCTAGAGTTTTGCAATAGTTTTTCAATATCCCTGCTGTAATGGTCACTATGCTCACGGCCGCACCCGCGTCTTTATGTATGTGTGATAGCTGTATGGTTTAGCTTTACACGCAGAGGTAGGTTTTGGTCTCTAGTTTACATTATGAGGAAAATAACAAGGTGATGAAATGACTGTGACCATGAGTCAAAATGACTCCCTAGCCAGACACAGTATGACTGAAACCATTACCTTAATTTCACTCAGGGAGACGTACTTCTCAATTCCAAGTTCAATCATATCAAGTACATGGAAGTCAAATAGACGACCTGCAAACAAACAAGCGAACAATTTATTTGATTGGGTCAATTCAAAATCTGAAAACCTTTTCTTTGCAGAGCATCTTCTACACTGAAATGTTTTTTACTGAAAACCTGCAGACCAGTATTCACTAGCATTATGCTGATAGTCTGCTAAACATAAAACACAACGTGTAACGTGAGACGAGACACTGACAGTCCAGTATCTTGTAAAAACCTGAAAACAGATGTTATAGCTGCTGTATATATATTAAGTGATATAACTGATAGAGAGAAAGTTTAAATTTACCAAATATGAAGTTGTTGGGCCGTTTCTTATTGTGGGAGCCGAACAGGAACAGGGAGCAGTCTGTCTTCTTGGAAAAGAACTCCTAAAATAAATGTTAGATTATTAACAAGAAAAGCAACACTGGTGAAAACTCTGAAAAGGACCATCGCCCCTCTGCACTCACCAGTGATGTTGAGTCCTCAAACGGCCGAGTGATGTTCTTTCTAAAAAGCGTACACAGACACCATCAAGACAGAAAACAGACACTGTAGGGGACTTCACTCTTAGACCAGTAGCTTTGTATGATCACCCACTGTCTGAAACAAGCCCTTTTAGCTCCCTTTATGCCAGCTTTTATCCTAATTGGTTTTCTGTTTAAAAATATTAGGTTTTAGTGGATGTCTGGAGCTGCTGTGTGCCTGAGACAACCATATGAGAGAAATTCATTCTCTCCCAGAGCCAAGAGTAGAACAGAAATGGTCTGAAATCAAGGATTTAGAGAAGTACCAACAAGAGAAACATACACCAGCTGAATGAAATATGAAAAAGGCAGGCTTGGTCTTCCGTTTTAGGCTGCTCCACAGCCACAGTAACGTGATCACACAGCCACTTCTGCTTAAACTCCCCGTTAAGGTATAGGTAGTTGCTGCAGTACTCTTTTGGACACTAGGTGTCACCACTCACCACATAACTGCCACACTGGCACTGACATAAGAAGAAGAAGAAGTAGAAGCAGAGAAACTCAGAAGCAAAGACACTGGTGTTGTGTTTTACTTTTAAAGACCTTTTTTCCAACGTTTTTTTTTTTTTCAGGAGGTCTCATCTTTTCAAACTGCTTCAACGTTTCCCTCCATATAATCTGACAATCGCCAAGCGTCTATACTGGAATATCATCAAAATACTGGGAAAAACCAGCATGACCGTACACGCGTCTTCAAACTGTGACTGCATCATCACATTCTGCCAGGATACGGTTCATGACAAATGACACCAACAAGGCAGCTCGCGCCTTCTGATGTGACATCAAGTTCAACACGTGGATGTAAATACAACTACCAGTGTAATTCTTTACCTCCCAGTCATCATCTGAAGCGACCAAATAGACAATTCAAAGTTTTTCCAGCTCAAATATCTAGAAAAGACCCACACTCAGCAGATGAACTGATAAACCTGTTCCATCAAATAAAACCCGAGCATTTATTATAGGAACAAAGAGGATATGTCACTTACTTTTTGTACAGCACAGCATTGGGTTTCTTCAGGGAATACTGTGAAGGAAACAAATGTACTTGCATGAATTTACAGAAAAATTACACATTAAAAAAAACAAACAAACAAACCTCAAAACGCACTGTGAGATGGAAAAAATCTAAAAAATTGATCTCAGTTTGGAAAAAATGAATGCCACAGATTCATCCAGTGAAATGTTAAAAGGGTTGGCGTAATAAGCAAATGCTTCAGCCAATACCTTTTGATTAGCCTTGTCTCATGCTTTCTTGCTTTGTGGTAGATCTTTGTTCTGTCTTCACTGAGATATTTGAATGGTAATCAATAAAATCAAATCAAATCAAATTAGACCGTCGGCGTGAACAGCTGCTTTAAGAACAGATGAGTAAAATATTTTTAACACACCAAATATTCACATGGATTTTACACGTCCAGTAGGCTTGGGCGATATGCAAAAGTTTATACCCGACAATCGTCAGTCCAATAATCAATGATGGGCAATATATTTGCACATGTGCAGATTTTTTGATGGGCAAAGCAATGTAATCATGCACGGACTGATTTGCACGTTTACAACACAGAAGAACTCCAACTAATTTCCCCCCCAAGAAATTAGGGCTGTCAGCGTTAATGCGGTCATCACTATTAACACGATTAAAATTTTTAACGCGCTCAACCCATCTGGAGCGCAGAATGAACAAACCTTGGACAAACTGCCCGAAATGCATTGACAGATTCATTTCAGGGATTTTGACTCAGACTGTGCTCCAGATGGGTTAATTTTTCCTGTTGACTGCTTCTATTAGATCCACCATTTAACTTACTCAAATAAATAAATAAATTGTAAAAACGATCAACGATGGGCTTAGCCTTATGTCGAGAGTCAATATATTCGGCCAGTCACCCAACCCTAACGTCCAGCCTCAAGCTGATAGGCGTCAATCTGTGTTCTTGATTGTCTTTAGATCGTGGCACAATATCTTACTTCTTGAGATTTTTTTAGCCTGCTTCACTTTTTCAGATAGACTCTAAAAGTCTTGTTCTGGCTGTGATCAGGCCTGGGTGTGGTTATCTGAAATTAAACTCAGCTTTCCAAAGAACTTGGTTAATCATAGTTAATTTAATAGTATTTTCACACCTGTGCTATTTAGGCTATTTCGATCAAACTCTTATTCATTTCCCCCCTCAGTGCAGTTTGTTTTTTGCAGATTTGGACTTGTTATTGTTCCAAGCGAACTCCAGAGTGGTTCGTTTACAGTGTGAACATGATCCGACCTCGATCTGAACCAACTACCAGGTGTATGTTACAAGTCTGAGCTAAAAAAAATATAAAAAAATAAATAAAAAAAACCTCCTGTAGAGGAACTATAGATGTGCAAAGGTCTGTACGGGCTAGCCCCTAGCAGTATTGTGTTCTCCAATAGTCTAGAACATAGCACCTTCTTCCTGCTGCCACAGACACATCTGGCCAATAAGCCGACTGAACAGTCTCATGTGGTTTGTAGTAAGGCATTTGGTGCAAAAACAAACCAGATCATTAGGAATAGATCCAAGTGTAAGAACTCATCATTTACAGGTGTGAAAACACCCCAAAGTTTAAGAATTGTGGGTGGGGCTTTTTCCACATAGAGCGAGGTAGGGTTGGACAGCTTTTGTCTAATACTAAAATCTGTTTGATGATCTGAAACATGTCAGTGTGACAAATATGCCAAACTCCATCCTTACACAGCTCCTCTGTGACTTACTATGTCCTTCAGGGCCTGCGTGATGGTCTGACTTGTGTTCCCTCCTTTCATAATCATGGCACTCTTCACATCTTCAGTCAATTTGGGTGCTCTGCTCTCCAAGAAGCGTTTTGAGCGCTTTGTCTTCGGTTTTCTGAGGAAGAAAACACAAGGGAATATAAGAAAGATGACAAACTGCACACAAGGCAAACTATCAGAAAATCAAACCGGTATTTCTGATTGGTTGATGACCTAAAAATGTACGTCAATTAGCCAATACAGATATTGTTTCTGTTCATCTTGTTTCCGATCTTCCTCTTTCTTTCAGAGACACGGGGAAATCATCTTCATAAAATAACTTCACTGTCTGAATGTCTTCTAGCTTGACAACAAACTATCTTAAAACTTAGAGCATTGTTTCAGAGAGCAGCCCTGATGTGAATCAATACATCTGCCAATACATTAATAGATGCCTAAGAATAATGCTATGTTTAGAATAGAGACTTTATGTGCACAGCGCTGAAGAAATATTAACCAAACTTGTATGCAATGCCAGTATGTACCAAAACATAATGCACTGAAAGTAAGATGGTAACCTTAAAAAGTTTAGTTTCAGCAGAGAGACTGGATACAAAAACAAGACATTTAAATGAGTTTGTTATTAATTATATTAATATGATTGCCTTAAACATAAAATACTCAAATCGAGTGTAACTCAGACCGTTAGACCCTGAATTTTAGGCATAACACCACTAATCTCACAGCACATTAAAGACGAACATGAGGCTGAGAGATAGGGAAATCGATTTGATTATGCGCTTATGTAGAAATATGGGGTGTCTCCAAATCCTTTGTGGCATCTGAAGATCGGACAATGAGATGCCACAGAGGCATGGCACAGGGAGATGCCACAGAGGCATGGCACAGGGAGATGCCACAGAGGCATGGCACAGGGAGATGCCACAGAGGCATGCCGATTCCACGACGGAGCTAGTTGCAGTTAGCCGACAGCTAAAGGTTAGAAGCTTTGCCATAAACAGCACATTCATAAAACGATACATAGCAACACTTCCCAGGCCCCCCAAAGCGAGAGTCCACACTTACATTACAGAATCCAACTGCGTCATTGTATATGTATTTTTTATTCCTAATCGCTAACGACCACACTAATTAAGAAACACGTGAAAACGACAAGAGCGACGATTTTCTTCTTCGATCATATTTAACAAAAGAAACCCAACTCAAAATACTGCCATCAAGTGGTCATCTGCTGATGGCCTTTTAAACTCTGAAGGCAGATCCCATCCCCATATCTGATCAGACTGTACAAGAAGTTCAGATTGTCATTTCTCACTCCAAAAACAAAAAATCTCCTGGAATAGAGTGCCTCTTGACTAAATTTTCAAATTCAAATTTTATTTGTCACGTACACAGTCATACACAGTACGATATGTAGTGAAATGCTTGGACAACTGCTCGTGACCTAAAGAAAACAAAAAAGGAAAAGGCTATGAATAAGATAGGAAATAAATATGAAAAATTAAAAAGGGTAAATTTAACTAGGAAGGAATAAAATATAAATTAAGGTTAAGAATGAAATAACTGTACAACACAAATTAGAATGAAGGGTAAATTTAACTGGGAAGAATAAGATAAAATATATAAATTAAAGTTGAAAATAAAATAACTGTACAACAAAATACACAATACACAATATAGAACTATATAAGAATGTATGAAGAAATCTAAATATAAATAAATATATACACAATAACAGCAGCTGTACAAGTATTAACCGGAAATGAAGAATATAGTGACCAGTGTTGTGCAAAAAAACAATGTGTGCAAAAACAATGTCCAGAAAGTCCAGTGTGTGTGTAAGAACTGTATGTGTGGGTCAGTACTGTGTGGTGGTGTGATTGAGAGACCGTATCGCCTGCGGGAAGAAGCTCCTCCTCAGTCTCTCTGTGTTGGTCTTCAGGGAGCGGAATCGCTTTCCTGACCTCAACAGAGAGAACAGTCTGTTGTTGGGATGGCTGAGGTCCTTCACCATCTTCCTGGCCTTGGTCCAGCACCGCCCGCTGTAGATTGAGTGCAGGCCAGGGAGCTCGGAGCGGATGGTGCGCTCAGCTGACCGCACAACCCTCTGTAGAGCTCGTCTGTCCTGCATGGTGCTGTTCCCGAACCAGGTTAAGATGTTTCCCGCCAGGATGCTCTCTATGGTGCACGAGTAAAAGTTCCTGAGCACCTTGGAGGGCAGTTGGAAGTCTCTCAAGCGTCTGAGGTGGTAGAGACGCTGTCGGGCCTTTTTCACCACGGTGTTGATGTGACAGGACCATGACAGGTCCTGCGTGATGTGATATTTTATACATTATTATATATTATGTTATATAATAATGTATGTAAATAGAATTATATTAAAAAAAATTTAATCAGGAAAAACCTGCTGGGTTGGATTTTAGGCTTTTTAACTGACAAGTCACGAAGAGTGAGAATAAATGGTGTGCTGCCTGACCCAGTGTTCTCCTCCACGGTGCGTCTTGTCTTATCGCCCTTATTATTCATTCTCTATACAAACACGAGCAGATATGCCGCCATCATTTAACTTAATAACTGTTTTTTGATTTAATTCATCTTGTCTAATTATTACCAAATGTGTTTAAATAGGTGTGCGTTTTGTGAAGGGGTGTCAAATGCTATAATGTTTCTGTAAAGCAAATCTACCTACGGGTATAAATAAAGTAACCTTGAACCTGAATTATAAATTTAGATTTGGTTGTAACTTCATTGCTGCTGTGAGAACAATAAGAAACTTAAGGTTGTTCAATTTCCCATATCTCTTTCTCCTGGTTGGTTCACCTCTGGGCTGTCAGAAAAAAATATTTAATAATAATCCCATTAAAGGAATTTCTTTACCTGGGCAAGAATTGATTTTAGCACAGAGCCTTCTTTTTAAAGGACGACACCCAAATTCCTTAAGCTAAAAACAAAACAAAGCATCAGGTCTCTTACTTAACATCAATAAATTTAAACTAATCACAATTAAAGACTGTTCTGAAAAAATTAAAATTATAGAAGACTTTTGTTGTTGTATGCCCCATTTTGGGGCTTCCAGTCAATTCAAACAGATGATTTCAAAATCTTTGTTTCCATATGTACCTGTTTTTAGGGTTAAGAGCAGGATATTAACCAGGCATAATTTTACCCTCTTTTCAGTAACCTATACTTGACACCGTAATCAAACTGGAAATTGTTTTTGGTAGCCCCCCCATATTGGGGGGGGGGGGGGGGGGATGTCATTGAAGACTGCACCCTGTGCTGTTCTACTGTAGAGCAGCTTATTCTCACACACAGCTCCAGTTTGTTCCTCCTGGAGCCACTGTTGTGCCCCCCCACCACCACCACCAGTCCAGTTGCACTGTATGACCAGGAGAGATCCCCTGTGATTTAGGTCTAATCAGTGTATTAGAGTAGGGAGCAGCTTGTTTCACATTAGGTCTTGAGATTTTTTGCACAAACTACACCAAAACCCACTTAACCATCCCTTTAAAGCTTTCTGATGCAGTCAGTCCTACAGGGTCTTGATACCAAAATAAAAGCACACCGATCTCACATTTAAGTATCTTTTATTGAAGCATTAAGCTCATAGCACAGATATTTAGCACATCTTGACCATCCAGAGAACAGATAAATGAATTAGAACAGCAAAGTTGCTCATTCAGTACAACCTGCAACTGTACCCTCACAAGCAGGAGGCTTTCCTGGCTTCCGTTTCCTTGAATTCACAAAGCAAAGTGATAACATGATCTAGTCAACTTGGAAAAGGTCATCCCTCAAGTAACTTTGTTGGAACATCGTTTTCACAAAAACATCTAGAACCAAAGGGCAGAAAGAAAAAAAATTAATAAAATTGGTCCGCAGCAGAAATACAAAATATTTTGTATAAAATTCAATTACCATTAAACTGCAAAATAGAGATCACCATATAAAAACACCAACGATCCACACCAACAAGGCTGAAATGCACTTAATCCAACAGCTAGCATACCATTTCTGTTGCTAGATGGAAATTCTTAAAAAATATAAATCAGACTACCATTACAAGTCATTTAATCTTAAATTGAAGGAAAAAAAAAAAAAAAAAAAAAAAAAAAAAAAGGAAAACCAAAAAGCCACGTAGCCACACTAGAGGGACACTTTTCAAAATTCCTGCCCTTATATAGATAAATTTACCAAGTGCTAGCTTGACTAGCATGCTAAGTTCCTTAGATGATGTCAAGTGCTGAAATCAGGATAAAACTATCACATCTGCAAGATTCTAACAGCATTCTCTGGCAGGAGAAGCTAAACCTTAGCTGTAGTAGGGTATCAAATAAAAACAAAACCACAAACAAGACTGAAACTTCTCCTGCTTTTAGCACCTGTCTGAAGCCTGAAATCTATAAGAGTTAGACAGGTACATGAAATTTATAAAAAAATAAAAAAACCAAAACAAAAAGGGGGAATAAAATACAAACAAAACCACCTATCCAACATGTACCAGGTTGGGGCAGTTCCAACTTTCACCTTGTAAAACAAGAGGAAGGTGAAGCACACACACTGACAGCAGAGACAGCGCTACATTACACTGTTGAGCAACACGGCACTAGTAGTCACATGCAGTGTGTCAGGATTCCCCTTGCAAACAAAGGGCATTGACCCAAATGACAAAAAGAAAAAAGTGAGGGCACAATAAATTTCATAAATGGCAGTTTATGTAGTGGTTATATGCGGAATGATCTGGGACCACCCTGGCATGCTCAGACTAGTGGGCCTCTTTTGTGCGCTTACATCTCTGTATGTGGCAGAAAGAGACAGGGTGGATATTATGTTTGGGGGGATGCTTTGGTGGGCAACTAAAGCAAAAAGTGTCTGATTCATTATTTCCTTTCAGAGCTGAACACAGTGCGAGTGGCCAGGAGGGCTGGCTCTCGGTGGGCTGGGGCTGAACAATGGCCGGTCAGCAGAGGGCATTGTGAGCGCGTTGTCTGGAGTCGTACATTCAGCTCAAACCTGTTCCAGGCTTTCTTTCCAGAGAAATGTACATTCGAAAGATGGCCGAGCAAGCCGCTCTGCACGGCCTGTGCTACATTCAGGTTTTTTTTTGTTTTTTTTTAAAAAACCCTCTGTGAATGCTGCATGACTGGGTTGAAATATCTAGATGCTTCCTACAGATGTGGGCCAATGTAAAATGTTCAAGCTCAGATCTGAAGTGTATAAGCTGAAAGTTTACCAAAGAACAAAACTGCCAAAGAACAAAACCTGACCAATAAGATGAGAACTTTTGAACCTTTAGTGCAACATCAAAGCAAGATGGCATTTCAAAGACAATCCCACAATGCCCAAGCTCAGCACAACTTGAGCTGAGGTGATTTGCCTCCAAGTACCTTGAGTAAACAGGGTTTTAAAATAAACTCAGTAACAGAGTAGAGAAATAGTCATGCTAACTAGGTGGGTGGGTGCAATTTGAAGTTTAAACCAATGGATGAGATCTAAAGTATGCTCATAAGAGGCGGACTGATCTGAGCACGTCAGGGTCCTGGTCTAGGGTGGGCGGAAACCTTGTCTGTGGGGAATGAGGGGGGACACCTGCAGGAAGGGACCATTGTACTGGGCACAGGTGGACAGCCTGAAACAGAGCATGTTTAATACCTCTACATGCACTTCAAGATCACAGCAAGAGTGGGCTAGAATATCGTAACAGAGAAAAGAGCTTTCATGCAAGGGATCTAAGTCACGGGTACAACAATGCAAACAACTCAAACTGGAAGTTAAAGTAGGGGCAGCAGCGCCATCGCTGACACCAGGACAATCTGGATGGTGACAGCAGCAGCGGGGAGGGTGGGACAGGAGAGACGATGATGACAAGCTCGCTACTCTGTGGTGAAGCGCATTGCAACGTGGGAGCGCCGAGGCGCCACGTTTTTTGCGCCTCTTCATCCTCGACCCTCAGCTCTGCTGCTGGTTCTGCTGGCGATTCTTGGTGTAGCTTGTGAAGACAAAATTGTAATCGTTGAATTGAGCCAACTGGCGGTCGAGGCGCTTGTAGCCCTCCATTTTTGGGGGAGTAGAAAAGACACTGCGACATTTAGAGCTCTGCAGGAGAAAAAACAAAAACAAACCACTTTACAGGAAGCCGTTTAAAATCCCCCCGGGTAGATTGTGGAACAGTTTACCTCCTCACGTCAGATTCTCCAAAAGCCTAGAAACTTTTAAAACTGCTCTTAAAACTCACCTCTTTTCATTGGCTTTTAGAAAGGTTTAATTTATTTGTTTATTTATTTTTTATTTGATCAGCGAGGTGTTTTACGAAATTGTGTTCTATTGTATTTTTATCTGTATTTACTGTACAGCACTTTGGTCAGCCTTGGTTGTTTTTAAATGTGCTCTATAAATAAACTTGACTTGACTAGATGCAAAAATTGGATTTGAAATGCACCTGATTGACAAAGAGTGTAGTCACAAATTTTCCTGGCTTGAACACCTCCACAACCTTCCTGATCAATTCATCGTATGATGTCTGGGAGAGGTTTGTTTCAAAGCTGACGTAGGAGAACTCTGGCTCTGGGGTGATGTGGATGGTCCAGTAGGTTCCCTGTGGGGAAAATGAGCAAAGTCGCATCACTGATTTGCTTGAGCGCGCAACTATGATGAAGAAACAAAATGCCACTCACGTCAGTCTTCATCCCGTTCATCGAGTATCCACAAGGGTTGAACATTGTGGCATCAATCACAGAACCTGGAATCAGGTCACGAATTCCACTCATCTGCGAGAACAGAACGAGACCGTGATTACGAAGGTTAAACTACTACCACATGCTTGTTCTGAGGGGGAAAACTTACACGAGTGACCTCACTTGCGGAAACACCGTCTTTCATGTAGAACTGGTCCATGATGGCTGGATCAAGGTCGCTCATCAGAACTTCCAGCGTCTGATCAGCACACTTGTTCTCCCAGTACTCTGGCATATCCAGAGTAAACAGGTACCTGTGGGAGAGATGCAAGGGGGCATTAAAGATTTTCAAACCTGGACAATGCATGGAGCTGCTACCTATGAGAGGAGGCCTTGAACATCCTTTCAAACTAAAGGCTTTTCACCTCCCTCATGAATTGGCATTACCAACATTCACTGACAAGTGCTGAACTCCAGAAACCACAAATATTTAATTATATTTCATGACTGAAAATCTTGACCATCTTAGCTATTAGCATATTAAGCCAATGTGGGATATTTTAATGCTCACCAGCAGTCAGAGTTCAAACGTCCCATACAGTAGGCTGCACCATCTGTAAAAGGAGGGAATGTTATGGTTACCGTTTATAATCAACAAAAACATTAGGCAGCTCTGAAGAGAACCCACAATGATAAAATTAAGCTACACAGAATTACAGTCTGTGATAATACTGAATTTCATTGTCCCCACAGCTATAGTATAAGCAATGCACTCCATAGTCTCAATATTACAAGCAACATTTGTTCTTAAATGATTAAAACAGCTTGGGTAGAGATGATGATCACAGATACATGATTACCTGATCTATAAAAACAAACCTAAGATTTGCATTAATCAAAATCAGGGTGTGTCTTATGATTGGATATTTAAATGTTCGCTAACCCCGCTAGTCAGTGCCAAACAGTTTTATTACTTTATTCATGAGGGTAAATACATGACAGCTATGTTAAGCAGTGCTGCTCTGTAGTTCTTTTGTGCTAAAAAGCTGCATGTTGGTGTTGTCAGAATAAACTATAAAACCAAGTTGTCAATGTTAGCATAGGAGAAGCCTACTGCTAAGATTATGTTTGATCAATGAGGAATGTGCTAATTGCTTAATACAGCTAACACATGAAGTGTTTGTTGGTTAACGTTTCACTTTGATTATTTAAAGTGTGTTTGATTTCAATTTTTTGTGGGGGTAGTGGTTGAGGAGTTCTGTCTTTTAGATTTGTCAACTAGTCCAGCTTTTTGTTTAAACAACTAGCAGATTGTTTGCCAGGAGCAGCCATAAACCGGGAACTGCCCTGGGCATTTTCCAGCTGTAAATTCAGAGCGTCAGGGATTTAACAGACTGTGCTACAAACACCCTTTACTAGGGCTGTGCGATATGACCAAAATCTCATATCCCGATATAAGAATTCTATCGTCCCGATAACAATATAAATCACAAAAATGTAACATTTTCTATAAATTCTGTGAATTTCTGGCAGCTCGACTTGCGGGAAGTGTTTCCAGCTGTGCGGCATGTACCCGGAGTCAAGTGTTTTAACCGATGCATGAAACTATACATTTTTACACATAAGTTGTAACGGCCGACGTTTTCTTTGCGAGTATTTATTACACGGCGTGCTGCGGGGAAAAGCCTGTTCAAACAATTGAGTCTTAGGATTATTTTTTTTAAGCACCTGGCGGCTCTTTTTTAGTTCTCATCTGTAAATAATCTGCTCTTTCACATGATTCAGTTTATTTTGAAAAGTCTCAACAGGATCTTGAGATTTATTGTGAAAGGTTTATGTGGAACATAAACAAGCGGACACGCGATGGTGTTACCGTCGTTGTTACTAACGACAACGCATAAAAACAGGCGCTTGGTCTGTCTGTAGTGTGGTTATATTAAATAATATCAACTTTAGGAAATTAATATAGCCACTACAGTGACCATCAAAACGATGAAAAAAAAAATATTGCCGTAAATAGTTTATTTTGCGACACGACGAAACATAACGTAAAATGAAACGATAGACGTTTTTATATCATCATCATCCGATATATATCGTTATATCGAACAGCCCTACCCTTTACTTGCGTGTGTAACACACTTCAGAGTTTCATGTATCACGTACTGGGAAAAATCTGGCTGAGGAAGTCCACTTCTTCCTGGAAGTTTCGATGAGGGAACTCTTGATGGGCTGGTTTCATGAAGTTCTTACGGGAGTAGAAGAAATTCTGCAAACGAGACACTAATGAATAAACCTACGCAACTAATCAGCTTCATTGATACAGCTCGTTCAGATTGAGATGAAATAAGCTTTGTCATGCAAATGCTACACCAGTCTAACCTCAATGGTGTCGAAGCCGCAGTACTCCCTGGCGAGTTCCAGCAGAGGCACCAGTGCTTGCAACAAGAGGGTGGTTCCGCATGTCTTCAAAATGAAACGTCTCTTGGAGACAAACATGCTACTCTCACTGTAGAGACAAGAAAGGAGTTAGTCACCAATAACCACAGAGCATCGTTTTCCTCATTATATTCTATGATACATAATGATGATTAAGTAAGCCTGGTATCTTTGTAATATTTACCTAAAATGAGCAAACCAAGCCCCTCAGCTACTCATTTGTAAAATGAAATTTTACTATTGATGCGTGTAATAGAGGTCCGGTATTCGTTTCTATATTTGTTTCACCTTACTACATTGCAGAGCAGTAATGGGGAAGGTAAAACTTCAGTGAAGGCTTTCTCTCCTTTTTAATGGGGAAAGGAAAAAAGGTGGACAGGTGAGCAAAAGGAGGAAGAGAAAAAGCCACACCCTAGTTCCCATTCAACTTGTCATACTTGTTTGATTACCCAAGAGGAGTTAAGCTTACTGGCTTCAGTTTTAGCTTCATGTTAGTTTTATCTGACATGCTCATACTTGGCCTACCTTAACACAACTACACATTCATATAAGCACTGCATGTGACATGTAGAGTACATGCCCATACTGACACCTGAGACTGTCATTAATGGAAATTAGGTTAAGGTCTAGTTGGAAAGACTTTCTGCAGGTATCGAGCAGGCACTCACCTGAGTATATAAGCTTCCTGCTTGTCAGTCTTTGTCACACTTATTATCAAACAATGCACATTTTCCAAGAGTTTGTCCCACTCAAACCTGAAAGAAAAAGAACACAAGTTAAATGCACACAAAGACAAAGTTGTTCTCTTTTGAGGTCATTTTAAAGTGGCACCCACTACAGGAAAGAACTATTGATGGTTATGTAACATGGCCAAGTTTGAAATGTTTTCAGGATTTTGAACAGAAATGTCTATGAAGCTTGCTGTAGTCTTTACACTGAAAAAGTAAGTGCATATAACAATTTCAGTGCCAGAGTATGCTCTGGGCATACAATACTGATGATATCAATAGAGGTATTGTTCAGACTGAAATGTGTTTTCCACCATGTGCAGATGGCTGTAGGGTAATGTGGACTTATTCTGCACCTACAGCAGACACACCTTCTAGCAGCTGCCTCGGCCCCCCCCCCCCACCCCGGACACCACCCAGACAGCTGGGTCACATTACAACCTTGGAACAGCAGCCAAACCCATTCACAGTGGGGGCCTGGGCTGCAAGACAAACGTTCCATGAAATAAAGTGTTCGATGAAAGCATACCAGCAGCTCAATGAATGCTTTATGAAACTGGCTTTTCTAGAGAACCTCTCAAAAAGAAATGCCCCTCAGTAACCAGACTGCAGCAGTATGCGTAAAGGCTGTGGGCAAAAATGCAAGACCCAATTATGTTCCTTTCTACATGGTCAATCTACAAATGAACTAGATGACTGAGGAAACTCACACAAAACACAAATAAACAATGCATCTCTCAGACATTGTTCTAAAGACAACAAAATCAAGAATACAGTTCACACTGCAGCCTTTTGTATTCGGGCCTAATGGCCCAAGAAACTAAACTACAAATATGTTTACTACCTTCCAGTACCACAAACAACACTTCATCTAATCCCTTAACAACATTGTCCTCAGAGAGTGACAGGCTTACGTCATCTATTGTGAACATCACTTCCTCTGAGAGGGTGGGGGCAAAAGAGCTAGGTATGGTATCACGGAGTCAAATGTGCTCCAATATCAAGTTTCAAATAAGGTCAACACATGAACAAGTAAACAGTTTTGTTTTTTTTTTTTTTACACTTCCAGCCCAAAACACCACCAATTTAAAAATCTGGTTTTTAGTTTGTGCATAAGAAAATTGTGTAAAAGGATGTGAATGATTTCAAAACTGCACGTCTCAGAAGATAAACAAAGGTCCTGCACCGAGGACCAACATTGGAGCAAGATGATATAAACTCTAAATCATGCTATAAGCTACTCTAAATCTGGCCATGCAGGCGATGTGCCTTTAAGATGGCTTTGTTATACACCAGCTTCTCTTTGGCATTGTCCTTAATGCAAAGACTCAACATCTTTAGTTTGCCATCAAGGCCAAGCCTGATGAGAATGGGTGTATATCATAGTACCATCTAAACTCTGCAAATGATATAATATGATTAAGTAATGTCAACAGTGTATTTGGAAGATGGACAAAGGCATTACAGGTATGTCTGGATACAGTTCAGCTCGATCACTTCCCGCAACATAACAGAGCTGTTGCGACATGCCTACTTCCCAGTTTCATACCAGAGGCCAAGCATTAGCAAGCTGTGTCAGCTCCTGCCTCGGTGAGAAATCGACACCAGTGGTTATTTCTAGCTGTGCAACAAGATCATATTTTCCTCAAAGAAAGCAAAGCGCCAAACCTGTTTTCATGCATCCCAGAGATTATGAACACATGGCTGATCAAGACAGCACATGTTGGAACGTTTGCCACTTATCAGACAGAAAAGTGGTCACTTACTGGATGGCTTGAACACAGGGAACAGTAAATTTCTCAGGTGTTTAGAGGTGAATATACTATGACTTTATGAACCAGTCTCCCCTACAATGACTGGAAGTGCTTGGTATGCAGTCTGAACCCTGACAAGTGGCAGCAGAGGTAATGTGAGCAAGCTTCACATTTGTGAATCAGATGCCCTTGTGGTCTTATTTGGACATTGGCTAACGTCCATCGAGTCTGATCCACTGACGGTGTCCCTTTGAGCCGTTAATCTGCCCTCTGGCTGTAAATTAATGCCAGCTTTCCTTTACTCCAATGGTTATGCACTTGTCAAACCAGCCCCTGATCTGGTCATTAACCAGAAAAAGTCACCCATCACTGGAGATGATTTGGCCTCCTTGAACCAGTCATGAAATGACACACTGCCAGAGAAAAAAAATAAATAAATAAATAAAAAACAAAACCCTAAGCAAAGGCAGTGGACACCATTAACACTTTCACTTACTCTCACCTTACATTAAAGAATCAGTACCATTCTTACCTCTATAGGTGACATAACCCAGGTGATTTTAAACAATCTATTTGTTTTACAGTGGACAAGTTCCACTAAAGTCTGGGAAGCAAAAAATTATTATGACACACGGTACAAATCTGATTTTAAGGTTTCTCCTTGTTAAAGGTTGTTTAAAACGTGCATTTCAAACCAGCTAATTTTGCTAGCAAGCAAAAACCGAATTTCTCACAAGAACTGAACCCACATGGATTTTTCAGAATCCATGCCGCCCCGGGTCCTCCCCCCACCCGTCTTTAAACGTAACCAAGTGCCCCGCGGCACAACGTAACAGGGAACCCTCTAACCAATCAGAGCAACTAGGAGCGAGAGCACCGCGTGGCCGAAAACGTGAACACGACTTTACGCAGTTTCTCTCTGGTTAAACAGACAGCGGTAACAGACCTGGGGCCAGCCTTTAGCAACCGCATGGGCAGAGGGAAAGGTTGACGGTTTTCCCCAATCACTTATGAGCCTTAAAAAGTAAAGAATTTAAAAAAAATAAATAAAATAAAGGTGGAATTGGAATACTTGAATCTATTTCCGTGCCAGCAAGGCACGCGGTGACAACGGACGACCACATGTCTCACATGCCCCCCTCGTTGTAGAGTGACGCAGGAAAAAATAAAGCATATGTAATTACAAAGCCCAAGCAATTTAGTGCACACGAGCACGAATATATATAGCAATTGGCAAATAACGACAATAAGATCGCCTCATCACTAAATCACAAGCAGTCTGAGAATTCAGCGTCGGAGAATTCAGGAGACGGCTGATAATTTGAATATTTTTTCCTAGGGACTAGCTTAAATGAAGTAGCTCTAAATTGGCTGTCATGGTGGCGTCCAAGCCTCATGCGACAAATCATCTCGCAAAAACAAGC